>NC_056484.1:6372844-6972844 GCF_008729295.1 Plectropomus leopardus
TACAAAAAATGGCTGAAAACAACATAAGCATGTTGAGACGCATCATTGTATCAGGGTGTAGTAGGACCCAACTGCAGCACAACAGAGCAGGTGAGTAGTTGGTAATGACCTTTATTTAATCTTTTGGCAGGTTGAACGGCGCAAAGGTGAGTAAATCAGGTTGCAGGTAAGTCGGGACAGTTATCAGTTCTAGTGTGGATCATGAGTCGAGCAGAGTTCGTAGAGAGACTGCGGTGGGCTCACGTTCACAGGTGTTAGTTCAGAGTCCCCAGAGTCAGCTCCCGACATCCCAAAAACAGCACTAGGCCGGGAGGGAGGAGGGGGCTGGAAGGGAAGTCTAAAACTCCTGAGAGCCAGACCAGCCCACATCCCCAACAGGGAGGGAGAAGGGGATGAGAGGGAAGGGAACCATTATCGTTGGACGGCCCCTCCTCAGGAAGATCCATGTCCGGGGGAACAGGCAGGAACGAGGCACAGACTGCCGTACCGGGACCCAGTCAGCAACAAGATCAGGGTCGAGGATGTGGCAAGCAGGAACCCAGGACCTCTCTTCAGGACCATAGCCCTCCCAGCAGATCAGGTACTGGAGCCCCCTACCACGACGATGGGAACAGACCAGGCACCAAACAGGTATGTCGATGACCAGGGCTTAGAAGAAGGCGGGGGCGTTGGTGAGGCCGAAGGGCATTACAAGGTATTCGTAATCCCCCCTGTGAGTGTTGAACGCTTTCTCCCACTAATCTCCCTCTCTGATGAGGACAAGGTGGTAGGCGTTGTGAGGATTGAGTTTAGTAAAGATGGTGCCCCCCTAAAGCAGGTCAAAGGCAAACAAGTTGAGTAGCAGAGGGCAGCGGTTCTTGACAGGGATGTCATTCAGGCCCTGGTAGTCCATACCAGGTCTCAGAGTCTTGTCTTTCTTCTCGACAAAGACGATACTCAGATGGCACCCCAGAGATATCGGGATAGGGCTAGTGCATTCTCTGAGCCTGAGCCTGAGGCCCCTTGGCCAAAAACCTGTGCAGCTCCCCGGCGATCAACTGGAAGGAGGCACAGGCCTGTGACCACCTCTCCCACTCAGCCGTCCCCCACAAACGAGCCCTTCCTGTCAGGTGATTGATGATGAATGCTACCATAGCTTCCTCTGTGGCGAAGGTGCGGGGCAGAAGGGGGAACTGCAGGGGACAGTTCGAGAGAAACGGACCACATGTCTCTGGGTCTCTGGGACTCCTCCTTTAGCACCTGTCCATTAGCTTCAGCAGACTGTCTAGCCTCTGAGGTGGCCGAGGACATCATGGCCTTGTGCTGTTGAAGGACAGCCTCCATTCTCTTGTGGTGACTCAAAGATGTGGACCCATTTGCAGCACAACACAGCAGGTGAGTAGTTGGCAATGACCTTTATTTAATCCTTTGGCAGGCTGAATGGAGCAAAGGTGAATATTATCAGATTGCAGGTAAGTAGGAACAGTTATCAGTTCTGGGGTGGAGCAGAGTACATGGGTGGCGCAGAGTTCGTAGAAAGACTAGGGTGAGCTTACATTAACAGGTAATAGTTCAGAATTCGAATGGGGAAATTGTGAACGTGGAGCAGACTGGCAGGTGAATGTATCGGGTAAGTTGTAAAAACACTTACATCAGAGAGCTTGTGGGAAAAGCGGGGACTCCAGAGAGGGGCAGACAGGACTCATGGTCAAGTAGGAAGCAGAGTTGGCGTCAGGCAGGCAGGAAGCAGAGCAGACGAATCCAGTAGGAGCAGGAGGCAGGATCAAGGAGGACAAGCGGGGAATCAATGTACCATCAAAACAAAAAACACTAGCAGCAATCACATGGGGGAGATGTTTCGCGCGATGGGAGGTTCTGTAGACGTCCGGAAGAATGTCTTAAAAAAACGTCATAATATATCATGTTGAAAAAACAACACACGACAGTATGTCGAAAAATGTCAAAAAAAAAAAAAGAGCTGAGAGCAAAATAGGTTAGCATGTCGAGACATCGCACAGAACGGCATTCCAAAATAATGGTCAAAATCAGCATAATATAGCATGTCGAAAAAACGACCAAAAATAACATAGTATAGCATGTTGAAAAATGGCCGAAAACAACATAGTATATGATGTCAAGACCTGTCATAGAATAGCATGTCGAAATAATGCCCCAAAATGTCATAATATAACATGTCTTCAAAAATGTGACCAAAATGTCATAGTATAATAGATCGTCAAAAATGTGGTTAAATGTCATAGTATAGTAGGTCTACAAAATTGTCAAGAAAATGACTTAGTACATTATTTCATCAAAAATGTCAGAAATGAATAAAATCTAATCAGTTCATCTTTGCATCCGCAAGTTTTGGCCATTTTTTAAGTGATTTCCTCAAGGTGTTCTTGCAACATACTGTTTACAAGAATGAGAGTGTTGAGGTCACAATGACTTTGACCTTTAACCTATAATCAATAAAAACTGATCAGCTCATTGCTGAGTCAAAGTAGACGTTTGTGCAAAACGAAATTTCTTGGAGGCGTTGAATATGCCGTGCGGACATACAGACGGATGGACAGGCAATCCGAAAACATAATGCCTCCAGCCTCGAGTACTGCGGATGCAGAGGCATAAAGACACACAGAAGAAGCAGCAGCTGGAAAGATATTTAAAATGAGGTTTCACAAATAAGTTTGTCATATGCACATCCTGTATTATTATTTTTTTATTCTATGTAAAACTCAGCAGAGGGTCAGTGTTGACATGTTGTATTGCACAAGTAAAATGAGCAGCAATAAAGGAGTTACATCAACTTGAAAATGCCACACATACAGTCTCCAATAATACACAGATTTGTCACTTTGGTATAACATGATAAAAGAGGCGATACATTTAACAATATTAAAAATGTATATAGTATAACGCAAGTCGTCACTGACCTACAGCTAGGAGGAGGATGAGGCATTTTTATAATACAGTACTGCACACATCAAAAGACTATGATTAATGAGAGAACATAATTTAAATATCATGTGCATTGCTGTTTTTAGTTACCCGTGGTAACTTTGAGGTCTTTGTTTCTTATTTTCCCTTTAGTTTTCACGATTGTTCTTTCAAGAGACTGTGTACAAAAACAGTACACCATAACTTAAAATTCTGTCCCATTTCTTCCCCTTCACACTATTGAGCAGCTGTGAGGTTTTCCAGGTGATCCTTCCTGTTGGTGAAGAGGCAACGCGCAGAAGAGAGGACCGGGCCGGACTCAGAGTGACTCAAAGTGAAAATGAAGCGACTGATGCCCGTGTTCGGACACGGTGAAAACAGCTGAGACATCTTCAAACCTGCAGGCAGAGAGCTCTGCAAATCCTCTACAAGGTGCCTGACGGCCACACGGATGTAAGCGCCGTGGCTCACGACCAGAGCGTGCACCGGCACTCCCTGGAGACCGCTGTCAGCGGAGCCAACAGGATCAAGGTCTGAGGAAGCAGCTGCGGTCCCATTCGCAACTTCATTTGCTCCTGCAGAAACATGTGGTCCTGACCAGCCGTGTTCATCCAACATTTGCTTGAAAAGGACTTTGAGGAATTTTTTGAATCGCAGCTTCACCTGAAAACGAGGTGACGGTAAACCTGAGCAGGATCAACTGTCAGCATGAGCCTGATTTTGCTATCTGTCAGCGAGTTTCCTTTTAATTTCTCTGCGATTGTACATACTTTATATCAAGAAATAAAGCTGAAATGACAAGTTACCTAATCAGTTTCTTGGTTGACAAAAATAATTAACAATTATCTAAATAATTGTTTGTTTTAAGTTTTTTTTAAAGTGTTTTTTCTGGTTTCTATTGTCATTTGAAGACTTTTTTTTTTACATTTTATGGAAAAAATAAATCATTTTAGGGTGAAAATAACTGCCATTTAGAAAAATACCACAAGTAGTCACCCATTTTTGCAATTGCTTGAAATTCTCCAGCATCCACATTTCAACGTGGATCATATTTTCATGTTTTTTGTGACTATGTGACTAATGGGAGTGACAGTTTTCTATATTGGTCCAGTGTTTACTGAGACAGCTGCAACCAGCAGTGGCACAACAAGCTGTAATGTAACCACTCCTGGCAGGTGCACCCAGTCAATTTACGTTCATTTAAAGCGCTTGTCTTTGCAACTGACAGGCTCAGATTATTACCATAAGTGTCTGACAACATTATGAAAGGACACTACAGAAAAGATTTGGAGAAACTTAATGGGAATTTGTCTTGGGTTAAAGTACTACGCAAAGTTATAATCACAGCAATACTTTAGAGACAATCACTTAATATAATAACACCACACTGATTACACGCAATAAATGCCACCTCGAAATGAGATCACAATAGTTTTATAATATTACATAATGCGATCACGATGACATAATACTGCGCCAAAATAGCCTGATCGCACTAAGATAAAATAAAGAAAATATATCAATGATGATGACAAGAAAGACAAAATAAAATTGAAGATAGATTAAAAAAAATTAAAATAGTAAAAAATGAAATAAAAATGTATGTAAAAATGAAAATAAACATTTTTTCCATTGTTCTATTCTGTTTTGTGTCTGATATCCCTCATGGAGAAATCTCATTCTGAAATCTTTTCACACTGTTGAAATAAGCTAAATATTCTGCCATGATGTCAGTGAAAATATTTAGGCAAATAGTACCCTGTAAAAAAACCTAATTAAAAATATACAAGGTGTTTGAAAATACTTATATTTAGCATTTGTTATCAATATTAACCCTTTGAAACTTGGAGCATCACACTTTTTTGTGCTGCTATCAGACACCTTTCACAAGCTTTGAATCTTGAGCAAACTGGTGCAATTTGTCTCAAAAACGTGGAATAATAAGGCAATGGGCAAATTGGTAAGAACTGTTCGACAAAATGCAAGAAATTAGTAGATCTGAAAAAATATATATGTAAAAAAAAAAAAAGCTAGGGTAGTGTGTTTGTGTTTAAATGTCTTGGGGGAAATAGAAAGTTAGGGAAAAACGATATAATTATCATAATAACACATTGAAAGTTATATATTCTATGCAGAATCATAATTTTAGTTTTTAACTTTCTCTTTTATTTTTGTTTGTTTTGTTTTGTTTTGTTTTGTTTGTTTGTTTGTTTTACTCATTTTCAGGTAATTTTCATGAATTTAAAAAAACAAACTAATTTCTTGCTAATTTTTGGGGCATTTCTCCTCACGTTGCTCATTGCCTTCCTCCCATGTTTTTGAAAGAAATCAAGCCAATTTGCTCAGGTTTCAAAGGGTTAATAATTCACTTTGCCATAATTCTTATACACTGTCAGCACTTCAACAAAACGAACTCTTCCCGGCACTCCTTTCTCCAACTCTGACTAACGTTTCCACTGTTGTTTATTTCTGCAATTTCCAAACTTTTCATTTCACTGTAGAAATCCTTTCTGTAATGTTGTAAGACACAAACCATAATAATAACCTAAGACTCTAAAACAAGCACTCTGCAGCAGACTCTTACATTGGAAACATCTTAAAAACCGTTCCCACAAATCGCTTCGACACAGAAACATGGGAAAATATCGTCCATGTTGAAAAATGCTGGAGTTTGCCTTTAAGGTGAGTAGTTTGGGATTTTCCACATCAGCTTCTTTATGCAATGTCAAAAAATGAACTATATTGAACTGTTATCTCTCCAGAAAGAGTTTTTCTAATGCAGTATTTGAAATCGGCACTAGATGGCGAAGTTGCACAAACAACACTCTCTTGACATCGAGTTTCAAAGTAGATGTTTTCAATTTTTTTACAGTATTGTACAATGAGTGTCCAAATGATAAATTCTGACTGTATCTGACTCACCTGGTCCAAAGTCTCTCCTCCTGGAGGAGTGTAGTCACGACATGACTGTCCAGCAGCGTTGGCCATGTTCTTCAGATCCTCTTTGGGTCGTCCTTCAGCGACACCAAAACCCTGCGTCAACAACACAACCACGACCTTGAGCTCAGAACAGAAACTGATGTAGCGCTACATGTAAAGTTTTAATATTTGGACAAAGTTTAAAGACAACACATCTTACCCTCTCCCTGAGTAACGGCTCCAAAACCATCTCCGTGCCAGAGCAGTGAGTGTTGTTCCTCCGAATTATTTCAGCTGTCTGAAGGAGGAAATGTAATCTGGAAATTACTGACTCAATACATTTGTAAGTGCCTAAAGAATCTGTTATGAACAAACTTAAAGGTCATTAATACACTGTCAGCAGAAGTGAGTCAAAGACCACAGAGACATGAATGTTCACACAACTATTTCATATCTGGAGGACTTTTACATGCATCCTGTCGTTCACTTTTTCACAATCGGGGGAGAACAATGGTGACATTTTACTGGTTTAACAGAATTATTTGTTCCTGATGGGAAATAAACAAGATGCTGATATAATTGTGGACAAAAAATAAAAGTGAAGCTCCAACTGTGAAACTGTGCAATTTTAAGCATCACTGCTCAGGTCCAAGCAAAGAGTTTCTTCTGCATCTTGGTTAATGACAACTATCTATTAGTTTAATGCAGGTCAGTGTCAACAACGGTTTTATTAGTCAGTGATTCCCTGTTTAGCATTAATTACCCCTATTTATCAAAAGCACCTTAAAAGGACAGTGTGTAAGATTTAGTGGGATTTAGCGATGAGGATTGTAACCAGCTGAAACTTCTCCTGGTCCCGAAATGTAACCGAAATAAAACTCATTCATTCATGCATCTCACTGAATCCTACACACTGGTTCTTTAAACTAATATGACCTTAGTGCCATTTTCAGTGTTATGAGTCAAGGTCATTGCAGCCCTCTGATGCTTTTGAGGCCTGTTCTGTTTTATATACATAATAACACAGACATATGGTGGGAAATTATCACATAGGAGTTGGTTAACATGTTGACTGAAAATGTGAGAGATTTGGTCTGGAATCAATTATTACAAAGGTCACTGATGTACGGCTGCTGCGGTGGTAGTGTTGAAAAAATGATTACAAGGAAATTTCGTCAAAACGCATGAGAGGTTCCAACAACAAAATGTTAAATATATAAACGTCATATCACCTGGCTGCCATCATGTATGTAAAACTAATAAATTATTCTATTAGAAGTGACCCCTCAAAATATCCATACGAAATCTCAAAAGTGTGGATACGTGGTTTTAAAAGATACGCCTGACATTAGTCAGTTTTATTTTAATACCAAAAAATCCAATGAAATACCAAAACCAACACCTGTTTCATAATACTTTTTGATTTTCCTACTCTTTCTCCAATCATTCTTACCGAAGAATTAAATCTTTTTAAAAAATGATTCACAGATATCAGCGTCACGTTATGATGATGATAAGAAAATGATAATTAAAAAGAAAATACAACGACATGGCACTGTAATTTATGTTAAATATTAGTAGAAAGCAGTGCAATTGTTGGGGATAATATTTGGCCCTGGATTAATACACCTGAAGCTCTGGGTGAATATTTCCTGTAAGAAGGCGTATGTGGGATTGTCTAAAAATAAACAACTTTTTCATTCAGTTTTTGGAAAAATAGTGTCACTGTATAACAGGAATAACAAATCAGACTTTGTATACTCAGTCAATAATAGTTAGTAGGATTGTAGTCTAGTTTTTTCATGTAATTTGTTGACAATAAAATAAAATAAAATGCAGAATATCACCAAACATATCCTTTAATAAGCTGACAGAAAGACAAGACAATAACAAATTTGCATGATCTGATAGTGTATTAAGTCCATTTAAACCACCTATTTAGCCACTATGAAGGTGGAAAGGGAATTTATTTATTTTTTGTCACCTAATCTGTTTGTGATATACAAATGAAAGATGAATAGTTATTGTCTGGTAAACTAAAAATTAATTTGTCTGTCTTACCTGTATGGCTCTTTGCAGATTACTGGCAAACACGTTGTTGAATTTGATGTCTTTGAGGTATCGTCCCACCGCCTCGCCTTGCTGTATTCCTGTTTCTGACAGGGGAGTGTCCACACCTTGACCTAAAAAAACACAGAACAGAGTTTTCATCTTCTGCAGTAATACTACGTATAGTGCAAATTAGTGTTAATCAAGTCTTTTGGAGTGCTAGTTTTCTGTGAGTGTTTATCCCTATTGTTAATCCTTATGTCTCTCTCTCGATATAAACTAACAGTGTAAGAGATTTTTATGGCTAATATGAACGTTTCAAATGCAGTTTGAAGGGTAAAAATCTCTTCATGGGAAAAATGTAACACCTGTACACGTCATGCCACACAGTTTTATAAAGACACGTTTCGATCCTACTTGGATCTTTGTGGGTTATAATGTTTGAAAAGATGAATCCACAACTATATTTATACATAATACACACCAAAAGGCTGAATCTGTGGTCAATGGTGGCATGTGTGGTCAACCGCCTCAACAACTCAGGGTGGTGAAACAATTGACAATTCAATAACTAACACAGAAAATGGTGGGAGGAAACAGTGACGCAGAGGCCATTTTACAAAATATAAAACACATATCTCAATTGATAAATTGAAAAAAAAAAAATTAATCAAAATTCATCTGTCTATAACACCTTCAAAATTCATTTAGAGGCAGAAAAGCACCTCTCTAAAAAATAGTCTTAATTTAAATGAAGGAAAAGAAACTCAATAAGTGAAGAAACACACCTGTAACAAACAACTTATTGTATCATGACACAAATTTTCATTAATACATGTGTGACAGGGTCTAGATCAACATGTGCATGTAAACCAATAGTGAGAGCCCTAACCGTATAACCACTATTAATTATTTTAGAGAAAATGTTTAATTTTGTACTCTTGATTCAGACCTCATGGTGTAAGAGTGAAAATCTGTGCAGCCGCTGTGGAGATATCAATGTCCAAAGTCAAGAAAACTGTCTTGCACACAAGTTTTAAGGGCGTAGGTTTAAGGAAGTCATTCATATTATCAGTAGGCTATAAACTGTAGGTGGATGATTTCAACACATTGGCTCAGGGAAACTTATATTGAACATTTGATCAAAAAAAAAAAAAAAACGTTATTGGGGACATAAAATAATGTGAAAGGTCTCCAAAATGAGTCATATACCCAGGATACTGAGCTGGAGAACACAGTCAGGCTCTCTAATGTAAAATGTAAGGTTATGTTTAGGCTGTTACACCTACACGTTGCACAGGGGTGTTTAACAAAGCAGATATGTGAGTCAGACTTTTAACAACGTACCTTGCAGCAGCTTGTCCTTGTTGTACTGCGTTTCTCCACTGTGTGAAAATACAGCAATGCCACTGAATTAGCTTCACCACTTCGATGTTTTTTAAAGCTGACAACAAGCTAGCGATGCTACCTGTCAATATACATCTGACTGAAAGACTGAAACATCATGTACACAGTCAAACTAGCTAAGCTACTTTACTCGTTTGTCAACTCTCAGCGCACACATTCAGCCGCCATCGTTATTACCGAGCTGACGGGTCACACAGTTTCCGTAGAATATCGACACATTAAAAATAAATCCGTGTTTAAGTCATTTAAGGACGTAAAAGAAGAATTAAACCTGTAAATATTCACTTACTGTCGTACGAGCGTTAGACTGAACGTAAACATTTTCCACAGCTGTTCCCGTGCTCTCGTGCAGCTACTTCCGGTTTGGCAAAACTGAGTAACGTAACCTCCGGCGTCATGGCGTCACTTCCTGCGTCATGACGTCATACACGTATCGCATTGCAGAGCTGCGTAGAGATTTTATAATACCTTCCTTATAATACATCCATGTATTATACATCCATGGTAGAGACCAATATCTGACCATACAAATAACATGACATGACATGACATGACACAGCATAACAGTCCTATTTTTTGTCATAAATGCTGCATATACACTTTGCAGTTTTTAATCCCTATGTTGTGTACAGAAATTATACATTTTAATTGTTATGTCTTTGATAGATAGATATACTTTATTGATCTCAAAACTGAGAAATTGGGGTGTAGCAGCGCCATACAGTAAGAACAAAGAGAATAAAGAGCAAACAATATTAATAGAATATAAAAGGAATATACTTAAAAAAACTAAAAAACTAAGAGACTATACATATATACAAGTGTAAAGTGCGGAGTGACTGCAGTTGCAGAGGTACAGTATGCAAAATTAAAAAAAAAAATAAAATAAAAATAAGTTAAATAGACTGTAGGTGCAAGAGTCAGAGTCTGTTTGTGTCATCTGCTGTTGTCATTAGGCTATTTATTATTATCATTATTATTATTAATATTTATTTATTTTAAAAGCACATAACATTAAATAGCAACAGTATAAAATACAAATGTAAATATGCCAGAGTTAGCAGGACTGCTAATTTACATCTGTAGTCCCTTGGCATGTGACAGACAATAAAGATATAGACAAAAAGAAAGAAAAAGAAAGAAAGAAAGAAAAAGAGAAAAAAAAAAAAAAAAAAAAACAAAAAAAAAACAAGGACAACAGAAGACAAAAGTGCATTAACAGTAGCAATGTAACATGTTTTGTATAAAGTGCATGGTGCAAAGTGCTTTATCTATGTGCAGAGTGTAGAATTCAACACACGCGTTGGTTGTGCACATATATCATGGATCACCGGATATTGTTATCATTTAATTATTGTTGTTGTTGTTATTGCTTTTGTTTCATTTAAATATTAAATGTATTTGTCATTTTTATTATAATTTAGGTTAATCTAAAATTGTTAGGATTGTGTCTTTTTCTGGATTATGATGATGTAGTCAAATAAATTCTAAATAAATTCTAAATAAAGTCTTTTTTATTTTTCATAAAGAAAAAAGAAAATCCTAAGCATCTGTAGACGTTGTATACCTGTATGATTACATAGAGAAATAAAAGCAAAAATGTACAGTTTAAAATTGATCATTGTGCTAATTTAAGATAATTTAGCATAAAAATAAAAATTTAACATGAACTTTAAATCACATGAACTATGTCGAACGTCAACAATGACCTACGTATTTTATGTTATCCAAAGCTGGAACAAATAAAGTATATTTAAAAATAAATAAAGAAAGATATAAAATCATCTGCTGTACTTCAAGTCTTAATATGTTCGTTATGAATATAGACCTATTTAAATTGTTGTCTTTATTCCAGAAAATAGTTACGTTATTTATGTTGAACAACAGTATTAAATGAAAAAAATCAACTAGTTTTTCAGATGTAGGACTGTGTTCCCATTTATATATTTGAGGACAACACCAATTTCTTTTTACCTGCTCACCTCAGTGGTTTTGTCATCCTCTAGTGGTGTTAGAAAGCTACGTTCTCACAAAAGGCACAAACCAGTTATTATTTCTGCAGATGGTCAGACTTTAGTCTCTACAGAGGAAGACAAATAAAACAGTCACATAATTTTAGCCAATTTATTGAGGAGAAATTGAGGTACACTGTGTGGTTGCACATGGGGATAGTGGGAGAGGAGTTTGGAAAAACAACCACACTGAACAATGATAAAACATTCTTGTGGTTTAAACTTCGACTAAATGGGTACCTCAAAAACTAACAATATTCCACTTTGTTCCAATGAAATTCCTAGGAAAACATTTTTTTTGTCTTTCTGATACATGTCAAACATACAGTATAGGCAGTTTTTTTATTTAGATATATGAATAACCTATTTTAAAGTATAGGCACTTACAACTGCTCAGTGGAATCTGGTGGCAGACATTTCTTGATTTAAAGAGAAGAGGCACCGTCTTTCCTCTCATCCAGACAGAAACAAAAAAAGTGAAACCCGTCCAACAAATTCAGAGTGAAAAACGACGTGTGTGTGATTGTGTGTGTGTGTGTGATGTGAAGTTTGATGAGGTAATGCGAGATGGGCTCTCGCTCTATTCGTCCAAATTAACCTGAGGTACACAAACATAACACAGAAGCAGCAAGAATACGGTAGAATATAAAGATACAAATGGAACGATAAAAAGAATAAAACATGCTAATCAAATAAAGATCGGCAAAAAACAAGTACTTCCAGTCCCGCACCAAACTGTGTTACGTTCCCTCCAGTACACATACAACAGAAAAAGCATGTTACATATACACAATTTCATAATATAGCAGCACACAAGTGAATCACAATAAGGCATCTTTGTGTAAGACTAGAAAAGAAAAAGCTTCGTAGCAGCAAGAGAATGATGTGTATAATCTAGTTTTCTCACTTTGGAATTATCTCTTTCAAATTATACACAAAACTATTTTAAAGCATACACATTTTTTTCTGTTTAAAGCACTTTTTTTTTTGGAAAAACATTTGGCTTTTTTGCACAACAGAACATGCATGAATACAATTTAGAAACTACATTTCTGTTCTAAAGTTAATTACTTTTTTTGCTCCCGGGGAAATTGGTTATATACAGTCGAAACCCCTACCTACCCATGTCTGTAATGGAGAAATCTTCAGTTCAGAGAGCAGTTTACATAAAAAAGAGCAAAAACACAAAGCATATTTGGGACACAGTATGTGTGTCACTCTTTGAAAGAACTATTGGAAGGTTTTGGCTATGGATTAAAAATTCAAGTAAGGTTAAATAAACGCACTGAATCAAAAAAAAGTCTACAAGTGACTTGGCTTTCCTTAGTTTATATACTAAAACACCGATTATCCTACGTCTACTCACCTGTCAGGGCGTAGCTTTCAAGACAATGTGCGTTACCCCATGGGAATCCAGCCCAGAAAAAAAAATCAAATAACTTAAAAAAAAAAATACCCTAACAACCCACTGAACTCTCCTCAACCACCATCCCCTTACCATTCTTAAGGAGTGTGTTTTTAAAAGTGCATCAATATTGTTCCAAGTCGCTCACTCTCAAAAAAAAAAGTTAATGGTGAAATTGATAACAGGAGAAACTGCAGCACAACAGATCTGCAGAAACATTACATAGCTTAAGTCAACTTCCTCGCCGTTTCGCTATCATCAATGCATTTAAACTTCTGGCATCAACCAACTTTTCACATGCATTTGTTTTCCGAAAAAACCTCACAACAAAAACCTTCAACCAAGAGTTGTTCCGATACCAGTTATGAAAATGCTTCCAATATTGTCCAAAACGCTTGAGTATTGGCGAGTCTATGAACCGATCTGATACCATGTGGGGTTTTCCCACATAATCACGCCACAATTAAAACATCTGCTGCCATAAATTGTTTTTTTTATTTTTGAAGCTAGACCGATCATTAGGAGCGCTATTGGAATATATATGCTGCTGAGTTATTTGCTGCATCGCACTCTTGGAACGCGGAGCGTACTCCGAACACCGATGGAGCCGCAGAACATCAGGCGCATGAAGCGTTCATTGTGCTGCGTCTAAAAGTCGGATTTACTCGCCGCAGCTTATCCATCGATCTGATCTGATCTGATCTCCTTGGATCGACAAAGCAGTTATCAATCACGCGAATCGCAAACTGCTGCTGAGGAAAAAAAGAGCTGGAGAGCTCCACCTGCATTGGCGTTCACGGATCATCAGAACTTAAGAGAGGGGACACAGAATGATACAAAGGGACACATGCATTTAAAATAAAAATAAAAAAGTTTGATGCCACGGTGGCGGTGAAGAACTGATTTCTGGTAAACGGAGGAATGTTAGCCGTCAGCAAAATGTCATCAGCTGGATAAAATAAAGATCTATGGCATTTATTCTCTGTTTTTTTAAAATATTTTTTTCATGGGGTTTAACCTGAGTATCCCATACAAGGATATCAATCATTTTACATCCACACAGGGTTAGTGGTAAACACCTTTTTTTTTCTTAACGCAATGGTATCAGATTGGTACTTTGTAGCAGCCGATACGCAAGTTCAGGTATTGGAATCGGTATCAGAACATCTCTACTTCAACCTGCATCCATTTCCTCTCAAACTTGGTAAAAACAACTTTCCAAATCTCCTTTACCTCGAGTAACATGACATCATTACTACCTATCAGAGGCTAAAATCGCCCGAAACCATCTACTAAGCTCTACCATGTAGGAGCAAAACCAAGAACTGAACAATAATAATGTAGCCTCGTTGAATTATTATACACGTACATATCGTTCTATTGACATACTGCACCGGTCTGCGGATTCAGCAGTGAAATCAAAACCTCTGCGCTCACCGTTAACAGTAGCCACTGCTCCAGATCTCAAAGCCCCTCATGTCCTTCCTCTGTGAGCAGGCCCAGCCCACTCCTGGCCAGCACTTTTCAGCATAAATAGTAAGCAGTGCTACAGGTGCACAGTATGATACATAGTGAGAGAGAGCGGCTAGCTACAGTAGCGCTCCTCCGACTGGATATCAGCTCGGTTTAAATGCCATGTGCTGTATTATCAGCATTTCAATCACTGCTATACGAGTTTTCCTGCACAGGAGAGGAAAACACAATAAAACTGTGAAGTGATAACTGCTCACTAAAGACGATAAAAGAGTAACATAACTAAATGCTAGCTAAATAGATATTATTTGTATTTATTTTTACTAGGTGGTATCAAAAGAAATATGTATATTTCATATAATTATGCAGGTTTTATTTTGTTCAAGTATGAAAATATATTTAGGTTTCCATTCTGGGGAACCTAAGGCACTATCAAGTTTTCAAGATAGCTTGTTTGATAACGTGTGGCCCGTACAAAAGGTGGAAGTAATAATAATAATAATAAAATTAATATTATTATTTATGCGGTTTTTTTTTTTTTTTTAGAACAGTACAAAAACACCCGACCGGGTATGAATGGGGCAAAAAAGGAGAAAAACTAGAAATTTCTTATTTTCTAAAAGTTCATAGATTGTCACACCATCATTGCTCGTGTGGCGTACATACTGGCAGCTCATGCCCCCTCGCTCCCGTTAGTTCATTGGTAAACCGGCATGAGTGGTGTGTGCGAGTCGGGTGGTGATGGGAGTTCATAAGTTGACATCACGTACATCTGTGGGGGTGCTGGACTGGTCTTGCTGCTCCCTCGCCTTGTTGCCTGCCCTGACGCCGGGCTCCTGCCGGTACTGCGTGCCCTGCTGCAGGCTGGTGGCCAGCACGCGCTCTATCTGCTCCTGGCACGCCCTCAAACAGTCCTGGAAAGACAGGGTCAGATGCGGTTACACATGCAAATACTTCAGTCACACCTTTTGCTATTTGCTACTGTTTAAATGCTTCAAAGGCAGGAGTGACATTTACAAACAAACCAAACAACTCTCTAGAACGCACGCTCATTTTGGTTTATTTTTGCGGACTTTCTATGCATTAATTTTTGTCTTTTAAACTGCTCTTACCCCTCATGCATCGCATCCTGTTTTCAAGCTACAAGTTTCCCTTTTTTGTCACTTGCACACACTGAATTGTATTTTTTTGTTGAAGCCAGCCCTGATCAGACAGCTTTTTTGCTGTTAAGTAAACTCAAAGATCTGAACCTTAACATCTGCACCAAAAGAAAAGGACAGAAGCAGGACACCTGTCGGGGTCTAACTGAGGGTAAGAGGGTCAGATCCCTGTGGTTACAAGAGACCCCAAAGAGGAGAAATCACAGGGAGAACCACCAGCTGGACAAGGAGCTTTGCGGACACGACGACGACGACAACGACAACGACAACGACAACGACAACGACAACGACAACGACAACGACAATGGGATGATGAGTTGGGGACAGTTTGAAAGTTTGACCTAATTATAATTGGTAATATGTAGTTGAGGCTACAAATTGTGCTGATATGTCTTGCAGCTTGCCAGGTAACATTGCTAAAGCCGCCACTTACACCACCGCCACCACAGGACAGTTTCAATGACATCGGGCAACTTTCCACGGGTTGAAGTTTTTCAACTCGAGGCTTTCAGGGCACTACTGCAAAGACGCAAGACGCATAAACGTAAACTGCAGGGAACCAAAAAAACATAGACAAAAATAAAAGAGGTGCCTGCAAAAATGTGCAAATCTTAAGTGAAAACATAATAGAACAGTTCAAGGTTTTAAAAAATGTCACTATTTATACACAAAATACAGCAAAAAAAATAATAACTAGTAAACTACGACACAGTCTTTTTACAGCTACTATGAAGTAATTTTTATCCAACTCCAAACGTGTAGCTCTAAAGAGAGTTATGGTCTACACACAAATCTGAGATATTGTGTGAAAGCCCCAAATTAGCACATTCAGCTGTTTTTCTAAGACATGAGACACGTTTTTGAGTGAAAGATGTTACTGTAAATAAAGAACGCTCAGTGAATTTACCGATGACGGATGCCAGAGCGTTTAAACTGTCAACCTGTCTGCAGACACTAGCGTGCAAAACCACGGTATTTTATCACATTTGATGTGCAAGTTGTTTAACAGCTTTGGTCACATGGACGAAATACCAGCAGGGAATTAAGTGCGCTGAGGTAGGTGGTCCTGTCTGCATCATGACCAGAACAATGGGTACCAGCACGCTCCTATACCAACAACACACTGCAGCGAGCCCCACGGTGGGCACAGGACTCCTCTCTGACACGAGACCGGTGCATGTCTGAGGTATGAATAGCAGGGGGAATGTGTCGGGCTCCTAAAGGACCTCTGTGGTCTATCAGGGAACAGATAATCTGGACTCCCCTCCTCCACCCTCCTTTGGGTTTACAGCACGGTCAGTCCCATGTGGAGGTCTAGAGGAAATGGCTTTGACCTACTGCACCCTGAACCTCTGAGTTTGGGTGTAAAACAGAATATAGGACAGTGGGACCGGATGTTTTTGGACAACTTCTCCAGTGAAAGGGGATCCTCTGTCTCTACGTCTGCGTCTCTCTGCAGGTCTGTGTGGAAGATGTGGGAGGTCTGGCTCGCTGAGCCGGCTGCAGGACTTTAAAAGACTGAACCGAGGCTCGCAAAGAGGCCAACATTCCTTTGAAATGTACGGATAATTGGAACCCGATGGGCTGCAGTCGGAGCGCCTGTTGTGACGGCTGGGTTTGCGGGGCCCTCGTCGCCGTGGCAACGCAACCACAAGCTAAGAGGCAAACCGTGTTGTTCCTGTGGCTCATTGGCTGTGGCCATTTTGGGATTTCTAGGCTTCTGAAATGGTCCTCTGGTGTAATAAAGCCTCACTGTGACACTGAAATCACACACTGGGATAAATATATGATAAGTAGTATTTTTGTAAGCTATTGTGATTGTTGCACAGTTGCAAACAAAATGATATATATGAAATTCATGTTTCAAATCTAGCATAATCCTTTATGTCTACTGGAGTATGTCTACTCCTTATGTCTACTTTTTCTTATTTATACTGATTATTGACAACGACATTATGAGTTGTTAATATTAAAATACAATAGAAATGGATTTTTTGGGAGATTCTATACATTTCAGCTGGGTATATAGTACATAAACCATAAACATTTCAAAATGCCAATTATGTCACACTGATCACCTGTGCAAAATCTTATGTTCGTGTATAATATCATGACTTACAATACATTGAAGTAGGTTTTCAGCATTAACAGGCCAATTACAATGCAATTAAGGCCAAAACATAATGCTTTTTTAAAAAACTGTGTTATTGGTGTGTTGCTATTTTGTCTCAGGAAGTGCATAAAAATGTAAATGCAATGACTGATTCCCAATCAAGACAGTCAGGTAAGAACTGCTTCACCCTGTTAATATGGACGTTAGGGCTGTTTTGAAATACATAATACTAGATTTTTAAACACACTATTAAAAATGTGATTAATTGCTATTACAGTTGATTTTCAGCGATTAATCACAATGAAAGAACGTATCATGTTAGAGGCCTACATATACAGATACATGCAAACAGCACAAATTCCATTCAAGAGTCAAAATGTTAATTAGCGCACACTAATAAACTGTATGAAAGACGATGGCATATACTTCTTATGACTAATAGATTGCAGACAATGGGGGCCCATTTACTCCCACTGTATTTATAAAACAGCACCACGTGTATACAGTACAACCACCTCTGATATCTGAAAATGCTCAGTATTGCCCACTGACTGAAGTGTGTAGAATTTACAGTTTATGAATTGTAATGAAGTAATATAATGAAATACGGTCAATGGAGGCCCATTGACTTCCATTTTATTTTTAATGCAGCTCCTATAAAAAACAAAAACTCCACTCAAATTTAAAAACGATTATTAGTGCACACTAACATACTATTAAATTGTATTATGATGTCATGTATGTTTTATGACTTACATAATACACTGAAGTCAGTGGAGGCCCATTCACTCCCACTGTATTTTTGATAAAGCACCTGCATACAGTGCAAACTCCATTTATTTAAAAAAAAAAAAATATTGCTGGTACACGGTTGAAAAGCTCATTATGATGACATGCACAGGTTATGAGTTGTATACAGTTAACACATTAAAGTCGATGGGTTTTCATACATTTATAAAGCTTTCTAAAAATGTTCTTAGTGTTGTTGTTCTGCAGATAAGCAGACAGCTTGGATGATTTTCTGTTTCTCAATTGGCTCTTTGCTCTGGTAAAGACGCTCCTCAACTTCAATTACGAACATATTCCTCCACCAGGAGGGGCACACAGCTAAAGTGGGAGCCATGCAGAGAAATTGCATGTGTCCTACCACAAGAATGTGGGCTCTGAGTTTTAAGAAGACATTCCCTCTGCCGCTGCTCTTTATAGCAGCAGTCTGGCTCCACTGCCAAGAGCCAAAAGCTCTCACTCCTTCTCTCTCCCTGAAAAGTAAATAGCTTCAATCTGCCACTACTGAAGTCATCACTGTTGTTTACCAAAGGGCCTTTTATGCTGCTGTCGTGAGATGTTGCAATGATTATTACTAACAATGCATTGTTGTGAAGCACTAAAACTAGTGAGTAGTTACTTCTGGCAGGTATAAATGCCCTTCACTGTTGTACTCACCACCTCTGTGTTGGTGATCTTGGCCAGCAGGTCTGTCAGGTTGTCTCGACTCAGCCTCTGGTCAGCGTGGTCCAGCTGCAGGCCACAGACGGCAGCTCCCATGCTGCCGGTGGCAATCATGGAAGGAGGGTTCATGGCAAGGCGGTCATCTGGCAAGGGAAGAGTATTAATGTGCAATTAGTCACATAGCAGTTTTAGGCCACAGTGGCATATGGAAATCACATTTGTAGCTGTGACATGAAGAGCTGCGAAACCAGAGGAAGTATGAGAGATGAAACATTTGAATCATCGTCAATACTTCACAGCTGAATCCATCTTTCCCACAGTGTGAGTTTCAGCAGACGTAGCTGCACGGTGTAACCTGTGTGGTTTCCGTCATAGAAACTTGAGCTCTGATTAGAAAAGCAGAGTAGGAATCCTCCTACTCGCAATGAGCTCCAGAAACGGCTCCCTCCGGTGCGTATCCCAGACTAAAGGCTTAAGTGACAACAGGCCAGGATGGAGGAGGCGGAAGAGGAGGCAGCCATGGAGACTACACCTCCGCATGTACTGAGCTGCTTCGGAACAGCTCATCATGTGGCTGTGAACGTAACCTTCTTCTCTCTTTTTCATTTTCATTTCATGGGAAATCTGAAAGTATCTGACCACTTGGAGTCCTCCTTAAAAGTTCCTGACTAAGAGTTTCCTCTTTAAACCGTCTCACAAAGCTGCTGAGAGAAACTATTTCAGAGGAACTGAGGAAACTCCTGCGACGGCTGCATTTCTATGGTTGAAATCATGTTTGGTGAATGAACTCACTCACTATTTCTATAGTGATTGTTGTTTGGAAGGTGACTGCTCTGTCAAACAAGTGTGAGGAACAAATACATACGGCTAGATAGACTGACGCTGAGACTGCAAACAAATCAGCTTATTCTGTTTACGTGTATTACCTGTGAACTTAATTTGTTGTTGGACAAAGTTGAGTCCGAGAAGCACACTTTTAGTTTGATGGATCAGAAATTCATATTCAATTCAGCGGAGAAATTCCAAGTCAATATGGTAAGTGTTGCAAACCGCTTTGGGTTGTCTCCCGTGTTAAACTGCTAGTGTGCTGCTTTCAGAACTGTCGATCAGTCAAACAGCTTCAGATGCCCCCTCCTCCCTACAATTTCCAAGTATTTCTGTAACTTTCCAAAGCTGACAATCTGACATTGACGCCGACTTCACAGTCTGATTGGCGAGAAAGGAGCCAGTTTTCTCTCTCTAGCTCTTTTTTAGATTCTTAAGCCCCAGTCACACCGAGATGTGCCGCCAATAAAACCCTCGCATGAGCTCTTCGCTTGCATCACCAGTTGCGTTTTTTGTTGCGGTTTTTAAGCACGCTTAAGGGTTAAGATATCCTCAAATTTTCAGTGCAAGGTGCATCAATAGGCCCAGTTCCACTGCAGGAACTGGAGGGTAGTTTTACGGGGTCTCGCCCATTGGTGCAAGTCTCCAACACAGCAACCGCCCGGGTAGGACAATTTTTGAGAGGTTTTACGGGGGCGAAACAAGCTATGATTTTCTTTGGGTGATGACAGCTCAATTTTTTTGTGGATACAACCGAGTGCAGCACTCTGAACACGAGGTTATCACCGGATGTAAACAGCGTTGAGTTTGCCTCTTTTCTATGATGACCGGTCAGCCTTTAGATGTCCTGATCGAAACAACTTCAAACACTTCTGATTTTCAATGATGCCACATAAACCAGTTCTGTTCAACCATTAACCGACTCGTACTGGATTATTTCCATTTGTTGGTAAGCTGAACTTGTACACCATCAGAATATACTTTTGAAATTTAATTTCCTTTGTATATTTCCTGAGAGGAGTTCCAAAGTTAGGACTAACATGGCCCTCATTTTCAGGAGTTTCCTCCAACTCGGCCATTCAGGAGCTACTTAAGTTTTAGGATGTTTTGTGAATACAGCCCCTGGAGGGTTTTCCACTCTAACAATACACAGGCTTGATCCGACATCAGCACACGGACATGACCAAATTTAAAAAGGCAGAGACTTGGCACACATAATAAGTGCTTACAAGTCCAACCCAGCACATAGTCCCATCCCAGGTCAAACCAGCAGTGGTGGCCTGATAGCTTTGATTAAATCCTGGAGAGCAGCCTGCTTCACTACGCCCATCTTCTCCTCCAGAGGCCAGCTGTCCATAGGAGGAGCTCCTCCATCATAAGAATAACATCTCAACTCCATATAAAACTCCAAACATTTACATTACTGCACAACCACAGCAGGCCTCTTTTTTTTCCACTGCGGCTGCTTTGTGCTTGGATATAACCAGCTGCTTATGAATAGCAGAGTCGACCACTGAAACACACCCAAATACAAAAAAAGTGTGACACTAAAACTGTGCTAACCAGGGCATGACGGAGCCTATGGTTCCAAAAACCAGCACTAGTAAACAAGTGCTTATTGGCCAGATCTGGCCGCAGTGACTAAAGTGACCTTTGTTTTATTTCTTTTATTGAATTAGCGGAAAGGAGGTAGCAGATGAAAGGCAGTCTTGTGACAGAGCGGTGCTGTATGTTACGTGATCCTGCTGTAGTATTTCTGTGCAGGATATGAAAATATTAGAGGGATTCCTGGTATAGGCGAAAGAATGCCCTGAAAATTCACCTAGGGAGAGAGGACTAAGGGGACATCTGAGTTTGTGCTTCTCCAGAGCCTCCAGAGTTTATTTTGGACATGAGGCCAGGATGGGAGGCGAACAGAGGATCACTGCTCTGACATTTTAAATCTGGAAGATCCCTGTCAACAAACAACACAGCAAGCTGCACCTGAGTCATACAGCTCAAGACACAGTGTGATACAATCGGCATCCTTTTCGGTCCAGTGTGTAGGAGTTAGAAGAAGAAGGTAGATTCATTAGTCATTTTTTAAACAAAGTTTAAAAAACTAAATTTCATTTTTCCTTGATCCTGCTACAGCTTTGGAGTTGATGGATGAGCAGCGACTATAAAAATTCAGTTCTGCAACATCACCACTAGATGGCACTAAATACTACACACGAAACCTTTAAAGCCACTTCAAACAAAGCCCAAATTTTTGTCTAAAGTGTTCCAGATTGTCTTAAAAACTGATTTTGTGGTTTCTTATGCATGCATAACGTTTGTGTGATATATATGTTAAATATATGTTTGGCCGATGAAACTTTTGTTCTAAATGATGTCAAATCTCTAAACCATAGCTAGCTTGTTTGGTTTAGCTCCCAAAAAGCATGTTTCCCATAGACCACCACTGTAAGAGCCAAGGACAGGACACCTTGAATTGCAAACAATGTCAAATATGAATATTTTGTATAACAAAGTTTTAATTCATGCTGGTTTTATATTTGAAAAAAGTGTCATCACCGCATCAAGTCCAAGAGCTGAACGGGAACTCGCTGGTGGGGCCAGCAGGAGAAACACTACAGCGCATGTTAGAGTATGCAGCACAACCCAGAAATAAACCAAGACTCTAGAAAAAAATTTGGCACCAGGCGAGCGGATCTATTGAACTAAATTGATGCCATGGGAACCGTTATCTAGTTACTATTATACATCTATGGGCTAGCCACAAAATCTGGTTAATGTTTGCTTTGTGGACAGAGGATTGTCAGTACTGTACATGTTTTTTTAAATGCTGTTATTTAATGTTGTTGTTGTGTGTGATAATGCTTATGTGTATAATCTTTTCCAGTCTTTAAACTGCATGTCTTGTTTTTTATTTTTTGTTCTTGATGTATTTAATAAAGTCTTTCAAACTGTATTTCTTTGCTGTTTCGCTTTGTTGTATTTTAGGAAGCCTTGTGTAACACCTTGGCTAAGGGACTACAGATGAAAAATAGCCTCCTGGCTAATTCTGGCATTTTTATATCTTGTATATTTATTGATTTGCACTGTCTCTCCTTAAGTAAACCAAACTTTAAGTAGTTACACTGTGACAGGCTTGTGTGTCTGCTACTTTCCACAAAGCACCTCAACTGAACGTCACCTAAAGTTTGTATTTGGTCAAAAAAAATATCTGTGCAGTTCATCAGTGTCTCAGCTCCATTTTAACACTGCATTTCGCTCCCCCAGTGCAGCCTTGCATGCACTTTAATACGCATAAAACTAGCATAGCCTTAGCTAACAATGCTAACTAACACAGCCTGACGGCTAAAACCAAACCATATGATCGGTTGATGCTTCACTGCATCATTGGAGCACCGAAAAAAAGTTGAGGTCAGCTCGCGTTATCAGCTTGCATTGAAAATAACATGTAAAAGGGACACAAAATCATGAATAATTTGCCTCGGACCCAAAGTTGCCATGTGGTAAGAAATGACTTTTACCCGTGTGCATGGCTCATCTAAACACAGCACCACTGACAGGATTTTTCCCAGACACTCAGAGGAGAAATGTGGAAATGGCCACTTCAAACAGCTTTTAGCAGCTGTGTAGAAAAACCCCTACTACAGGCTGAGACTAGAAAGAGGATAAGGCGGCCAGAAGAGTATGCCGAGAGAAGAAAGAGGTCACCGATGACTCACGATGGGAGAATGTTTGTGTGTGTGGGAATATTCTGGTGGATGTGGGAATCACAAGGCAGCAAAGTGAGCGTGCGAGTGAGCGAACGAGACAAGAAAAAAGGCTCATGAGATGATCTGCAGCTGTGTTACCTGTGGCACAGAGGGCAATGAATGTCTGAGTGTGTTTGCGGACCATCGCCAGCTTGTCTTTGGGAAGGGGCAGCCTGCGGATGATGTGCTCTATAAAATCATTGGGGATGACCGAGGCCATGTTCCACTTCAACTTCCCCAGCACGACCAGCTCCCAGTCCTAAAACACAGAGAAGATTGTCAGTCATTTCATATTCACTCTCTTGGCAGAATCCACTCAGTCAGAGGGTTAAATGGCATGCTGCCATGCCTCCATTGACCGTGAAAAAGATCACAGCCCGTCCCTATTCCCAGAGGAAATAGCTCTGTAAGAAGAGTAACATTTCTTCACTTTATCTCTCCTCGCTGTATCTTATTATCTGCATGCCTTTCTCATTCCTCACATCCTTTGTGTTCATAACGCCGGCATGTGACAAGCTTTGCCCTGCCAATGAGACAGCTAGCCCCTTCCTTCCTGTCACAAGCCTCAAACAGCTACAATGAGTTTGCAACGCAGCGGCCGCAGCACAGAGCTGACTCTTCATACACTCAGATTTTGCATCAGCAGAAAAGCTATACGCATCTCATGATTTAATTTCCTGACTCATCTTAACAATTCAGCTATACAGTAATTCAATTTTAATGCTTTCCTGTTTGGCTTCCAGTAGTTTGAGTAAGTAATAGCAAGAGGGAGGATGCAACTTAAGTATCTATAGAAAAAACAATAAATAAATGTATAAAAAGGGGGCAACTGCATACATGAAAACTTATGAATGTATACTGATATGCTGACATTTGCAAACAGACCAACAAGTCAAAACCACACATTTCCGAGGATATTTAAAGGAATATTTTACCCATAAAATGATCTTTTTGTTTTAATCAACTACTCATCCCGTGTTTTGTTGAATTTGTGATGAAAACAGTGTTTTTCTCGCATGCCTCCACAGTCAACAAAAAAACCCAAAATGGACAAGATTCTTGATGAATTGAAGTCATGGGGTCCACGTTTAACAACAGCAAAACTATGTCAAAATATCCATTTACAAACTTACATTCAGTACAACAAGTGCAGTGTTATCCAAGTCTTGTTCATGCAGTCATATGCTTAATACCCTAAAACATGCTTTTAGCTAAAACATTACCATTTAAAACCCTTCTACATATGGCTAGCATGCATGGACAAGAGTTGTGTTTGTGCGATCCACTGAGTTGCTCAGCTGCACTACTCGTCCGTGCATGAGACTGTTGTGGAGAGGTCTTAAATACGAAGGCCTGTTAGCAAAAATACATGTGCTTCTGAAATACTGAGCACACAGCTAGCTAAATGGAACCTGGATTATACCGCATAAGTTGTGAAAGTTCGTAAACACAGTTTTTGATATAGTTTGCTGCTGTTTGTTCTGCAATTTATTGAGAATTGTGTACGTTTTTGGAGTCTTTGTTCACCGTGGAGGCATGCAACAAAATACAAGTTTTCTTCACGAATTGAACGTAACACAGGGTGAATATTGATATACGGATGATTACTTTGTGGGTGAAGTATTCCTTAAAGTATAAAAGTCAGTTTTAAAAAACGCAGACAATCTATGAACGATCATTGACATTATCAGAATCAGCTGAACTCTCTGTGGATAACTTATTTTTACCCACGCAACAAAACACTCAGCCAATCAAATGGCTGCTAGGTCAATTTACAGATGAGATTTTCTTCAGACTTTCACATGTAAAGTCAACAGACTTGGAGACACATTGTCAGATATGATAAGCATTGTGAACCAGTGCATTTGCATTTTCAAGCATTTGTACGTGTCCGCAAACACATTTCAGAAGCAGAGCGGAGGCAGAACTTCACCTACTCTCAATGTGCATGGAGAAATGTAGGAAGTATAAAGGCAACAGCTACGGCAACACTAGTCATATAAAGAACACATTTATTACAAAACCAATGTGTTTTGGCTTGTGGCCTTCATCGGGAACATCACTTGACACATTGACATTGCAAAATTATGTTTTTCATGATAAGGGGTTCAAGCCGCGTGTCTTAAAAGAAAGTTGTTCTATATACTACAGGTGTTGAACACATTTTAAAAATGAAAAAGTCAAACCTACTATCCAGAATCAGTGCTGCTGCAGTGCAGTTTAAGAGCAAATCTGGAAAGTTTTCCTGTCTTTTTTCCTCGTGGTCCCCCATGACATCATCTACTGTCACTTCATAGTATGAAGACCGTGATATCGGCCACATGCAGACGACTACTGAGTCATTTCATTGAATCACTGTTACCCACATGGAACCCTCTAGAAGATCACAGCAACTTTACATTAATGAGGAAAGTTTATGCTTCTATTTCCTTTAATTTGACTGATATATGTAGCAGTAAGAGAAAGACGAGGCTGATTTTAAGACTAATTGAAATGTTTTTTTAAGTAATCAAAGTTTATATGATGACGTCCATAAAAAATTTAACTAATCACAGCTGAACTTGTTGAGATGAAAAAGCTTTATTTAGATAGTCTGCCTCAACCTGTGCAGCACATGTCGAGTAAAAAGTTTATCAAAATAACTCTGAGAATATGTAAGTATGGTCATGAATTTTTAAATTTATAATCTGTTATAAAAAATGAGAAAAAACTTTGAGGTCATGAAATGAAAGGTTACAAATACTCTATAAACTGTCTGTAGGTGGACTATCCAAATAAAGTGTTACCTGAATTAACGCTGATGAATTCAACTCCTCAGTTGCTCTACAGAAAAGCGTCACCTAAAAAGCAAACGTAGTAAACACCAAAACCCCAACGCCTGCAGGGACAGTCCCCCACCATCACCAACACTTATCTGAAATGTCACCCATCATTCAAATTTACGTGGTTTTCCTTTACATAACCTGCCACACACGCTTGCTTTCAAACTATTTGAGACCCCTGTGGAGATTTTTGACTGTGAGATGAGCGGGGCGGAGGACTTCCTGGACAGCTGCCCTGGACACAACCACCCCTCCACCCCCTTAAAACGTGTCTCTTGCAGCTGAAGCTGCAGCTGAGTGTTCATTGCAAGGAAGAGCTGCGACATCTTTAAGCGGCTCTCGCTGCGTTCTCCGTGCATCCTGTCAGGATATCCAGGAATCTGGAGTCTTAGAACAATATGGAGGATCAAATGGGACACATGTCACTTCCCTCAACAGCTGCAGGCAACAAAGGAGGACGTATAGAGAGCATGTGGAGCCATTTAGCTGAACTAAGGAGCAAACTGAAAATGCTCTAGAACTGAAACAAGTAGCTGATTGGTGGATAAGTCGATCTACAGAAACAGCTATTTTTGATATTCAATTTATTATTTAAAAGGTCCAATGTGAAGGATTTAGTTGCAGCTAGCAGTGAGGATGCAGACATGAAACTTCTCCAGTGCGTAGGAGACCTACGGTGGCCGAAAACGTGAATGATCTGTGTTTCATTTGGCTGTTCTGGGTTACTGAAGAACAACATGGCAGACTGCATGGATGAAGACCAGCTCTGTATGTAGAATAAACTCAATCTACAGTAACGAAAACACAACCATTGATAATTTCAGTTGATTATAAACTAATGAAAACATAGATATGAATATTACATAGATCATTTCTGGCAACTGATGCCCCTAAATCCTACACACTGGACCTTTAATCAGCAGTTATTTTGATATTAAGATATTCAATTTTGAAATCAGGATTTGCAGCTTTTCTTTACTGCTGCAACTGATCATCTTTTCGATGACTGTTTTATCTATAAAATGTCAAAAATGGTGAAAAAGGCAAAGGTATGTTATTTAATTTATAATTTATTTTCTCTACAGTCCGAACCTTAAGGATGAACTATTTACTGTCACTAAAGAAAAACAAGTGCTGTAAATGTGCTTATTGGAGAGCTTGAACCAGAGAATTTTGGTTTGAAAAGGTTTCGAAATAATCAAGTTTTCTCTAAATAAGCGTATCCTCTTGGCTCTGCTTTGCTTAGTTTTAGTTCTTTGATGATGAACAGAGTATCACACTGAAAGTCAGAACACAGACTAAAAAGGTTCCCTGCAACTGAGCAAATTCAATCTGCTGAGCCGGACTGTGTGATACGGTAGAAAGCTCCTGAACAAGCTTGTTTGTGGATTTTGAGTTCAGGTTGTTTTGTTTAACTTAATATTCTTGGTTTTTTGACTGTTGGTCGATCAAAAAAAGCAATTAGAAAATGTCAGCTTGGGCTTTTGATAATGGTAAAGGCCATTTTTAAGGTTTTTAGATTTTAGAGAACAAATGGTTGGTTGGGAAAACAACTGAAAATGAAAATAATTGTTATTTGCAGCTCTAATATGACGCCTCCGAAAAGTTTGTGGACGGCACACTGGTCTTAAAATTTGTGTAATAAGCTTAATCTTTGCATTAAAGACTGAAAAGTATTCCTGAAAACCCATAAGTAGATATACTCCTGTTATTTAACTCTAAAATAGTTAAATGACAAACAGTACATCATCCCTTACTGAATGTTTAGCACCGGTCTGTCTTACAGGTGTATACTGTTATGTGGAAATGGAATTATTTTCAGATTTTATATGTAAGGTTCCTGCTCAATTTCATGGAAAAAAGTCCTAAACTTTATCATGACTTTTCACAGACACATAATAAATTTTTACGCCTCATCTTACCGGGTGTTTCAAACAAATCAGATTCAAACTCTATGCAGACGTATATTCAGCTAGTTGGCATAGAGGTAGGGAAAAACGTAATGACGGCACACAAACGTTGTCCCATCAATGCATATTAGCGCTACATTACATTGACAACTACATAAGGTTGCCATTATGTTACATTATGTGGAAGGCTATCCACAGAATATTACTGTAACAATTTCATTACACACAATAAAAGTTCATACATTTTTCCAAATATTTTCTTTTTTTTTACTAATTCAATGACTTTTGAAGGCCTGGAAAGTGCCATTGCAAAATTCATTGACTTTTCCAGGTTTTCCATGACCGTGGGACATCTGTTTTTATATTGTTCTGTGTGAATAATGTGATGTGGAATCATACTTTTATTATAGGTGCATTACATACACACAAGGACAACAGATGGAAATTATTATTGTGCTGTATCTGCTGCATGTTCTGGCCCCTGTTTTAGTTAAGATGAAAATGAAATAAAATGAATACTAATGTGAATGTGAGTATTTTGGCTGCTTTTTAGTATAAACCTCCCTATATCTACTTGCAGAGCTATTCCATGCACTGCAAGATATCCTATTCTGCATAACTGGCACTAGATGGCATCACACGCCTCTTCAGTCCACATGGATCCAAAGAAAGGATGTGACTGTATTGTGCACAGCGCCGCTTATAAGGAAAATGGGATACTTCCTGTGAAACCAATATAGCCATTAGCATTTTAAAATCATCCCCAAAAATATGACACGGGCATTTTTATGCTCTGGTGAATGAATGGGGGCTTTCTGAAAGTTCTTACCAGCAGTTCCCGTGGTGTGATGGAGTTGTCTGTGTACATGCAAAGTTTTTCTGCTGATAGCGGCCTGAAGTCCTTTAACTTGGAGGCCAGGAATATGCACACAGCTCCCAGAAGCTGCAAATAACTCTTTCTTGTGGACATCACTGCTAAAAATCTGTCCAAATAATTAATGGCTAAAGGAAAGACGTCTTCATTACTCTTCTCCTCTTCACACACCTAAAGTGAAACAAACATGGAACAGAAAAATTAGGTTAAATGTAGGGGTGGGAAAGTCCCAAAGATACAATATTATCACGATACTTAGGTCATAATCCTATGTTATTGCAATTTTAAATGTTCTGTAATGACAAATATCCCCATATCTTTTGCAATTTATGACTTTTCAAATGAAAATTGAGAAGAAAACTTAGTCAACATCTGTTTTTATCTAAAAATAAAAAGTTCTCAGTCTGTTCATTTCACTTTAGTTTTATTGCAGCAAAATGTATCTAGAGGACTGAAAAGGCAACTTAAAAATGTGAATTGTATTTGCAATATTTATACAAATATACAATTTATACAGCAAAAAATCGATACAGTAGCCTACTACCACGCAAAATATCGCGATACTATAAAATAAATATGAAAAATATAAAAGAAAACCAGACTATTTAAATGTTTTAACAGCAAAGGAGCGGTTGAAGATGAGGTTGTGTTTTGCTGAAAAATGTGGTTTTAAAAGTTTGAGATGTTTTAATTTAAAACACTATTTTTGAAGTCTGCAAGGTCAGAGTAAGGCAGAGACAAATTAGTTCCATAGGAAGTCGTTCAGCAAAAAGTCGCCATGAACCTCCTCTTCCTTGTTGAGGCTTGTCGTGTTTAAAAAATATTTAAAATATAAAATATATCATCTCGGAGCTTTGAAACATGTGCACAATGTTCAAAAGCTGTGCTAAAATAGTTCCCGACAGTTAAAAACCTGAGTATTTTTGCAAACATGACGTGTTTTATCTTCAAAAATGAAAGTGGTTTTGCATGCACGTTGCCAGACTGTGAGCCACGAGCTCGAGCCATTTTTAAAAATTAATAATAATTATTTAAAAGCGGAACTATAGGTTTTTCGATTGTGTAAATTAAGACTAACTTCCCCTCTGTCACCTGAGTTGGCTATTTAGCAAAAAGCACCAACTTTGTAGCTTTAAACCAACGTAAATACTTAGCTAGGCTGTTTCTTTGAAGCTGAATTTTCTTCGTGGTGGAATTTCCGACTCTCCCACGCCTTTTGGTGAGTCATTCTCATTCAATTGTCAAATAGGTTAACATCCATGACAACTCTCTGTGAGCCAAAACACCAAGCTTACGAGCTACAATTAGCTTTAAAGAACAACATGCAAAATAAAAATAAAATTAGCCAAGTTAGCTTATCAATGCCTACAAACCTCGTGCATCCAACCTGCAACCATTCGTCTCATGTAAGGCTGAATATCCTTCTGGACCCGCTGGAAATAAGAGCATTGAGGTAAAAACCTGTCCTCGATAGTTAATAAACTTTGCAACACTCTGGCATCACAGAGGATGTTTGGGTCAGGCTGCGCTCTCACGGCTGTGTCCGACTCCAGGCAATAAAGCTCCATGACTCGGGCCCCCCTTCTCCCCCCCTCCACTTTTTGTGGCTTAATATTAGAAATAAAAAATAAATATTGTCACAATGTAGTCTTGAGCGGGCAGGAGGAGGAGGAGAAGCGCCCAGGATGAAGCATGGAGCTGAGACTGCGGCTCCAGTCCTGCTGCCTCTCTCAGTTTGCTGCCTCCGCTTCTGCGCTGCTGATCCGAGTCAAACCGGACACGACGAGGAGGACAACATCCGGATGCAGCCTACAAAATAAAAGCAGATGTGAAACAAACCCTCTTAAAAAAGGAGCATAATCAGAAACATGTATTAAAGTGGGTCATTCTGATTTAAGTCATTCTGTCAGGTACAAATATCTATCAGAATGAAGTACTACCTGTATAAATGTAGTTAAATGGGAGGTAGGTCATTCTGATAGGTGGAGGAGGCTATTCTACAGGTACAAATATCTATTAAAATAGACCAAAACCTGTAAAAATGTATTTAAAAGGAGAGTAGGTCATTCTGATAGGTGGATGAGGTTATTCTGTTTGGCACAAATATCTATTAAAATACACCACAACTTGTAAAAATGTACTAAACTGGAGAGTGGGTCATTTTGATAGGTGGAGGAGGTTATTCTGTTCGGTACAAATATCTATTAAAATACACCACAACTTGTAAAAAATGTACTAAACTGGAGAGTGGGTCATTTTGATAGGTGGAGGAGGTTATTCTGTTCGGTAAAAATATCTATTAAAATAGACCACAACCTGTAAAAATGTAGTAAAATGGAGAGTAGGTCATTCTGATAGATGTGGTAGGTTATTCTGTTAGAGTACACCACTACAGGTATAAAATGAATGTAGTTAAATGGAGAGTAGGTCATTTTTTTCCTATCTATTATTAATCTATTTTATATAATATATAAATAGAATATTTATAAGACATTATATCTATATTTTATTTTCTATATTTATATATATAAGTTTGTAATATGTAATGATTACAAAAGAATAAATATGACACTGGCTATGAATTGCTGCTGACAAATGCTAGAGACTACACAATAGTTGCAGCGATCATACATAAAATAGTGACAGAGTATAGCCTAAACCCCAAAGTCCTACAATTTGTGAATAAAATAGATGTTATGGGTCCTCCACACACCTCTAGCTGCACATAAACCTTACCTCTCCTGTTTACCAAACTTCTTCAAACTTTTTCAAAGACCTAACAGTTATTAGATGTTAGGCACAAAAGAAGTAAAAGTGTTTATAAAATGGGTGTAGGTTAAATGACCATATATGCCGTGCAATAAACTTTTAAATGTTGAATTGGCTGAAGGCAGCATAGGAATATAAACAAGAACACTGCTTTATTTATAACTGGAAAAATGCAACAGCGCTAGTTTATAAATCACACATTGTTAACATTATTACATGCAATTTATGGCAGGTACAAATCATCACTTTGCACTTTCCGCCATTATGCTTTTATATCTCCAACGAGGATATATGCAAGCACTATTGCAGTGCTAAAAATGATGACACCTCTAAATAATACTATGCCTCAAAAAGCACCACACTAAAAGAAGTCAGAAGACTTTAGTTGCATTAGTCGCTCTCAATCAATTAGTTCAGTGTTTTTAGCTCACAGGCCACCATTTTCATCAATATCATATCATATTGTGCAGAAGGAAGTGTGCAGCTACTGCTAACTCACCTACAACTGAGTTAAGTTAGCATCATAAACGAAAAAGAATAAATGTGTAAATGAACTTGTACATTAACTTGTTTGAAACTTAGTCATTTCTAAACCATTTTATTTGTTTAAAGTATGTTTTATTATTTCTGTCTGTTCGGCATAACCTATTTACACTGTTTATAAGAAAAAAAAGTCTATAATTTAATTTGATGGAAGAGTTTCAAACAACTGGTGAAGATTTAAATAACATTATATTGACTAACTTTTAAAATCCAAACTAATTCAAACTTTTGCGATCCAATATATAAAAAAACTTCTCAATAAATGTATATATATGAATTAAAAGTTTGCAATTTAGAATATTAAAAAAAGCCTCTAATAACTTTTGAACCTTTAAAAACTTTGTAGAATTATCTTTTTGTCACTTCACAGGAAATAACACCCAAAGAAGACCAGCTTTCGCTGGTGAGATGACTTGATTTCCTGTGAAGTGCTGAGATCTCTTGCACGCATGCGTCAGTGGCAATCTTATTGCGTGTGCACTTACGGAGGTCAGCGTGTCTACAGCCAGGCGGTCTTGCCATCTCCCACTCACACCCCCTCAGCTGTTGTACATTAAAAATTGGAATTGGATACTGTGACCCTGGATAGTTTCATAACAGTTTTCAGTACAACTCAAAAACATGAGCAAGCTATAATGAGAAAGCTGAGATGAGAATACAAAGAAGTCCTGAAGCAACGGAAAGAGATAACAGATCTCATGAAAAAAAGGAAGATTATTCCAGTCAGATGACGCTTTGTAGTGGAATGACGTACGTCCGACGTCTTTGAAAACTCTGCAAACAAAGAAAAAGGGATATTGCATACAACTAAGTGGATATGAGGAATTACATGGAATCAGAAACTGTTTCAATACGATTGATAGTAGGTCCTGAATAAATCTGCTCGCAACAAGCTCTGTGGATTATTTTAAGTAAGCGGGTCATGATCTCTGGGGAAACACTATGATGTTGAATTTCTGAGTATTTTTAGTTTTATTTTCTTTAAATTATTTTCTTCTTCTTTTTAATTTTTTTTTGGGGGGGGGGGGCATTTTTGCCTTTTATTGATAGGACAATTGTTAAGCGTGAAAAGGGGAGAAAGAGAGGGGACGACATGCAGCAAAGGGAATCAAACCTGGAATTGAAACTGTGGCCGCTGCTGCACCTGCTCTATCCACTGATCCACCAGGCACCCCCTTCTTTTTGTTTTTTAACAAGAGAAAGCAAACATCTCTATGGCTGATATCTCCAACACTATGCAACTCAAACCGAAAAAAACAAGATTAATAAATAGCACTACAGGTAAGAGAAAAAAATATGTATCTTTGATTTGGGGTTAAATTAGCCCTTTAAAGTACATCTGTGCCTAAATTCAGCCTCACAGAGACACTAGCATGGCTGTAGTCAGTCATGTTATGTGTTGGTATGTATGTTGATATGTATCTTGGTATATTTTCTTATTGTAAGTGTGATCACAGGTTCACTATCTGATAATATGTGTCATATCCCTAGCTTTAACGCAGCCTCTCTGAACCCACTGGTGCTTTTAATCAGGTCACAGCCCTGCCACATGAGCTAGGATTCGTGGGACACAGTGTGATGTTGCACACATCCTCACAGTGAAGGGTGTGGACGGCATGTTGATCCATTTCCAGGGAAAAGTTTTCCATAAAGGAAGTCCTCTGGCATACCACCATGCCAAAGGATGAAAGTATGAGGATGGACGTGTAAATCTGCAGAGAGTGCTTGCGGAGTCTCCAGGATGTCTAAAAGTTGTTGTTTTGTCCTAAATCAGGATCTAATCTGAGAAAGGTTGGATTATAAAAGAAGAGGAAGCCATGAGGTTGTTAACACCCTATCACGTTTGATCTCAAGGCCATTTCACTTCCGTGTGTTTTCTCAGTGCAGCTGCAAGTGCTAAACTCCTTATCTAAGACATCAAAACAGGCACAAATAATATTTTAACACGTCTGAATTTGCTGCTTCCGATCATGGTAAGCATATTCACTGTCATCTGAATGACAGGCGCTGAACTGAACCACTTCTCCGCTGGATCGACTTCACAAACCCCCCCTCTCTTTCATAGACGCCACCAAAGAGCTGAATGAGATATGGAGTTTCATTGAGAGAAAAAAAAGTGGAGCACTGTGGAGCTATTATGAGAGCGGACTGTGAAGTGAGAGTGGGAACTGTCTCCGAGGGAATGTCAAGGTTAGCAAGATTAGTTCTACTTCAAAGGATTGGGTGTACGTTTGAAAGGATTCATCTTAAAATTGAGATTTCATGTCGGAGGGTTATCCCTTTGTCTATGCGCAGTGCATAAATCCCTCTGTTTCAGTCCAAACGGGGGTCTGTCTCTCTCTCTGAATGAGGACCATACCAGCCAGTCAAAGCCTGACACTTGAGGGAAACAGAGGTGTCAGACAGATAAAGCAGCCTTACCCTGTTGCTGCTGTTTGTGCATGTGTCCTATGATAACACATGTCAGCCGCTATCACACACTCCGGGCTGCACAGAGGTAATAGAGAGCGCCCGAAGCCCTGGGAAAACGTGGAGGAGCGTGAAATCACCTTGATCCAAAGATTCCTGCTGCATACCAGTCCACTGAACCCACCAGAGCACAGGGGCCCGGAGATGGGCAGGCTGCCACAGATCAAGAGAAAGAGACAAAGACAGAGAAAAAGAAGAGAGGTGGAGGGTGATAGTCAAGATCTTTAATCCCGAGATTGGATTGAAGCTTAACATCATCTTATGTGCTTCCTGTGCTCCATGAGGGAGGCCTCGCTCGGATATAAACACAGGATTTACTTTTACATGCCAGTTTCAGGGCCGAGCTTGATTACAGGTTGCCCATGTGCTCTGAGTCAAGCTGGCTGTTTGGGTTTACTGACAGTAGAGAAGAGGATGCTATGGCAGGAATGCTGTGGTGTGAACGGCGGTGAACACTCCTCCCAGTGCTGAGTGATAGCTCAGCCAGCGGAGCAGATAAAGTGGCTTCTGTGTGTCACATGGTTGCATACTATATGCTTTCACATCAACTGATTACACCCCTGCTGGAAGTGGACTAAACACCCGTTCCCAAACATGAAAAGTGGGCGACATAAATGTTCATGCATGTTCTTGCTCTTTCACATTCTATTCTGGTCAGGCTATCAGCAGCGTGGAGCGCGCCTCTATCGCCAATGTCACACATCAAAGCTGTCCCCGTCACTGCCACTCACTGCAGAGAGGCCGAGGGGAAAAGTGGGGAAAGAAGGTGCTTTCCAGGAGAAGTTGAGCACAAATCTTGCACAGGATCTGAGAGATAACTGTTTGGAGCAGCGCTGTTCCCAACAGTTGCCGTGGTTTTCTCGTTCCACCATCTCATAATTATATTTTCTTAAGTGAGTAAATCTCACATCTTGATGCTTATGTAACACCCAACATCAATCCTTTTAGATGTGATTGGAGGCCCTGTGGTGCATCCAGCTAATCTGCACTCAACTACTGTTGTGCTGCTAAAACCACCCAGGTTTGGTGACACACAAAAAAAGACATTTCTGGAAACGCTGCAACGTGTCACTCAAAATAACCGGGTTTGGTGGCACAAACCCAAATGGAAATCATGCGATGTGTCACCAAAAGCATCAATGTTTGGGTGCACATACACCACTAGAAAGACTGCAATATATCACTAAAAACATGCACGTTTGGTGACACAATCACAAATAAAAATGCTACAATGTGCTGCTTAAAAACAGCCAGGTTTGGTGTCATAGATCAAAGCTGTCATGCTACTGACTCTCACTGCAGAGAGGCCGAGGGGAAAACTGGAAATAAAAAGTGCTTTCCAAAAGAAGTTTAATACATTATGACCAGGATCTGAGAAATAACTGTTTAGAGCAGTTGCTGTGGTTTTCTCGTTGCACCATCTCATAATTATATTTTTTTAGACGTGTAAATCCTACTTCCTTAATGCTTGAGTAACACCCACCATCAATCCTTTGAGATGTGATTGGAGGCCTTGTGGCGCAACCAGTTAATTTGCACTCAGCTACGCAGCAAGATTAGAAAACAAATGGAGTGTCGTCAAATCAACGCAGGAAAAAGAGGGTGTTTTCCACACTGTGTCTTAGGAATGTTTTGGCTAAACTGAAATGCCAACATTTGAGAAGACAATGATGGGACAGATAGCAACATCCGGGCCTGGTCTTTAGTCGTCTGGGTCGTGAACACAAGAGGGTTTCTTTTCTGCACTTTGGGCCTCGGTCACTGCTGAATTTCCCCCCTCCTCCATTAAGTCTGTATACAAGTCTGACGTCCGGCAGCTTGCATCCCTCACTCCTACCAGAGTCTCAGAGAACATTGCCCTATTCTCCTGCATGCACTCAGGAGTAACAGCAGACAGAGGAGGGGAGAGGAAGAGGGTACACTTTAAACAAAAGGGTTTCTATAAGGTGCAAGAACAAGACATCCAGGCTTGTTGTGCAGAACGCTGCTGCTGTCTTTTCACAGGATGGTTTAAAATTTGAGAATTACACTTATTTACTTTCTTGGGAAAAGCTAGCTGAGAAAATTGACACCACTCTCATTTTTCCCCATTAAAAAATAAAGCTGCAACGAGCAGTTGGCTAGCTTAACTTTGCAAAAAACCTGGAAAGCATCACAAAAGCTCACTTACTAAAACATCACACGCTTGTGTTTAATCCATAAAAAATCCAACAAATGTGTCGCAAAAAAAAAAAAAAAAACCACTCAGGTTGGTGACACAATCACCACTAGAGACAATGTGATCTGTCGCCAACCAGGTTAAATGGTAAAAACAGCACCGGAAATTCTGCAGCGTGTCAAGAAAAAAAACTGCATTGGTGGCACAGATGCTGCTAAAAGTGCTGCTATGTGACACTAAACAATATCCAGGTTTGGTGGCCCAGACACTTCTGAAAATATGTTGTGTTGCTAAAAAACACTGGTGGCAGACTCGCCATTGGAAATGATGCAGTACGTCACCTAGGGTAAGTTGCAAAATCCTTGCAGAAATTCCCTTAATTTGTTGCTGAAAAGCCTAGGTTAGTGGTACAAGTGCTGCTGGAAATACCACCAATGTCTCGCAAAGAAAACCACCCAGATTTGGTAGCACAGACGCCACGTCAATGTCTTTCAAAAAGACGCCCACATTTAATGGCACAAATCCTGCTGGAAACACAGCTGAATATGTAGCTTGAAACACCATAATGTGTCGCTTAAAAAATCCAGGTTAGATGGCACAAATGCTGCTGACAGAGCTGTGGTATGTCACTAAAGACGATGGTACGGTTGCACATTTGTTGCAGGAATATATTGCCAATGTCTTGCAAAAAAACACCCAGATTTGGTTGCACAAATGCTGCTGAAAATGCCGAAGAAATCCTAAAATCCAAGAAACATTCTAAAATCCTAGAAATGTCCTGACATCCCAGAAATGTCCTAAAATCCTAGACAGAAATTTTAAGACATTTTTGTACATGTAATGAGAACCACGTCTCTTTGTATATGTAGAAATGTACAAAGGTATCCGTGCTTTGTTGACACACACAATGCCCACATTGTCCTCTGTTGACTGGGTTGTGTATACGGATCTATTCTATCCAAAGCCCTTGAAGAACACTCATTTCTCTACACGTGTGGGGTGGGCAGGGACACTTGGCACAAAGGGGAAGCCTGGATTAAGTCATGAGCAGCAAGCGACATAGGTTGGATTTTAATTGGATGAGATCATATCCTCTCCATTTCACAATGAACAAACCTTGTTTCTAGAAGGAATCACTTAGAAATCAGGATCTGTCCTGTCCCTCCCTGCATGCCAGACTGAAAAAAAAACATGCATCACAATGTCCATGTTCACGGTTTGAGAGGCCAGCGTGCGTCTGCAAAACAGTGATGTTCTTCATGTGAGCGTACATGAGATTTCTGACTGTTATGTAACTCTGCTGTGGGGGCCCCCTTGTTCTGTTCCAGCAGTCGACTCTGAAGTCCCCCCAGCTTTCATTTGCCTCACATCACACAGATGTCTCAGGGCGGTGCAGAAGATGGGGGGCAGGGGGCCGGGCCAGGGCCGAGGCCGGGGCCAAGAGGCATCGGCTGCCTGTCACAAGAGAACAAGTGTGTGTGGTCAGAGATTAGGGAAGGAAGGACACAAACAAAAATTCCGTCGGAGGAGCTCCTGCGGCAGCTGCGGTTTTCTAAGTGCGAGGGATGCTGGACAACTGGAGTGAGCCGATTGGCCGGGGACGAGGACGAGTGGGCGTGTCCTGGCAGCGTCCTGCTTCCTCTGAGTGATCTTAAATGAGAAGAGTGACAATTCATCAGGGACAGGATGTCCAATAGGAAGACAGATCTCAGAGGGAGATAGCGGGCCTTGCAGCTGGCCACTCAATGACCTTGGATTAAACAAAAGTTAGTCTTTCTCTTTATGTCCTTCACTCAAACGCTCTGTGTGCCCGTAGAAAAACGAGGCATTAATCAGCAGCAGAGAAGTTTCCAGTAAGTCATTTTGTGTGAGTTTATTTTAAGCCGACGGGCCTCACTGTTCCACAAATAACATTGCTTTCCTCGTCCATTCACTTCCCTTCGACTCTGCAACATTTCCACTCCTGCACACTTACATTTCCCTCCTGAGAGAGAGGAGGAAATGGGGGGCCTCGCAATGTGAACGAGAGCTCTTTGAAAGTGGCTCTAGTGAGGCGATATGCTCCTTATAAACGTCGAGTGGGGAGGAATTCAGGGGCTGGGGCCTGGACTGTCTGGGAGCTGCCTGGTGTTTTCCTGTGTGTGATGCATGCTAACCCTGGGCCCCCTCGACTTCGGCAGCGGCATAAAGAGGCCTCTGTGAGGCTGAGTCAGCTCCAGCTTTAATTTACTTCATCACTCTCATTGCTTGATTAAATTCAGCAGGGGGACTCAGAAAGCCCCGTTTACCCCCAAAATGTCTCCTGCAGTCAAACAAAAGGATGGAAATCAAGACAAAGCTGCAGCCTGTCACAACAATGGTCCTCAGGCAGGGAAACCGAACCAAACAGAACGATAAACTGATGAGTATTGTCAATGTCATATTGTGTATTATTAATTGTATTGTATGCACATTTTTAGATATTGTATGTTTCATATGATGTGTATTATATTGCAGGTATGCATTGTATATTATGAATGATATTGCTGCCGTCAGGTGCAAACCTCCTATCTCCAAAATTGCTATTTTTCAGGGTTTAGAAAAAAATGCTGTTACACTGGAGATAGGAGGTTTAGTCACAAGCTTTGTTAAAATACATTTCATTGGTTGAGAAATGGTAAAACCCACTGACAGACGTAGAAGGGGACTAATAGAATTAATTTATATATTAAAAAGGTTATGAATATTATATTTAGACAAGTTTAGGAAAAATTAATTACAGTTTGGGTATATATAAATAAGGAAGCCGGTTAATTATAAATCAATGACTTCTGGAGAATTGGTGGGATTGATTAAGTACAATTTCTTTGCTTTATGTTTTTCATTGTCTGAAAATATTACTTTTTCCTGTCTGTCCGCTTGTTTGTATGATCTTTTTTTTTTTTTTACCTGTTTAAAATACATTTTCAAATCAAATGTCAATCTCGTGCTTTGAGATGCTCTTCACAAGCACTTCAACCTTTGAAATGTGAGCGCATTGATGCGAAATCTTTCAAAAAAAATGGGGAAAAAACAGTGATTTGGCATGAAATGTCTCAGAAGTAGATAAAAATAGACAAGAAAGACAAGAAAATTACCCTTTAAAAGCGAATTGCTAATTTTTGGGTCATTTCGGTAAGTCATTGCCCTGTTTTTGTGAGAAATTAAGCCGAATCACTCAGGCTTCAAAGGCTTAATAGAGCTAAGCAAGAGTGGGAAATATTGTGTCTGTGAGGTAATGAATTTGTCTTAAAATTGAAACCATTCTAGCATTCTTGGCCAAGTCTGGCATTGCAAAACAGTGTATTTATCCAATTAACCACAGAAGACAAAGGAAGAGTGTGTGAAATGCAGGAAGCATTCAGAATGTAGCATGATAAGATCCTGAAACAACCACTTCATGTCAACCACAAAGCCATCGTTTGGTCCATTTCTGAGTTTACCACCACAGTAAGCGATGCAAACAAACAAAGCACTTTATGTGATGGCGAAACATTTCCCTTGCATATTGTGTAATTTGGCATTCCAGAGAGCGCCAGAATAAAAAATGTTAGAAATAAAAAAGCAAACAGGGGGCATACCAGGCCTATCTGCAGGAAATGCCATGATATGAGTTAGCATAGCGATGGCGTGTTCAGGGGCTGGATGACGATATCATTCTCCCCCGTCCCCTGACATCCAGCCTGGCTTTGATCCTATTCTGGGTGGGGGGTCCAGTGGAGGTCCAATGGAGCTAACACACTGGTGGCGCCCAGACCATTAGCTTGAATCTGTATCCACCGGGGCGTTCCTGTCTCTGGTCATGCCAAGGGATTTCACATACTGGGCAACATTACAGAAATCATCTCATCTCTCACTCAAGTGCAGGAATATGCGAAACAACTCAGTAATTGCCTCATCCTCTGATATAACGATTAAATTCATTCCAAGGCTCTTCCTAGAAATATTAAAGGAGTAGTTTGACATTTTGGCAAAAGTGCTTATTGACTTTCTTGCTGAGAGTTAGGTGAGAAGATTGATACCACTTTCGTGTTTGTCAGCAGACACATAACGTGTATGTTTCATATAAATCACATCAATGTTTTTTACGTGATGCATGTCTGATTATGTGTTTCAGCTGACTTTGTCATCGAGAGATGGAGAGCATGGTGGATGACACCTAAGCGAGACAGCTGCCAAGCTGCAGACCAATGTCTGGGACTAACAACAAAACTTTTTTTTTTGCAAGGCATTAGCAGCGTTTCCAGCTGTACTTGTGCCACCAAAACCAGGTACCTTAAGCCAAAATATGATCTTGTCATTACCATATCCAAGTGGATTTGGAGCTTAAATATAACCACACATTAATCTGTGTTGCTAAGAATAAAAAATAAAATAAAATGAAACATATCTGCGCCACAATAATTACAAATGTTACATATCTGTGGTTTGCAGAGTTGTACAATCCCGACATTAATTGTAACAATTGGTTTGGTGAAGCTACAGCCAAGTTGTATTTTCATGGTGGGACCTTTGTGTAGTGGACTATCTCTGGGCAGACTGCCATATAACTCATCATCATCAATCAATCACTCAATAAATCAAACAAAAATTTGGATAAAATTATATAAAACACGAAACATAATCCCATCAGTATACCTTTAATTTGTCTTAGACTCATTTGGCTGTCTTTGGCAGCATCTTACTTGTGGCGTGATGGTGGAGCTCTCCATTTCCACCAACAGTTCTATTTTGGTTCACTCTCTAATTTCCATTCGTTCAGAGCATTTAGACCAAAAGTAAATTGGTTAGAAATTGGTTCCAGTTCTGAGCTGTAACTTTAAAAAAAGCAGGTCTTCCTTGAAATGCCAATGGTGACAACATTAATAAGTGTTTCATATTCTACATACTGGAAGAAGAGGAGGGAGTCTTGCATGTAAAGTCTTCTATGTCCTTGTCTCATTAGTTGTTGATCCATGCTTGTTTTTTGGATTAATGATAATATCCATATAACAGAACAAAAGGTTATCAATGCAATCCACCGTCTTGCTACTATTGTTTACTTCTGTGCATTGAGCAACACGCTCCATTGAAGATCCATCCTTGGTTACAACGGTTTGGTCAAAACTGTGAAAACTGGTTTGCGAAATAGCACCAAAGTGCTTAAAAACAAGAGCTAATTTAATGAAAAAGGGGTATCAAGTGCTGGTTTGATGTATCTGGCACGTTCTTCCCAATATCAGCTGGGACAGATGGTCGTTATCCTGGTGGTTGGGATCTTTAATGATTCCCCTGGCCTTATTCCAGCAGCGCCTGCTGTAAACATCCTTTGGGCATGGTAGAGCTGCATCTATAGTGTGTTCAGCCAAATAAACTACTATTTGCAAGGCCTTGTGGTCCTGTCCTTTTAAATTTAAGTTGCTGTCATAACACTCTCTTTTGCACAGATTAAACTAACTATATAACATGTAATTAGTGAGTTTTAAAGATGCTAGTAGGTAGATTTTCCTACCTTTTGACAGAGCTAGGCTAGCTGTTTCCCCGTGTTTCCAGTCTTTATGCTAAGCTAAGCTAAGATAACCAGCTGCTGGCTCCAGTTATATATTTACTATAAAGACATTAGAGGGGTATCAATCTTCTTATTTAGCTCTCGGAAAGAGAGGGGAGTAAGCCTTTTCTCCAAAATGTCAAACTATTTATTTAATAAATGCAATTTTTCTCCTGTAATTTGTCCTTCTAAAACTGTTTAGTCAGCATTTTCCCATGTCTGTTACCCTTTACTGTGGGTGCAGCCCTTTTTAGCGCAGAGAGCTCAAATCCAGTTGAACAGGCTGATCTTTAGTTTAGACACAGACAGAGAGCAAAAAATACTTCCACCTCAAACAAAAACCAGTTGAAATCAAAACCCAGAGATTAGTCTTAATCAAATAACAAGCTTGCAGAACCAGATACCAGGGCTTTGTTACCGAGCTATGACACCCTCCGAGCTATAAGAGGTGGATCAGACTGATCATGATACGACATGCTACACGAACAAGAAATCATTTCACACTTCTGGAGACATAACATTTGATCCAACTAAACATTCCCACAAGGACTGCCTTGTTTATTAGGCATTTAATAATAGTTACCGCCCAGGAGAAATCTTTTTCCGCTTTGCCGGGAGTCAATGAGCAACTCATCAATTCTTCCCACCAAAAGTCTGGGAGGGACAGGACTTACTGTAGTAGTTGTTCAGATGTCAGGCGGCCCACGCTGGGAAAGAAGGAGGTTCACAGTGCTGCTCCGGCCTGAAGCGGCGATTGTCCAGTTGATCCTCGGCCACCGCTTCCCAGGACCGAGGCCTCGTCCCCAGGGAGCTGTGCAGATGTCCCGGCGTTGTCAACTCTTCTTACTCAGCACTGTCCATAATGGAAATCCATCTCATTGTAATGACCTACATAGTGTGTGCACACAATAATGCATGTTAGACATCACATTAAACAGTAGATGTAGAGCACAAATAACAAGGGGATATCAGTCACCTCAACTTTTTTAGCCATGCTGGTGCCATGGATGGATGCATTGGAAATACTGCCAAAAAATTTGGTACACATTTGTCTGTTGTCCTCATATCCAATATAGCTTGACCATTGTTTGATATATTGTCATGAAATCTAGTACATATATTAAAGGTCCCTGATGACATGATAAATTCTAGAGACTCTGGTGATCCTCTAACTTCTCCTTTAGTTCTTAGGTCGTCCTCTTTCTATTAAACTCATTGTATGTAGTGCACAGCACGCACCACCACAGTTCAGTCTCCGGTCTCTGCTACAGGCAGCTGAGCTGAGAGACACTGTGAGACCTAGTGGTGGAGGGATAAGTTACAGGACTGTAAACAGCCAGTGGCCATTAACAGCAGAAAGAGACCGTGGGGAATAACGGCATGTTTTTTGTTTTTTTTTTACATCTGACTTGAGTTGAGATTTATTTCGACCAAACTGAGGCTGATGATTGTTGGAATAGTGGACTTACAAACTAGATTATTAGCTTGTTGTTGTCTTTTTTAATTATGATTATTATTATTTACAAGAGAAACCACTGTTTCATGTCACGATGCCAGCCAAATCAGTTAACTAAGTGGAGTGGGCGGGTTCTAAGGTCTGGACCAAAGCAAAAAGTTTGCAGTTTGGAACACAGCAGATCGTAACATTATCACTTAACATTACCTTGGAGATAAAAGCAAAATGCCATTTGCAGAGCTCGCCAGAGACAACAGTCAACCCGGAGAACTCTGCTGTTGTTACTTTGCAATGTATGTAGTTTTAATGTTTAAGTTTTCACTATATACATTGTAGATTCTAAGATAATGTATTCCCGACACTTAAATTATATATGCATTTCTCTGTATAGTCATTTTCAGAAATGTCCTTTTGTTTTATATTAGGTATCTTTATGATTATGTCAGCTGTCAGTCAGCTGTCATCTGTCTGCGGCAAAGTCGATATGATGTGACTTCCGCTGCACAGAGGATTGTGGGTCAGAATAGCCAGAAAAGTATGCTGGCTTGCATACTGCAAAATGTGACCGGATGAACTAGAACATCCTGGTATTTTTGGCATACGCATTATATACTGGGACAATGGGTATTGAAATGCACAGATTTAATGATAGCATGCAAAAATTCCCCTTTCAGTGTCACAATAAAACTTTCAATTATTCTATTCTCATGGAAATTGAGGGAGGAACTGGCCGCTTCCCTGACAACCTAGGATGTCTTTGTTTCCGACACTTATGTAATCATTGATAACAGGAAGTAGTGAGGCATATGTTATGGTTAGAGCCACGGCCAGAGCTCAAGCCCTTGGTCAGGATTCCCACTGTCACTGAGGAAATGAAAGCACAGGGAGGCTCTCTTTATGGTTAGCCCATGAAGACATAAATACTCACTGGGAAGAAGACTTTCTATCAGACTGCAGAAAAACTGATGACTGGGCAAAGAACAAATTGCACAAGACTAAATAGTGATATAGAATGATCTCTGAGAGCAGTACAAAGCCGCTGAGACACATACAATGCAGCTCTGCATTCATTCTCTTGACCTGGTAAAAAAGCAAACATTCTGGAGGAATGTGTGAAATGTGCAGCGTGGGAGGAGAAGTTTGACACATGTGGCTGGTTGCAAGACATGAAAAGTTGCCAGGGCTTTCAAGGTGCGGCTCCTCTCTCCACCCTTTGCAGTCCCGGCTGTCAAATTGATATGTGTTCTCAGATGTGAAGGGGACTGTATATGTTTGCATTCTGTAGGGATCTTTGAGTTCAGTCTGAGTCTAATACAAATACAGGGATGGTGGGGGTATGTCCCACATCACAATATTGTTAAGAACAGGCCCTACTGCAGCATCATCTGTGCTGCACCACACAGTCCAGTCACCGGGGGAAAATGTTTGCATTGTAAAGCTATGAATATGTTACACTTGCACAGTGGATGGCGTGACACCTAAGTGAGATGTCGGCAAAGCTGCAGACCACTGCTTGAGACCAACAAACAAGAACACAAGTTCTAGTGTTGCGTCAGCGCTCCCTAGATTTGGGATCACAGAGCAGGTGCACTGAGACTCGTTTAGTGCTCCACTAACCTGAATGGGGATCAAAGGTGTCACTCTTCTAGATTTTCCAAATGCTATCAAACTGAATAAGATTCAGACAGTGAAATGAGTCATTTTGCAGGGGGTTGTGACGCTCAAAAAAATGTATCCAATGATTTATAGATGTCTCTTTCGTGATGTCAGTCAATGGAAAAAAAAAAGTCTTTTTGGGCCCAACAGCATCATGGGATGGTGTATTTCAATTGTTGTGCCACTACAATAATTAGCTTCAAGAAATACACATTTTGATGTTACATATTTGTGCACATAGATTGTCCAAACATAGTGCTTAGTTTTTAAACGTTTTATAGGTATTATGTAAAGTCTGTGACAATAATTAATGCCTTAAAGACAGAGAATTACAACTTAAATGCACGTTTCACAGCTTCAAACTTCCAAGTTAACTTTACCGTTTCTGTTGTAAACTATACTTGTAATTTAGTGGACATTTCTGAGACGAACACGCATGGTGAAGATCAGAAGTCAGTCGGCCAGGTTCAAGTTTAACGTGTGAGGAAAAGAATGAGGCAGGAATTTTTTGAAGTCAGACAGACAGAAAATGAACTGAACAAACAGGCTGGTGAGGAGCTACAGTGGCAGCTGAGGACTGCAGACTATTGCGGTTCAACAGAGAGGAACAACAAAGGTATCAAAGGCCAACAACAGCTGGGTCTGCTTCCTCCAGAGAGCAGCGTTTGATGGATGGAGAATGTGATATAGGCTTTTCCACTGTGCAGCCACACAACAGCCTACATGACATTTGATATTTCGCTGCACATGTCCGGTCTGAACTAATCGTCTTGACATGACACACAGAAGCGTTCAAATCTCACAAAAATGCAGAGGACATGTGTCATTCTCGTCCCAGTTGTGAAATGTGCTTCTTTCTCATCTTACAGATAAGAAGCACAAATATATGACATCCGACTGGTTGAGAGTATGCACAAGAGGGAGAAAGTGATAACACATTCCCTTATGCTATAATCATTTCCTCCCTCCGGCGCAGTTTCTGCCTCGACCGCGAGCTCACCAGCTGAGAGGCAGAGAGGATGTACTGGGAAATGTGCACCAACAGCAGCAAAAAACAAAAGAAATGGCAACTTTTTCCTCTAAAGTTCACATTTAAAGTCAAGCAGCTCATACATTTCTGTCCTCGGCTGACTTGTGATGGGAAGTGAAAAGGCCAAGTCATTATTTTCATTGTAAGTAGTTTCGCACCAACGAAGCCAGAGTTAATTCGTGAAGACTCCAACAAACACTTCCCTTAAGAGCTGAAATGCTAATAAGCTGAGGGACTTCAAAGATATAGATTTTCAAGTTCTGTGTTAATAACTGAGTCATCTCTTATTACATAACAAATATATGTTCAATCAGTTTAGAGTCTTTTTGTGTTAAATTCCCTCTCTTTTCACTCCTTGTTGGTCATGGTGGCTAATTTATTAATTTCTTTTGTGACATTAAAGCTGCACTTATCAATATCTTTATATTAACAATGTATTAAATCATTTTCCCAGAAGACTTTTTTCATTGCCCTTACCCAGAAGAAAATGTTGGCATTGTGAATTTCTGCAAACCATAAATACGATATATCTGCACGTTTATACTTACATTGTTTCTATGTGATAAGATATATGAACTTTGTCATCAGGAGGTGGACGGATGGTGGATGATGTGACACTTAGGTGCCAAACCAAATCCTGAGACGCCTGCCAACTTCAGACCACTATTCAAGACCAGCGAACAACAAAACCAGCTGCTTTTTTTGCCAGATACTGCACTGTTTCCAGCAGCATTTTGGGTATGGGTGTGTTCTGGGGACCAGTTTGTGTTTTTCCTGGCAAGATAGTGCAACACTTATTTGCTAAACTATAAACACATAATATGTAATAAATTACAACACAAACATTTTTTCTGGCAATTTAGGTTGACTGGTTTCCTCCCGGGGTCAAGATTCTACCATGTTTCTTTTCAACTTATGGCAAAGTTTAACCGCCTTTATGTTTACTTTTCATTATCACAAAAAGCTGCGCAGGGCATCATTATAATGGCTCCAGGGGCTTCTACACAAGTGTCAACATATAACGAGTAAGGGCGAAATCCAGTTACCACAGCAAAAATGCCACCTAACCTGCATGCATGCTAATTTTGGTGGAAAAGGGGAATCTGTCAATGCTGGGTTTATAGCTTACTGCTATTCCCCAAGCAGCAAAAAAAAATCAGTTAATGCTGCTTTCAGGTAAGGCACTGTATCTGCAATTTCACTGTGACTCTAAACACAATCTTTTCAATCTGCCTTAAGAAAGGGCATTAAGGAGCATACAGTAAAGTGAGAGTGACTTGTGACTTTTGTTGCATGCATCAGCAATCTTTATCTCATCTTTCAGGCCACAAGATACTAAAACTATGCAGGAAATCCATTAAACATGCAACAAATATAGTTGTGATTTCATCATGGTAACAACACCTACACTGTGTGATTGCAGTGCACAGCTTCACAGCTCCGCACAGTACCTGGCAGAGCACTGAGAGTGAAAGCACTCAAAGACTCATCTCAGCAAGAGCTGTCTTTTTGCTCAGTCAGTTGTTTTTGTGCCCACAGACGCTGAGTTGCATCTCGGCCGTGACAGGAACTCCGACGTTCTCACCACCTACAAGCCTAATGTGACCTTCTGTTCACAACTGACAACCATTTTCTGTAACCGATGTGGGGAAACAACAATGGGCAAGGCGGACGGGCACGAGCCAACATGCAGAGCACTGCACCCTCTTCTGACACAACGGGAATGCATGTTTTCCCACACATGCTTCAGACACCAAATGTGTTCTCACAACTGTTCTTTGATACGATAACAGAGGTTTATGTAATCCATCTATGTAATCAGAACATCAACACACCTCTGTTTTTGTGTGCAGAAAACAAAGTGGCATGACTGAGCAGCTGCTATAAAAGATAAAAAAGTGTGTTTTATTACAACAAAGGTATCCAACATCTCGCCCAGCCCATGTGCTGTGTGTGAGACTGGCCACAGGGTAGAACCAGGTCTCATTCACAGATCCACTGCAACCAATTAGGCTTCACTCGCGTCGCCACATCAAATAGCCTCTTCAAAAACTAATGGGATTGCATTTTATTTTCCTGCTGATGGGATTTTTGTCTACAAGACACACATCTGAACCTGCAGAGGTTTAATCTCATTTCCAGATGTTTCATCCTCTGGCCATTCTTCACATGTGCTAGGAATTTCAGAATAATGCCTTGTGGAGCTTTACATCATCTATCATCAGTAATGCATCCGCATCGCAAGGCATGTGAATTTTCTTCAGAACTGAGAAATTTCAATATTACACACAATCGCTGGCTCCTCTGCAGTCCAGAGGTGCAGCACTGTAATGGAACTTTGTGTGGGCTGAGAGCTCACTGACGTCGCCTCTCGCAAAACTTCCACATGCTTTTGCAATGTCATATTTTGGAGAAAAGGCGCAGTTATCCAGACAGCAGTGGATTGTACGGCAGATCAAACAAGGCTGGCCCTGGGGCACGTTATATCAGATTTCATATTGAGTTGAGGCCCTTCATTCATTTTGTGACATTTACAGTTGGATCGGTGCGCCCCTCTCCGAGGCCTCTTGGCTCTCAGTCTGCGCTGAGGCCCCACCAGCCACTCTGGAAAAACCCGGTGCATCTGACTTGCATTGCCTGGCTCCACTTGTGTGTTCTGTTTGGCCCGTGCCGCTGGGGGAGGAGAGCGGGCCAATTACCAGCTGCCGCTTCGAGACCAATATGATGTCATCCTCCCGCTCCGCCATAACAGGCTGCAGATGAGAGGGGCTGGGCCTCTCAGCAGCCTTATTCACTTACGCAGGAAAAAGCATAAAAAAATGTAAGCTGTATTGAATATCACTCAACATTAACATTTTCCTTCTACACTATTATGCATTAAAATAATGCATCACAGCCTGTTAGACTGGAGATAGCAAAGGTAATAGCTCACCGTTTCTCTCATGAGCACCTTGTTTGAATAACGCTGATAACAGCCCATGAGAAAACAGTGGTAATGTGAAGCGGAAGTGAGGTGTCTGAAGCTGCCGTGTGTTATCGACACGCCCCGCCCACACGGAAAATCACCTGCATGATATAGTCTGCTGTGCCCTTTTCGTTTGTAACGACACTCCCTCATTCTTTGGAAAGTCGCAGCCAGCCAACTGTGTCCTCACATATCAAAGAGTTTAACGAAAACGCTGGCGGAAGAGACGCCTAAATATACAAAGATACAGGCCCGTTCACACTCAAAACACATGCAAAACCCTGGAGACTACTTAAGTGCTATCCCAGAAGGCCTTGCATTTCCGAGGAAGTCTTGAAGCCACATCAGAGAATCCGAAGGGGCCTGTGGGCTGCAACAGATCTCCTCTCATTTCCCCACATACTCCATCCACAACACCCCACAACCACACACCAGGCCCACATATAGACTCTGGAGATGATATATAGCCTGAGCTGATAGGAGGCTGCAACTCAGAGTGTAAACAAATGGCAGCTTTAACTGTTTAGGTGTGCTCGGCCGTGATTTTATCTCCATGAGAAAAAGGTTCAAGTCCAACAAAACGTCTGAGGAAAAGGGCTTATCAACAACTGTCCACATTCATTCATGTGTAGAGATAGACAGTGTTTACAGGTAAAGAAAGCTGCAAGTTATGTGTGAAATGTGGAAATTACAGGATAGTTTACTAAAGCTATTCATACTGACAGCGCTCGGGAAGTCTTCCTGCTCGCTGATGTATATTTGTGGTTACGTCGTTACTGAAATGCAAACCACTGAGGTTAGCATTGTTTTTCCTGTGTATACATTCAGAAGTATAACATAGGCCAGTTTAACTCTGTGTGGGTTATATGATGAAGAGAAGAAGGAAACTGTTTTATTTCCAAATACAATACATCATTTTGTCTAAGGGCTGAAGTCATGTTAACAGCGCTGTTACCCCTTTTTTCAGTAAATCAGCTCTGGTTCTTTAGCCAGTTTTGTTCAGGATTCCTAAACCTTGGTGTTATCTGGGGACCAGTCTGTGTTTCCACCAGTTTTAACGAGTTCAGTTAAACAGTAACGTATTTAGTAGTGTTGTTGATTGATTCAGGTCCAACTCTGACATTTTCGTGCAAAGTATTAAAATTCTACATCTAATTATGCATAGTGACTGCCCTCTAAAGGTTGAAACCTAGCTATTGAAATTTAATTTTGCTATTGGCTCGTCCTGGTAGTAGGAGCCTGCTTTCATCACCACCCGAGCCCCCTGTTGCCGCCCCATCGCTACTCTCTCTCTAACTGACTACTCTGTGTTCAGGGAGGTGCTGTAGATCAAGAGGTGGCATGACTGTGTGTCTTAGCCCCCTTCCCAGCGCTGCCCGTTTTTGAGACTTTTTTCACTTTTCTGTTGTAAAACATGACCCATCCACTGATGTCACCACAGTTCACACTTCAGGTCAAGCTATTTTTTTGGTTCCAGGTGGGAACCAACAACTTTTTGGGTTCAAAATCAATTTACCTTTGGACGAAATGCTCTGAACTGTTTAAAGTTAGGTGCGCAAGCTGCAACAGAAACTGTTCCATGTTGGTGGGAAAGGGACGTGTTGAACATCTAATTTTAGTATGCTGGCATACCAACAATTGCAAATTAGTCAGAAAAAGTACAGTTAAGACTGATGGGAACTTCATTAGTTTCAACCCGTTTTCCTTTCCAGGTTGTCAAATACCTGTGCTTTGTCATGTCCTTCTGTGTCTAAAAGTGATGCAAGGGGCAATCTTCAGAGTATCTAGGTGACACACAGCTGTAACGCATTGTAACACATGGTTAATGTGTGAAAAAATCACTGTTACGTTTAAACAACAAACCTACTTGGTTAAGTTTTGAAAAAAATCATGTTCTGGGTTAAAATAAATATGCTTGTTATGTAACGTGATTTAAATAGGCTGCATCTCATGACTGATGTCAGTGTGCCACGACATGAATTGCGTCACATTTCGTTACAACAACAATGAGTTTTAGTTTCATATGAGAGATGAATTACAGTATCCTGGTCACCCTATGCAGATATTACCACTCTTTATGCAACATCATTCACGGATGGGTTTACATTAGAGTTAATTAACACAGTGTGTCTCAAAAAGACATGAAAGGGTGTCTTTGGCATCAATGTGACATGCTGAATGGGCAGTTAGTTTTCCATGTATTTAATCTTCAAGTACTGTACTGAAAAAATAACATTTTGACCAGATGATGACGCTAGATGAAAAGTCAGGGGGATTTCCAAAGTGATTTAAATTCATCTTTTACGTGACATTAATGTGCGTACCAAATGCCATAGCAATCCATCCAATAGTGGTTAAGATATTTCACTCAAAACCACAAATGTGAACCTCATAGTGACGCTAAGAAAAGCCAGAGGATCATCAAAGATGTTTGCATTCAACCTCTGGGGACTGTGAATGTCTGTACAAGATTTCATGGAAATCCATCAAACAGTTGTTCAGATATTTCAGTCCGATCAAAGTGATGGATGGATCGGCCAACATGCCAAAAAATAATTACCTGCAGTCTTTCATCAATAAATCGCACTAAAAAAATGAAAGAGTCTGGCCTGAAAACGTTTCATCTATCATCTTAAAGAACCTTAAAATTCGCTCATCTCACTATCTCTCTATCCCACATGGCTGAAGATGCATTATCAAGAATATCTGTTGGTATTTGTTGTGGGAGAGTGAAAAGGATTTGACAGTAAACTCCTCTCTAAACCCTCACAAGCTGAGGATCGCATACGACTCAGGGGAGGGTGGGTGAAGTGAGGTCAAGCACTTCACCTCAGCATGGGATGGTAAAGGAATGGACTTCATACCTTTACAAATGAAAAAGTTAGAAGTGTAATAATTTATGAGAAATGAAGGGAAAGAGGAGCTATCATGTATTTTTAGCTGAGAATGCGAACGTTTAAGGAAATGACCCTGGTTTGTGTTTGGCTGACTTTTATGGCAGTGGTTCCCAAACTGGGGTCAAAACATGATCTAGCAGCTCTGTCTTGTCAGTGTCAGATAGCAACACACCCTTTAGCACCGTTAAAAGACTTTTTTGGATCTCCAACATCGTCTAGTGTACAGAGCAAGAGACTTTGCAAATGGTGGATGGGAGGAAATATGGATGGGTCACAAACGTTTGACATAAGTTATTTTGAAGACACAGTACATGTAACTAGCATAAGTTGACATACCTACCCTGAGTGTCCAAAACTGACCCTGGAGGGGTACTAAGAGCATCATAGTTTGACATGAAGAGCAAGTTTTTTTTTTTTTTTTTTTTAAAAAAGACTACATTTCATTTAACAAGCAAAACAGTGTCCAAAACTGATACTGGAGAGATGCCTTGAGCATCATAGTTTGACAAGTTCAGAGTGAGAATGTGTTGATCAAAGATTCCTAAAAAAATCTAGAGAAGTTCTCAGATGATAAAAAAAATTTAAACTTTTTCTTAAGGGCCAGGAGCCAAAAGGGCTGGGAGCTTTTGCTTGATTGCACGCCATGCTATGAAATAAAATCAAATACTGCCAAAAAAAAGTTGCAGTAGGGTGTCAGCTATAAGGGGATACACCCAGACAGCCAATCAAAGTCTTACCCACTGTGTCTGCAGATTAGGAGACGTGACTGTCTGTAAACATGATAAATGAGGGATGTATTGCAGTTATCCAGAGTCCTATCATCCCCTTTCATGAGACCTGACTCTGCTCTGTAAGAAGACCTCCACCTTGTCAATGTATCTTTGGGTCTGTGCCGTAGAGACTGTGTGAGCTATGCCCTGCTTGCATTCCTCTGCCATCCAACCTCTGTCCAGGCTGGACTTTCCCACAGAACCCTAAACCCTGTGAATGAGAGTAGGCCTTTGTTTCAGGCATTTTTCATCCTGATCCCAGCAACTTCCCCATGGTGGAATGCAACAGGAATGCCAGAGCCAGCTACCTGGCATTAGAGAGTCTTTGTGCGGAAATAGGAGAGGCTGAAGGAGAGAGCAGGTCAAAGAGGTTTGACAATGGATAGCTCACTTCTCAAGGTGCCCAGCCCATGCTACAGAGCGAGCGAACAGCAGAACCGTGGTCAAGTCTCCTAAACATAGCAAGGTGCACCAAGGAGAAGTAAAAAAAGCTGACATTGTTGTGCAACTAGGCCAGTTTCACTATGAGCGCTCCTGTCAGGTTTTTCTCCTACTGTACAAATCATTAACTGAAGCACTGATGTAGCACCTGATTGGCATGCATGCACAAGCACAGCTGAAATGTGTGTGTGGAGCAGTTAACAGGTTGTTGTGAGCTTAATCGCTAGCTGAGAGCTGGAACGGTGAGGCAGCGGTTAGCCTCAAGGTGCAATTCCATTCATTCCTGTATTGTGAGAGACCAAAGAAAAAAGGTTTTTAATTTGAGGGATGCCATTTGAGGATTTATGTGATACTATCTGGTGAGGACTTCTCACAACAGGTTACAAGAAGAGTCAATTTAAGTGACATCAGTCAACTGTTATTCTGTAGCTCATGCACAGCACTGCATAACCAAAACAGGCTGTTCTCATGCACTGTTGGTATGTATACCTGTGAAAGTTATGCACCAGAATCTGCATGTAACCCACAAACGTGAGTATAGAAGTAAGTGGTATAAAGAGAAATAGTCCGCATAAGGAGGGAGGTTGAGGTGGTGGATAAGTCAAACAACATGACTTTACCCCGAGAGACAAGTATTTGTCCCATGTGAAACCAAGTGAACTGAATTATTTAAAGTTACGTTGTCATCACGTCATGATAAGAACATAATTTTACATGAAGTTCCTAATGTGATGACTGCAAACCATGTTTCTTTTCCTTGACCTAAGCTATGTCATTTCACAACAATGCCTAACCATGATTCTTTTACTTCATGGTAACTAAGTAACGTAATGCCGACCAGCAATGATTCAATGATTCTTTTTCTAAACCCAACATAAATGACCTTACATTCCTAACCTAACCTACATTACAATACATTAAGTATGTTAACATGGGGATGTCCGACCCTGATTATTTTCCAAAACCTACGTAACTTTAACTCAAGTATGTAAAGTGATGACAACCAATCATGTTTCTTTTTCTATTCCCAACCAAACATTTGTATGTTTGGCCCATGTGGGCAGTAAATGGTTGGGCATCATCACATTATGTACTTAATGTAAACGTAGCTTAACATTACCTTAACATTAAGCAAGTAATGTGACAACGATCACCCATCATTCTTTTCCTACACCAAACCTACATAACTTTACTTTCCTAAACCTAACCTATGTAATATGACAATGCTGAGCAATGATTCTTTTTCTAAACTTAACCTGCAAAATTTTACCTTAAGCACATATTGTGTCGACAACCAACCACGATTGTTTTCGTAACCAGCATTTGCGTGTGGGGCCCTTTTGGGGTAGCAGAGTTGGGCGTCATCGCATTATGCACATTACGCACTTTACTTTACATAAACGTAGGCTACATGTACTTTTTTGTTAAGTATCTGACGTGACAATGCAAAAACATGATTCTTTTCCATTACTAACCCTAACCTAACCTAACCCATAGGGGCAAATGGATGCCAATGGACACACGTTTTTTTTGTTATCATATGAACTGTTGTGCATTTTTGTAAGATACCATACAAACTGCTGTATCAGGATACACTGAACAAAATGACAATGTATTGCACATAGATAAAAAAACAACAAAAAAAACCCAGTCATACTAGTATAGGCCTAGTGGCGGGGCCACCAGTGTGGAGGTGCACAAACATGGTGGTGTGTACATGTCAGAGCAGGAGCTTTGAGGCATGATGCTCACACACCAAGAGACAGGCAGTTACCCGGGCCCCGTCAGTAAAGCCATTTCACCTGTAACCTGAGCAGCTCGGCTTCTGAGACGACGGCTGATCTTCCCTGGATCCTGAGTCTGATGATAAGGAGCTGAGATAAGGCGCTAACTGAAGAGTAACGACAGAGCTACGAAGACAAGGGTGGGGCATCGGGTCATATATCCCAACCACAATTACCAAGGGGGGCCTCCGCTCACCTCCTGTGAGAATCAACATCTGTTAACATGCTGCCAACTCTGCTCGGTTTGAAGTCCTCTTCATAATAAATATAAATAACCTGAGAAATAACTGAGACTGAACACGTATCATTAGCCACTAAGTGGTGCTGTCATTTGCCATTTAGAGCCGACCAAAATGAAAGCGACTCATCTCGTCCAAACCAAACCAGAGCGAATTGGAACCGCACTTTTTTCTTTTCTGTTCACATATAGCAGTTTGACTGTTCGACATCCCCTTTTCCTAGAAAACTCAGCAGATGTTCTATTTATTATGCTCAGACTGCCAAGAATCTCGTGGAGGACAAGTGAACACGTGAAGAGAGGAAAACTTTGTGTTGACCCAACTCCCCTTCTCCCACCAGAAAGGAAATTTTATGAACTCACAGGGGAAAGATAAGACTTCTTTCCTCGACACGACCGCTCATACTACAAATTCCAGTGAAGTCACCACAGTATATCCAAAGACCAATTTATATGTTAAGAACAGGCGTTTTTAAATTAGAGGTCACAGGTCATAAATCAAAGCAGAATACTGAAAAACCTTCTAAGATGGCCATAATTAGGAATTTAGGTCATTTGAATTATGAATTGAATTCTTTTATGAAGAAATATGCTGAGACATTTTCAGGTCTGTGCTCCTTTATCTGATTTACCACTTTTTTTTAATATGAAAGGAAATATTTAAGTCATGCAGCAGACATTTGCCTTCAGTTCTTGTTTGCTATTTACAAAAGCAGACTTCACCATGGTCACCAGGCCTGCACTTTGGACACGGAGAGGATGAATGAGAATCATTTCCTATTTGAAGCCTCATTATGTAACTAAAGGATAGCTGTGTGTGAGCCAGCTTGCCACCCCTGAAGCATCCAGAGATTTGCTGTTATATAGGATTAAAGCAAATGAGGGGCAGTCAAGGGTGTCTGTTTTGACATTACGAGGGAAACATCTTCTTCCCTTACACAGTCATCTCATAGCCATAAGGCAATTTAACAAACAAGACCAGTCACCATTCATAATCTCTGTCCTGAGCAGAAAAGGGGAACTGTGTAGAAACTGCATAATTTGGTTCCTTTTTAAAGGTATCAAAATAAAACCGGCAAATGCTGAATGAAACAAACATCTCACTTCCCTACAAAATGCAGTATTTTGGTTTTATGAAAAAAGAAAGACTTTTTATGTCATAGAAATATATAAATAAATGTAAAACACACAAAAAACAGTAGCTACAAAACAAAGCTAAAAGTCAAACTAAACCAAACTGTGTGAGGGGTCAACAAAGTCAATAGCTAAGCCCATTGACAATGGATAAGAAAACCTGGCTAAACTCCTGCTACAACAACAAAATTGAGCTAAAATCAAGTCAAACTTTGATCAAGTTTAAATGTATTAAAGTGACATCAAGTTATTATGCCATGGAAATGTATATTTTCTTTTTTTGGAAGATTATTTTTTGGGGAAATGTAAGCATGTATTATGTTCACCATCTTAGTTATCATGCTAACATTTGCTAATTAGCAATAAGGTCAAAGTGCTTGAAGCTGATGCGAATGCCATTACAGTTCAACTTCAATGCTCTTTTCCCCTTGTATGGCCAAACAGCATGAGAGCTGTTCTTTAACAAGTGACATGAAATTACATTATTGGTGATTATTATTGAAGAAGACAGGAGAGCTGGAACACTTGCTAGCTGGCCGTCGCTTTTGAAAAAATTCAGGTCAGACACAGGCATTTATCTCAGCCTGTGAAATCCTCCAAACAAAAAAAAGGGGAAAATTTAAGAGTGGTTCTCAAATAGCCAAATTCCATTTTCTCCTTGTGCATCGCAGTGGTGTGTGCTCACCTAGTAACTGGTAAACAGACATCAACAATGACGAAAAAGCATTAACGAATCTCAATCTATTCTCCAAAAAAAACAGTTTAAGTGTTGCCACACTGCAAGGCATGGGAAATATCATTATAGCCTACGTGCCCTCTGGGACGAGGTTCACACCATCATATATCTGCCTCAGTTTACTGCTTTATGGTGTCAATCACTATCACTGCTGGCAAAACGATATGCCAAAAACACCAACACCTGATCAAGATAAAGAGCTGCGACCAAGCTGCAGAGATTATGATCTGCAATAAAGTGCCTGAGTAACCGCATCCAGGGGCCAGAGCTCAACCTCAAACAATAAAGGCAAAGACCTCATGCATGTGACGCCTTCTTGGAAAAGAAACTAAGATGTCCAGACGTTCAGTCAGACTTTATTCGTGTGGCCTCGGGCCATGCTGCCTATGTCATGTTATTGCATTGTTAGAGTCTGTGTTGTGGTCAGTATCAGGGTGGTGCAGGGCAGGTGCTCGTCTAACATGTACTTGACACATGTTTTTACAACATGAATTATTAATTAAAACCTAGCAAAGAGCCTAATTAGTTCCTTGTTGTCATTAATGTTTCTTCTAAAGTTTCAGTACTTGTTCACAATAATTGGATAATGGTGATGCATGCGATTTTTTTCTTCTTCTTATGAACACTGAGTATTTTAAGGTGGTGGAAAGTAACTCCACTTTATACTTCACAAATAAATATTGTTCTTTTTACTCCAATGCATGTACCTGACAGCTTAGGTTAATATTACTTTTGCATAGGTAGAGAATTAACAATTAATATATAATGTGCTATAAAGATTAACATACACAGCAGTATGTAACATTTGTAAATTAGCTTCATGTTGACATTAATGCATTAATAATAATAATAATAATAATAATAATAATAATAATAATAATAATAATAATAATAATAATAATACGGCAGTAATGGAGGAAACATTTAGGGAAAAAAGTATAAATACCAATATGTAAAAAGTTTGCCAATGAAAAATGGACTTGAGGAATCTTAAGTTAAAGTACTCAACCTGCACAATGGGTCATTTCTGAGTGTTGTTTTATCATATTGTACATATATAATGAGAGGCAAACCAGATTAAATACTACGATTTCTCAATAAGATGAGTGCTGGTTGGTGAATCAAATAAATGCTGAATGAAATATCGACTCTTATTCAATCCAAAACTCCACCAGTTTCTCACTCCTGCCATCCATGTTAACTGTCTACTTGGTTTGCTGCTTTCTTTTTGTTGCTGGAGAGTTTTGTCGTTGGAGAGTGCATAGCTATTGGTTGTTGATGTTCATGTTACTGAACTCAGTATTTGTAGGAGCAAAGATTAAAAACTTTAAATAAATATATTTAAAATATTAAATTTCATTGGAAGCTCATAATGAGAAAAAGACCTATTTAAGACGGCTTGGACTGAGTTTTAGGAATACTTTGTATGAAATGACTGAGATCATGGGAGCACACGCCAACTGAGGTAAAACTTGATTTTACCTCGACTCTGGAAATTTGTGTGCAACAGCGAAATTATTTAAGCAACATTTTTCAAATTATACAGTGATTTGAAATATTGCTTATGGCAGCTTTAACTGCATGATCTGACCTCATCCTGCAAAGCTAGCAGATAACAAAGCATTATATTACTTTCAAATCCATCCACATACCACAAATCTCAACATTTTAGCTCACGTAAAAATTTTTATATCAGTATGTGTCAAAAGTCTTTATCATTAAGACTGTTCCCAATGTCTGGAGCAGGTCATCATATAGGTCACACTGAGTCAAATCTAGACACGCAATATAAACATGTAGCCCTGGTCTTTGGTGTGAATGTGGGAGGGAGATACCCCCTATACAGAAAGCTGCGCCCGTGCTGCATGGCAGTGAGATGACTAAGCATGGGGCCCGCTGCCTGTGGCCCTGTGCAGACATGTTCCATTCTGTCAGAGCTCTGCAGCACATAGGCACCATTTCACACGGTCCCCCGACTCTTGGCGGAGCGAGTGGGAACTTTAGAGGCTCTGCTGACAGCCTATAGCAGGCATTTAAGCAAAGTGCCTGCAACTGAAACGTCTAACCTCTATAGAGAACAGATATGTTTCAGTACCTTAAACGCTCAGGTTGGTAGGAGGTCTGCAGATGCATCAATAAGCACAAAAAGATTAAGGCGTGTCAAACTTAATTGGTTTTTGTAATGTCATGAAAAAAGGCCTGCAGGTAGTGAGAAAATGCAACACATAAACTAAGAATGAGATGCTGAGCGAGATTTTAATGTTGTTGTTTTTGGCAGCCCAAATGAGCTTAAAATATGACTTCATTGTTCTTTATATGTGAGTCATATATTAAACGTCAATGTCAGGAAAATTACTCCATAGCAGGTATTTTTCCCCTTATACAGTGACTATCTAAGCTAAGCATTCATTTCAAACCAGCCCCCCCCATCTACCTCAGAGTGTTCACAGTGTGTGTGGTCTGAGGGTGGGAAAACCTGTCAGTGTGTTGAGTCTTTACCGCCACCTGCTGGTGTTTGTAAGAAATTAGTCTATGCAATCTGTACGAGATCAGAAAATTCATTAAATATAACCTTTGACTAAATGACTTTAAAAAAAATGGGCAAAACCGCTTAGAGACACAAGACTACAACAAAGACACAAAACAATTGTAAGAAGACACAAAACAACTGAAAGGACAAACAAAATGACAACAAAGAGACACAAAATAACAGCAAGGAGACACAAAATTACTACAAATCAACACAAAAACGACAAAAAAAACTCCAACAAATTACATTAAAGAGACACAATAAGGACTCAATAAGGCACAAAATCAAATCAGAGAGACCTAAACAACTACAAACAGATACAAAACAAACACAAGGAGACACAAAATAAAAAACAAAAGAAAAAACAAAAAAACATCTAAATACCCCAAAAGACACAAAACGAAAAAAGAACTCCCACAAAAAAGAGACAAAGAGGGGGCCCACTGTCTCATAACTCACCAATACCTTTCACCAAGTACAATAAAATCACAATAATTAATGTAATGCTATTATGTATTCCTTAAATTTCCTATAATTAAATGTTAATGTTAATGTTAATTGATTATTGCACCATGACTCCAGTATAATTGATTTTCATCCCTCCACTCAGCCGGAAAGTTCAGGCCGTCGTCCTTCCTCTTTGGAGCATCTTCTGTACATCAACATGTATGCTGTGTTTCTGTAAAAATAATTATAATAATAACATTTTAGAAAGAAATGTACAAAACAGAGTTATGCTTTTACAAGTTAGTGCACGCAAGGAATAAGAGGACTAACTAATTTCAGTGCAATTAACTGAAATAATAAGTGAAAACGTTGGGTCAAAAAGCCATTGATAGACCACATAAGACAGGATGGATTTCCTCTGTTTAGGAGTTCCAAAATTTGGAAGCCCTCATGGCAAAAACACAGTCACCTTTGGTCTCTAATCTTCACTGAGGAACAAACAATAAGGCTTTGTCTAAAGATCTAAGACAATTTCCGCAAGTAGGAAGATAAAAAGCTGCATGATGTCAGAGGGAGTCAAGTATATAAGGCTTTTAATGTTATTAATAAAAATGCTACACACGAAAAGCAACTGGAGGGTGGTTTAAAGCAGGAAAACATGGGAGTCACATGTTGTTTTGCTACTTTTTGGTGAAGGCATGGGTTGTATTTCAAATATTTTGAAGGCCAGAGACGATTTATAGATAAGGATGGATGCAGATGACCAGATATGGTAATGTGAGAGGAAATAAAAGTCTGAATGGCTCTCTGTATTAAGTTTAGAGATTCATGTCAGAGCATTTTGATATCTTCCTCCTTAAAACTAAAGCAATAGTTTGACATTTTGGGAAATACAGTTACTATATTAAATGTATCATTCTTAAAAGGATGCTTGGGAATTTGCCCTAAAACGTGGAAATGACTTAAGCTTTCAGCACTCCTGGTTCCCTCATCTTAAAGCTAATGGGTTTTTTTAAAATGGATTTTTGTTTAGATACCTGAAATAAGATCTTAACAAAAGCTTGAGAGATTTGAATGTTTTGTTGTTAGTTTTAAGAAAGCAAATAAGTGCAATTCCCGTAATGTGAAACTATTCCCTTCAGAAGACCTCATAACCCTCATGCATCGTTATCAAAAGAACTAGACATTAAAAAAATATGTTGAACAATTTACCTGTAATTTCCTCCAAATGTTCTCTGCACGTCTCCCCAGGAGGCCTGCATTTTGGAAAGCAAATCAGGGACCAAAATTAATTACAAATTTTCATAACTACAATTACGGCTGCACAATTAATGGAAACATTATCAAAACTGCAATATGGCCAAATGCAATTTCCAAAACCCAGGACATTTTTTTTAATAAAGGTAAAATTTATCACAACATATCATAATGAATGAAGTATTGTAGTACTACAGGGATGTCCTGGCGTACAAATCATATTTGATGAAAGGAAACATGTTTGTGTGGTACAGACCCTAGCAAAAAGAAACATTACAATTTAATATACTTTCCAGTAAAAATGAAATGCAAAAATAATCACTACCACTAAAATCATGACCAACTGCAATCCTAGCATCTGTCAAAATAAACGCGATATGATCTTTGTTGAGTATAACGCAGCCCTAAATACAACACACAAAAACAATCCCTCTTGAACAAGTGGAGAATAATAGTTATATTTCCCTCTCCCTAGTAGTTTTAGGGAGCACACAACACAATTTCATCCAAATTTTTTTACTAATATTTAACTTATACTTAAGATTCCCCAAATTTATGCAAAATGTCTCAAAGGCCTTGAAACAGTGATCTACAGGAGCTTTTTCTGTACGTGTAAGACATAAATAAATTGCATTAAAGTGAGATTTGTTTTATCAGATTGGATGTACCTCTTCTACGTGGCTGTCGTCTGCGTAATACCAGGCCTGGTTCCTCCTGTCACGAACGTAGGCAGTGTAATGTCCACAAGATGCATATCCAGAGTGCACTACCACCGCATGCAAAGTGTACCTGCAGTCATTCTGGAAGAACAAACAAACGTGTGGATGACAAGAAATACAGTGTGAGTTTAGTGTATCATCATATTCTTCAAGTACCTGGTCAAAGTCTGAGGGGAACGCATCCGTAAGAGTCTCAGAGAAGTCAAAGGTTTCTGGAAACGTAACCCTGCAGTCAAGCTTTCGGGTGAAACCGCGGCTATTCCGAAACCTTTTCAGATGCACGCACAAGATCGGAGGCAGGGAGAGCAGCTTGACACCCTGACGAGGAAAGAAAGATGTGTCACTATGTCAGTTTATACTCCCTGGGAAGCATTTAAACCAAGTCTCACCTGTTTAGACGGGGTCTTCTTTTCACAGCGAGCACAAAAGCAGCAGTTTATGCCCGTCAGCTCCTGATGCTTAAAGAAGGAGGTCATGCAGCCTTCCTGAAAAGGTTTGTGGGGAGAAAACTTGTAAGTTCGACTTCAGGAAGGTTCACAGTCACAGTTTGGAAAATGTTTGTTTGCATTTTTAACAAGAGTAAGTTGAAAAGACTGAGACCACTCTTACTTCAAAATGGTCAGTTTGTAGTGGGAGCCAGTTAGCTTAGCTTAGCATAAAAACTGGAAAAGGAGAAACAGCTAAACTGGCTCTATCCAAAAAGTCCACCTATCTACCAATCAGCACCTCTATCTCTCACTATACTCTTGTGTTCACTCTGATTGCTATGATGAGCTTGGCTCAGGAGGTAGAGCGGGTTTTCCACCAATGGGAAAGTTGGCAGTTAAATCCCCGGCTCCTTTAGGTGATTGTGTGTGAACAGGTGAAAGTGACAAGTAGTGTAAAAGCAGCTAAAAAGGTGCTATACAAATGTGAGTCCATTTACCATTATCACTATTATGACTTTGTGGAGTCTTGACGTCTCCTGAAAACCACAAATTGTGAATCTTACACTTCTTTTAAACAGAGACTGGCTATCTGTTTCCAGTCTTTATACTGAGATAAACTAACTGGCTACTGGCTGTAGTTTCATATTTAAAATGGTATTAATGCTGGGCAAAAAGCTATTGTCGGTATTTCCAAAAAAAGTCAGAATATTCCTTAAAAACTAGCAAAAATTACCAGAGAATCGTGGTCTTCCTTTACGTGCAGCGACAGGCTGAGCAGGTAGCTTTTCAGAGTCTGGACGGAGTTACACTCCATGCACCGCAGGTGATTCTCCACCGAAATCTTAAACAAATTCTGGATTTGAAGAGCCTGACGGAGAAAACAAATCCAGGCATTAAGGATAATGCACTTACGGGTAGAGATTTAACAGAAAATCACGATGAAAGACGAACCAGAGGTTTGTCATCCATCTGCTGCTGGATGAAGTTGAGGATGGAGAGGAACACCTCGTCAGCATCGTGCTCCACGTTAACTGCAAAACATTCACGTTGTGAGAAGTTGTGAGATAAACCACATCAATATGTACGTTTTTAAAAAATTTTTTTTATCTTTACGTCGAATGCAGTTCCTGTCCAAAGCGTGGAGGAAGTCACGATGGGGAACAGGCCGCGGGAGGTCGCTCTTCATGGCTGCAAGAACTCTCTTTAGCTGCAGCGGGACGTTACGACTTTCCTCTCTCACACCAGCTGCTTCCCACCTTTGTGCAATTCACAAACATTAATCTGCACACTTTCTGTTGCTGCCATTACACAGGTAAGACAGGTAAGTTTTTTAAAGTCAAGATCATGATAAACATGCAACTTCATGTCCTTACATGTCGAGTAGGTCTCCTATTTCCCAGGTAGCAGAGAGGGTCTGCAGTAACGTGTTCACACAGCAGGACAGGTGGTAGTTGGGGAGGCCTCTCATTCCTGTAACAGACCATCAGAGACGTCAAAATAATCCCGTTCATGAAAACGTGAATCAAACATGTTACCCACAGCCCACACAGGGGCCCAGTATGCCAGCAAGCTTTCACGTGTGAAAATAAAATAAAAATATAATGGTTAAGTCTCTATCCTGAAGGTAAATATAGCCATGCAGAACACCCACCTCACCTACATACTGTACTAAAATAAACAAACCAATCACTTTTACAGAAGACGGAGTAAGAAAGACGTGTTAGGTTTATTGATTTAAGGCCCAGCGTACAGCAGATGTTTTTTTTACACAGATCCAGGATCAGTATATTTTGTTTTCTATGTCACTGCTGCTCACATGAGGGATTTATTGGTTGTGAAGAGAAAAATAATTGTGTGAACTGCAGTTGAAGTAGAAGACTCACTGATGAAACCACAACATGGTCGTGTAAAAAAATGCATTGTTGCAGGCTGCGGTGAAGCATGCAGAGATCGTAATTCAACCGTATTTTTATAACAAGTGGCAAAGAACCCAATCTGTGTGGGTCTGCTTGATCTACAGTGTCAAGTCAAGTAAATTTTATTTATGAAGCCCATTATCAAAAATCAGAATTTGCCTCAGAGGGCTTTAATAACTTTATTAAACCCAAAGGAAATTCTTGTGCCAGATTGCTCCAAAAATACAGTCACAAAAAGAATACAACAGAGCATCAAATAAGTGAAAATAAAATACAAAGAGTCTAATAATAATGTTTAAAATTAAAAAGTGATATTGCAGCATATGACATCCCTCTGTCCTTAGACCCTCACATCGACTAAGGAAAAACTTGCCCCCAAAAAACCCTTTAATGGAGGAAAAAAATGGTAGAAACCTCAGGAAAAGCAACCAAGGAGGGATCCCCTGTCCAGGACAGACAGAGTTATAGATGTTGTGTTAGAGGCCTACAGGATTTTCAGCGACTCCCAAAGTAACTTCAAAAAGTAAATACGTTTTGACGTCTATAACATAGTATAATATAATATAAGATAATATAATACAATAAAGTAAGATAATATAATACAATAAAGAAAAACATAATAACATAAATAATACAATAATAATACAATAAATAATGAAAGAATATATATTATGTTTGTAAATGACTTAAACTGACAGGAAGTAAAAGTGCACCCAAGCCGTTGCTTAGCAACGCAATTCCCGTAAACAGTCACTCTCCTGTAACATCTTTCTCAATCCACCTTTGGTGTAACAGCTCTAGACGTTATACTCAGTGACATCATAAGTTTAAGTTTTAGCACTCTGGTTTTTGGGTTTGGGAGATAATTATTCAGGTTTACATATATTTTTGGACTGACTGTCTTAGATCATATCTATAACATGGATGAATTCTGGTGTAGTTCCCCTTTAACTTTTTACTCCCTCTAGAAACAACCCCAAGCAAAACTTAGAAAATACAAAACCCTGCAATACACTCTTGGACCACTTTTCGGTGTGTTTGTTGCTTATAAATAAGCAACACATGTATTATTATTTTACCTATTTTATCTACACACTGGAGCTACAGGAGCAAATCTATTGCAATCACTACAATAAAGTCAAATACAACGACAGCCGTAAAAACAGTGGTGTGTATAATCGCATTTTAGCAACATTTAAATAATATTTCTCAAAAAAAAAATCTCCATCAGTCATTCTGCATGTGGTGTACTTACCGGAGCTGTGGCCCCTCAGAGGCAAGAAACGGCTGTAGATCCACGCAGACATCATCTCACACTTCACGTCCCACCTGAAGGTCTGCAGACAAACACTGATGTCTCCGGACTTCGGAAACACTTAAAAAAGGAGGTTAAGTTTCGTTTATTTCAGAGTTAAGTCTTCTCCTCTCATCTCACAGTAAACATCGACAGCTTCAGGTTTACTTTCGTTTTTAGTTTTCGGTTCGTCACTCTGCTGGAAATCGAAACTTAAACGATGCCATGCGCAGACTGCAAACTAACAGACTATTAAAGCGATACAAACGTAAATTCACGATCATTTCATTCGGCTTTTTCCGTCGTCTCGTATTATGTCGCTAGTAGAACTTGCTGCATCTCCTCATGCCAAAGACTGTATTTAGTATGGTGAGTAAAAAATGCCCAAACGTGCTGCGATTGGTCTAAATGCATGAAATCTCATAAACATATAGATGTCTGCGTTTGAATGTATTTCTCACATAATTATCCGTTCAATTTTTTTTGTCACAAACAAGAAGCTGACGAATCAATAAATCAAAGTATTTTTCAACAGAGAGAAAATTAAAGAAAAACTGTCATATTGATTGTATGTTTTCATTTATGTCATGAAAATCACATTAATAATAATTCAATATCTTAATGATTTTATTATCAGTCTGTGTTATCGGCAGGCGTCTTTCATAACTTTGACTCAACAAAATAAAAATAAAAAAAGACTTGCAAAACTTGGACTTTAACACCAATAACTCATGACCTCACTTGGACTTCAGCCTTTGACTTAAAAAATACTCGATACCTTCATCTCCCACCCAAAGATTAAAAATTGTGTTTTAAAGTCTGACACATAATGTCATGAATCAACCAAGGTTAACACTGTTCTTCCCCAGCAAATCAACATTTAATTTCCCAGATCCACTTTGTCAGAACCAATCGACACAGCATCCGATCAACTTACAGGAGAGAACCACGAAGAACGAACTTTATGTTACTGACCGAAAGTCAAGAAACAAGATTTTTATTTTTTTTTTTTTTTTTTTTTTTTTGCTAGCATTAATTTTAAAAAGTCAAAAACAAAACAAAAAATGCATTATGACTTGTTCAAGACTTGAAATTCAAAGTTTAGGACTTGGGATTTGCAAAACAATGACTTGGTCCCACCTCGAGTTGTATGTTTTTTAACATGCTGTATATGCTGCTATTATCTTGACTCCTGTAAAAAGGATTTAAAGCTCAGTAAGACATTCTCCTCATTAATAAAGTCATTATTATAATGAAGCAGGAGTTGTTTCAGGATAAACAATGAAGGACATCTCTAATAGTCTGACGAGCATCTCGACAGCATCAAAAGTCTAATTTTTAACTCAGAAAACAGCAAATATTGCTGAAAATGTTTAAACTATTTGTTCTAACTAAAAAGTAATTAATTTAATTATATTATAGTCCTTTGCTCTGACTGAGAGCCTGATAGTACGGTGCAAACATGGCACGCCACATCTGTCTGAGCAGCTCAAGAAGTTTGGAAATCCACATGAATGAAGATGGCAGAGCTGCAGGGAAAGAACAGGAAGAAAAGGAGATTATTCCAATCTAACGTTTTATACTTGAAACTGAGAAATTGAGCCACAAAAAACAAATAATCTAAACCTGGATCCATTCGAAGAAAAAGCATGTAGAGAAGGACGGCGGCCAGAAAGACTCTCCGGAGAGGGAACGAGCCAGAACCGGTCCCCATCAGTTTTCTGTATAAAAACTTGAGCATGGCTTCACATTTACGGATCACAGATCCTGCAGAGCACAGACACAATCATTAAATCTGCATTCATCATTTCGCTTTAAATGACTCATTATAAAGCATTCACAAAATGTGAGACCGTGAGGCGAGACGGGATGCGCAGTGATCTCAGAGCTGTTTCTTAGAGCTGTTTCTCGACTCTCTCGCTCTTTTTCTTCCACAACATCCAGCGCTGTCTGCCTCTGCTCTTCTGTGAACGCAACGCCTCCGACCTCACCGAGGATCAGCTCCAGAGCCTCGTCTCTGTGCCCCAAAGACACGAGGACGTGCAGCAGGTAAAGCTCCGCCACCGTCCCAAACCCCGTGACTCTGCAGTTGGACGGGCAGTGTAACCAAACTCTGGCTGCCTCCTGCATCGCTGCCGGCTCTCCAACTTTAGAGTAAAGAAGTATGCTGCCAAAACGTGAAAAAAAAAACATATTCAGGATGTATAAAATACAAATAAGCTTTTAGTCAAGCAAAAATGTCAAATAGTATCTGATTTCAGATTAATCGTGAAGATTTGCTGTTCTTCTTTACATTAAATATCATTTTTTATATAAATCAAAGAATATGAAGAGGCTATCTTGCGGTGTTGGAAATCATAATGGCCATCTATTTTTCATATTTTGACCATTTGTAATTAAATCAATTTTAAAAAATGTACAGACTATTTTACGGTGTATGGCCAAAGTCTGCAGACAGTGAAAGTGTCCGCTGACTTTTGGCCACATCGTGTAGCTTGATCATTTATGTGAAATTACCTGACCCCAACCTTAATCATGGAAGCTACACTATATGGCCAAAAGTAAGTGGACACCCCTACTGTCCAATTATTTTTGGTCATATATTGTAGCTTGTTGGCCAAAAGTCAGTCCAATTGAAATTGTTGAATTGTTGTTGATTGAAATCACAATTTGTGATGTAAAGTTATCAGGCAGTGGAGTGACAGCGGTCTGAATAGAGAATGAAGTCGCGCTACCTCTGTGTGTGTTTTAACCCGAACTTCTTTGAGGGTTGTTTTGGTATTGCTGCCACATTAAAAAATAATGAAAAGGCCAATCACAATTTTCCTGAGTCCAAGGTGATGTATTCAAATCATTTGTTTTGTCTTTGGATTTTTTTCAAAATCTAAAAATATTCACTTTAAAATGATATATAACAGAGAAAATCTCACAGTTAAGAAGCTACAACCAGAGAATTAAGAGAACAAAGAGATTTAGACAATTTTAACGTGGCTATCCAAATCGTTGTCAATTCATTTTCTGTTCAGCTAATTAATTAATGTACTGTACTAAATATTTTCACTCTGCTCACCACATCTGCATTATTTTAGCTGGTATTTTCTCCTGGTGCTCGTACTGCTGAAGGACCCATGAGAGGACACCGTGCCACTGATTCAGCTCAGCCAGAGCTTGAATCCCTAAGATGCAGAAGCCAGCCTTAAGCTCTGCACATCTGAGGAGACAAAACACACAAAATTTCATATTAATGTAACCTTATTGTAATGGTTATTTAGTAAATAGTAAGACCCTATTGTTGATTGTACACTAAATAAATCAAATAAAAGTACGAATTTATTTCCCATCATTTCCCAGTATTTCAAGAGTGTTAGCAACAGACAAACTCAATACCTATTATTTGACAAATATTACTAAATAAATAAATAATATTAATGCACTCATACATATTATTATAAAATTACTGCACAACAATGCCATTTTTTCATCACATCATACTTATTGAGACAAAAAGCAAAAGTAAATTAGTAATGTAATGTATTTTTAACATATTAACTAAACTGCAATATTTCAACCACAGCGTTCCTCTGCACTATTATTCAAATGAGCAATATTCCTTAAACTCTTGAGTGAAGGCTAAATTTAACATGTGACACAGATTGCACATATTGTATATATTCTTATTGTTATTCTTACTAATGTATATCTCTGTTGTCCATTGTAGCTTTGCACACATATTAATGTTTTTTTATATTTTTGCTTACATACTGGTTTTATATATTGCATAGTAGCGTAAGGCACTGTTTTACACTTTACACACTATTTAAATATTCACATACTAGTGCTAATTGTCTATTATTGTATTCTTTATATTTTTTACACATTTTACATACTCAGCATAGTATTTCTATTTTATATTTTTATATACTTGTGCTTGTACTTATTTCTACTTGCGACCATTCCCTATAATGGTATCAGAGGGACTGTAATGAACCACAATGTCCTCCCGGGGATCAATAAATTATGTCTGATTCTGATGTTGCAGCTGTCCCCAGGGTTGAGGTCAGTTGCAACATCTTCAATTTAAATAAATATTGTGAAAATGCGTCATATGTCATAATGTTTAAATGGTGTGGGTGGTTAGCATACAGATGAAAGTTTAATTAATAAAAAAATGGTTGGCGTAGTCCAAATAGTTTCCAAGTAACTAAGAAAATTGTTAACATTGTTGCAGCCGTCCCCAGTCTCCCCTACAAGCGGCATTTGGACTCTCACCTGTTGTCCTCGTGCCCCATGTTAGCGAGGCTCTCCAGTCCTCTCTCGCACGTGTCAAAAGCTACCTGGAAGTCTTTGAGGACCATCATTTGCTCCGCAGCAGTGTCCAACGTGCTGAACATCTGAGCTACAGAGGAAGAAGAGGGCTGCGGGCTGCAGACTGAGCTGAAGCTGCGAGCTGCCGAACTGGTTGAACATCGGCTCATGACTCTCTGCCAAATTTAACACCAGTTAAACCACAAAACACAAATTATTTTACTTAACCAAAAGATAATGTTTTACTTTTAGCAGCTTATTTATACCTGAAGTCCAAATAAATCTGTTTAGAGGTTCACTTTGTGCGCTATCCTCTTCTCTACATGTTGTTTACAATTCATGATCCGTTGATCTTCCTGGTTCGAGATCGCCAACCAATCACATGTTACGTTCTTCAGCGTGACTGACACGTCATTGCGTCATCGTTTTCCTCCGTCTTGTAAACACGTGCAGGGAGCTGAGTGTGATCCTGTCTTTTCACGGAGGACATTTAAACAGCTACATTAGTTTTCTGTAAGTCACCGCTCACTTTTAGTATGTGTTATAATGCTAAAGCTCTATATTGATGTAGCATGCAGCGCTAGCTAGTTTTGAAATGAACTGTTTAGGCTGCTTTAGCTTTTAATAGCTAACATGCTAACAGTTTTGTTAGCTTGCTACGACATAAATTAGTCTTAAAGCTAGTTGCGGTAGTTTGTATTGTATTTATATGTAGTCATGTAATGTAACTTCCACGAAATAGTGACAGTTTATTAGGTTAACTTTATATTCATATTAATGTACATTATATTCATGTTATTCCCACGATTTTACGTCGTATAAATTGATATGTTGTTTTTAAACAGCTAGCCTAAAGAGCAGTGAATTCACATTAACAGAAATGCTGGATGGTGTGTTAAAAATGTCATGAAATGTCGACTGTCTGGTCAAAATAAGAGTATGATTTTCAGGGCATTATCATCCAAAACAAAGTCAGAGATATGGAATAGAGTATAAGTATTGCAGAAGCTGAAACGCACACTAACCAGCAAAAACATTAAGATACAGGTGGGTGATATGGATGATATTGATCATTCTGATAAAATGCGATGCTTTGCTGGTAAACCTTTGGTCCTGGCATTGATTAGGACGCCACCTAATGTGCCTCACTTACCCAAAGACCATGACAGACCAGGTAACCCACTCTCATGCAAGAGCACGCCCAGATGGCAGTGCCCCCCCCAGCGGGACAATGCACCATGCCACACTGCAAAAACTGCTCAGAAATGGATCCAAGAACGTTACAAAGGGCTCAAAGCATCAAACTTGTCTCCAAATTCCTTAGATCCCAATCTGATATAACATCTATGAGCTGTGCTGCTACCCTGCACACAGGACTCAATGAATCCGCCACCTTTGTCACATTCTTCGGGCCGATGCTGAGCAATTTATGCGGTGTGGCATGATGCATTGTCATTGGGGGGTACTTGGCCTGCAACAGTTTTTGTGAGGGTAGAGCGTGTCAAGTGACCTCTATGAATGCCAGGACCAAAGATTTCCCAGCAGAACATTGCACTGTAATGAGATGATCAAAGTTCACTTCATCTGTCTGTCTGGCTCACTGGTGTATGAGTTGAGTGTTGGACCTTCATGCATCCGAGACAAACTTCATTTTTAAGACAAAAAATAATTGAAGTTTGGGGCCCCAGAGAGCTGTTCTGTCATCCAAGAATCTTTTTTTTTTTTCCCAGAACAACTTTAAAATGGCAAAGAGCCTCCGGAGCAAATGGAGGAGGAAGATGCGTGCAGAGAAGAGGAAGAAAAATGCTCCCAAAGAGCTGGCCCGTCTTAAACAAGCTCTGAGTCTGGATAAGAAAGGAGAAGCGGCCATGACTGACATGCAGGAGATCGCCACGGTGGTGCCCGCTGACAAGATCAAGAAGCAGACAGATGTGGAGATGGGTGAGGTAGAGGGGGATGGTGAGTGAGAGCCCAGCAGCCTTTTATTTTACATTTTAGGCCTTTTTTATGTTTGTCTTTTAGGCACAAATTTTTATCATCCTGGTTTGCTATTTATTTGTCTTTTGTGTTACAGAGGGGAAGATGGACATGGACAGCAAGCGCAACAAGAAAACTCTGCTGGATGAGAACGGTCAGTACCCTGCGTGGATGAGTCAGCGGCAAGCCAAGAAACTAAAAGGCAAACGGATGGCAAAGAAAGGTGGCCAGGGCAAGAAGAAGAAGGGCATCGCCTGGTGAACAACCGAAAGACTTTCGCTTTGCCTTATGACAGACTTTTGACGCGGAAACACAGGATGATTTCATGTGTTCGTTTGTACATGATAACTGTGGGATTTGTGCTGTTGAATCTTGTTCTGTTCAGTGGATTAGAAGAGTTTATGAAGTAATTCACTGCAGGAAAGTTTTTGTTCTTATGGAACAGCAGCTTCATCTTCATGTTGGGACAAGTTTTAAAAAAGCAAAATATGTCTGTGATTCTCATGTCTTCTCTGCTACAATTTAAATCTTTTCATACTCTGATAAAAAAAATAAGAATTTACAGATCCGTGGCTTGTTTTGTTCACTTAAGTTGCATACAGACTGGGCAATATGATTCAAATCAATAATACTGATGTACCTGCAAAGCTTCAGGGGTTCATCCGCCGATCACAGACAGCAATAACACCAGTTTGAGTCACACTTGGAACATTTGATGCATGTCATTCCTCATTTTCCCCCCTCACTTTTTGCTATCTCTTTTGTTAGATTCGCCGAATAAATTGGAATATTTTTTCAGATATCTCTGCACATAACCAAAGGATGTATGCAGAAACAAATAAAAGAACTGGGTTTTACATAAAAACACTTAAGTTGTAAAACATCTTCATTAATTGATTATTTTTACCCATTTTAACCTCACTTTGAATCATTAATTTGGGGAGCAGAATTATGTTAAGAATAACACAATAGATCATAATACAATAATATACATTTCCAGAGAAAATATGATAAACAACAGCCCTGACATTACTGTGAAGTGTCACTTTTGAAAAATGGACCAATAAAAGTTGTCTTAAAAACACAAAAAAAGCCTGCCTGTAGAATATTTTATTAACTCCACTCAGTTCATTGCAGATAAAAGACCTACCTGCTCTCCACTGATGTGGTCATACTGTCAGATACTCACTGCCACAGACATTAACTAAGATGAAACTATGGAAGTTAGCTGATCAGGAGCCATTTAGGCACACATTTCCTCTGATTTATTCTATAAATACAGTGCTAAAATTAATTCCCTCGATGGATTTCAAAGGCTTAAGGCAAGATTTAAGTCTTTTTAAATGTCATTTACTAAGGTTTCGGGACAATTTTGCCCCAATTTTTATCATTACATAATTACAGTATACATAGCGGAGACAAAGGAGGACAGAACTTGGAAACACCTGACGTTTGTTGGCGAGTTTTCTGGGTGATATTGTGTTTCTCACTCTGCCTCCCATCGTGAAGATTTTGAAAAACTTTTTGCATAAAATACATAAGCATTGAATGCAATCCTTGTGCCTGTTTAAGCCATGCTGCAAAAACATGATTAAAAAGCCAATATTCATTTAATTTTTTTTTTCCTGTTCCATCCAGGGTGCAGTAACAGCTAACTAGCAGACACTAGATCCTCTGCTGGGAGCATCCCGGCCTTCAAGTCTTTTAAAAAATTGATTTAAGGCATTTTGAAACCAACTAGGACCTTATTTTTAGATAAATGAGTGATACTAAGACATTTTAAGGATTTTGGAGAACTGTGCCCTCCGTTGAACAGCATAAAAACATGGTTGTTTTAGTGAAGCTTGTGTAAAACCTCCCTGAGTGTTTCGCTCACTGCAGCTGCACGTAAGCGGCCGGGAAAAGACCGACTCGTCCGTGACAGTGTCCCTTCCACCAGCCCTCGTCAATCATCTCTATGTTGGTGATGATGTCGTCCGGGTTGAAGGAGATCTCGTCGTCGGCCTCTGTGTGTGAAAGAAGACGATTTAGGGATCTGTCCTCACACGTGTTGAAGGATGATTATTAAATGTCAAAAAATGAATTGAAAAAGGCGTCATACCTCCTTGGTAGTCGTAAATTGCTACTGCCGTCTGGCCGCTTGACAGGTCTTCATAATCGTTCTCATCAACTGTAACAGGAAACCTTGAAATAAGTGTTTCATTTGCTTAAGGTTTGACATTATACCTACTCAGACACAGACCTGGCGGCGGTTCGGCGAGTTCCTCGTACTCTCCTTCATCTTCATCTTCATCCACATCTGCTGATCTGACGGGGAGCGGAGGAGCTTCCGGTTCAAGGAAATCGTCTGCGCGTGGAGGTAAGGCCGGGGGCTCTTCGTATTCTGGTTCCTCCTGGAAACACCATAAAATATCTTTGATTTCATGATCTCAAACCCTGGAGATGACCTAAAAAGCACTCACATGGTACCTCCTCTTAATTATATTCAAGTACTTTTTCAAGGACCATGTTACGGTATTCCGAAATTTCCACATTCCAAGTGTCAAATTCAAGTACTTCAAGCACCTCAAGCATCTCTACTTTTTGGTTCATCTGGTATTTGTGTGTCTTACGTCGCACTCTGGCTGTGGTTCCGGTGTTTCTTGTATCTCTGGCATGTGCTGCTGGATTTCTGTCTGTGGCGTTTCATACTCCTCATCTGGAGCCACATCTGGAACAGGTGGTGGACGGATTTCCTCCTCTCTTCTGCTCTCCTCCTACAGGAAACACAAAATCATTAACATTCATAAAACTTGTTATTCTGACCTTTCTACATGTGTACAGTGTCGTCTGTGTGTGTGTGTGTGTGTGTGTGTGTGTGTGTGTGTGTGTGTGTGTGTTACCTCTTGTCTGCGTTTGGCCGCCTCTCGCTCTCTGCTCTCTCTGGCTTGTCTTTTCGCTCGCTCTTCTTCTGCTTTCTTCCTGTTCTCTTCATCTGAAGCTTTGGCCATGTTCTCAAAACGGGCTTTCAGTTTTCCTGCACCTGAAGTACCTGCAAAATACAGACAGAAAAATATGAATACGGTGCGTTTAAATGTTTGAACACCTCTGCACTGAGACAGACGACACAGCAGAGTTGTATTATGAGTTAAAAATGAACTTACAGGCCTCTATTGGTTGTGTCTTTTCATACGCAGAGGAAGGGGATTCAATGTCAGAGAAGCCGGTGGCACTCTGAAGGAGACGAATTTGTCGTGAAAAATAGAGACAATTATCATTCGCCCTTTTCAGTCTTTCAATATTAACTAGTGCAGGAATGATTAGTTAATTTGTCATGCATATATGGGCCATAATACATTGATATTTAAGCTAATTGCAAAACCATAGCTGGTGCCAAGATGCTTCTACAAGTAAAAAACAACAAAAAACCCCAAATATACGTTGACCAAAACACTCTAAATACTTGACCTCAATAAAGATGGTATTTTATACAAAAATTAATTCATGTGTCAGTATATTGTTCATACAACCAAGCTTGTACAACCCTGTATTACTACTTAAAGTACAACAACACAGAGTACTAAAATAAGCTAAAATACGCTTAACAATTCTGTAAAAAATAAAAGATTAGAACAAAAATAATATAGTAAACTAAAAAATCGTTTTCTACTCTTTTCAACATCTTCTCTTAAAAAAACAAGTCTTTGTTTTCATTGTGCATCAAGCACTTTGATTGGCTGTTAAACACAATGATGTCACCACCAAAATAAGGAAATTACTCTCTCTGCTGCAGATACACACGTAAATAAAACCACCACCTTTAAAATGGAATCAAACTTTTATTTTTTAAATTAATGCAGTAATTGCAAAAGGGTGACATTCATGCCAAAAGGTATAATTGATATGAAACCATTAAAATTGAGAAATTGACTATTTTGATGGTGATTTTCAACCATTTCTTTACAGAATAAAAAATCAATTAATCAGAGAGAACCATGAATAGTAGCAGCTCTAACACTGACCTTATCCATGCGGTCTTCCTGAACTCCATAACGACCCCCAAAACCTGCGGAATAATCTAAACAGAAATCATTTCATGAGCCTGTTGTAGTTTACTGTAAGTATATGATAAAATATACATATGTGGGTTTTTCCTCACCTTTCTGTGACTGATGTTTCTCTGTTTCTCCTTTATAGTCGTACCCCAAAGCAGCTTTGTCCACCTTGTCCTTCTCCACCCCGTACTTCCCTCCAAAGCCCTTAGCGTAGTCTGGCGAACATAAGATTCATAATAAAGCAAATGCTAAGCAAACAGTGTCAAAACTGACTGTTGCTTCCACTTCAACTCACCTTTTTGTGACTGGTGCTTCTCCGTCTGGCCTTTATAGTCGTACCCCAAAGCGGCTTATCCACTTTTTCCTTCTCCACGCCGTATTTTCCTCCAAATCCCTTTGAGTAATCTAAAAAACATAATAATTATAAGGGAAATTCTATCAAATGGCAACTTCCAAAATGAAAATATTGTACTGTAAGGGAGAAGGTGGACAACAGGTGGCTGACCTTTCTGAGATGCATGTTGCTGCACATCTCCTTTGTATTCAAAGCCCATAGCAGACTGCAGAAAACACAGAGATGACATCAAGGTTCATATATTGCTCTAAAGGGTCCTTAGAAAAGTGTTTTAACCCTTTGAAACCTGAAGGAGCTTGATTTCTTCAAAAACACAAGAAGTTACAAATTACGAGTTACAAGAAAATAACCTGAAATTTAGAAAAAAAAGGGAAAAAGATTTAACAAAAAATACATAAATATATATATAGTTTTAATTTTTTAAATTATTTTTTAAATTCCTATTCATTCTTATTAACTTATAATTTCTCTCTCTTTTTTTTAAAAACAAATTTTCCTAATTTCTTGCAATTTGTGGAACATCTTTTACGAAGTTTCTGGTGACTTTTTAACCCTGTTTTCAAAAGAAATTAAACCAATTTGCTCAAATTCCAAAGGTTTATATGCATGTGAAAATGATCTGAACGCAGCACAAAAAACTTATTTTGTTCCAGGTTTCAAAGGGTTAAGACATTTAAAAATACTCAGAATGTTTTGTCTCAGTTGTGGGTTTTTTATTTCCCCACAAATAAAGTTAATTAAATAGTAAAAAAGTCATAAAATTCTTCAAAGCCTTCAATCTTGAGTGTTTAAGTTTCCACATCACACTTGTTAAAATTTAATACTAGACCAAAATTAGTTGTAATGTTGCAAAATCACGCTCATAGTTACATGTTAAATTCAGCACATAAAACAGAGAAATTTCTTCTAGTGTGAACCCTTTTATGTACATTATTCATCAAAAGTTAAACATTGACGTAAAGTAACAATAATCTAAACAAATCTTTGAGAGGAGGACAACTTTGAGAACTGAGTGTTTGCAAGACTTTTTTTGTCCTCTCACCTTGTCGACTCGGTCTTTCTGAACACCGAATTTCCCACCGAAGCCTTTTGCCGCATCTTTCTGGGAGGAGTGCTGCTCAACTTGTGCGACATAGTCGTGTCCCAAAGCCACCTGGACGGTAAAGATACATTCATACACAAATTCAGCCTCCTGCATACAATTTTGATCAGAAACAGCAGATTCAGAGTGAAGGACAAAATAAATCTACACTTGCGTTGAGTAAGAGGAGCTTATCGCCATGTTTCGAAGATGAAAAAATTGCCAACCTTGTCCATTCGGTCCTTTTCGACTCCAAACTTCCCTCCGTATCCGTATGAGGCTTTGGGAATCTGCTCCTTCTGCTTCACCTGCTCGTGCTCCCCAACGACTTTGCTTCTGAGCTCTGCAACACTGAGGCATCACGCACGGGTCAGATGAACACCGATAGTAATATTTGTCATTAGAAACTATTAATCCGTAATACATTCCTTATTATTTATACTGGGCACATTTATTTATACAGCACAGGTTATGCACAATTTGCTTTACAGATATAAAAGGAAACAGAAACAAACGTTTAAAAAATGAATTAAAGAAAGTGTGAGCATATCTGATATCAGGATGTCAGACACTTAAAGTTCTACTTTTTTAAATGACCTTTTAAGACTTTTTAAAAAACCAAATTTGAAACTGATTTTTGGACGAATCATCTTTTTACTATTCAAGTATTGCCAGTAATCAGTATATATGTGGTCTCACGCAGAGGCAGGTTTTATATAGGAATATGATTATTTGAGTTAGTTAGATTAATCTACATTTTGCCAACAGCTAAGTGCAAATATAAAATTAAAAAACAACATTTTCACTAGGTGTAGTGGTCGGTTTTAACATTTGTACCATCAGAAATGATTAAGCAGAAGTTCTTGCTTCATTTTGATGAAAAAACAAAAGATATAAAATAGTGAAGAAGTAAAATTAGATAAAGTGTCTGTGGCAATTAAGACCTTACAAATTCAAATTTAAGAATATTTAAGGACTAATGGTATTCATAAAATCAAATTTAAGGCTTTTTAAGGACTCGCAGACCCTCTGTGACATAAAAAAAAAAGGCATAAAACCAAAATAAAAGCATTAACCACAATATAAGAAGGAAGTTACAGATCACAGGTAAGCCATTAATGACAGTAATGTTGTGGCTGCCAGGTCGTGTAAAATCCCTCTGCTGGTGTTTTTTCTGTCTGTTTGATAAAAATGTTGAAAATCTATTAATAGATGCTTGGAGATTAAACACTTCCTGAAAAGGCATGAAGTCAAGTGTGACAAAAGTTAATTATTGCTAATAAATGGATTTTTGTAAAATCACTCATAATATCTGTATAAAAAGTCCATAATAAACATAATATCTGTATAAAAATATAAATCAATCGTCATTCAGGAGGAAGTTAAACACCAACTGAAGAGATTCGTTACAACCAAGCGAGTAAAAAACTGTTTTTTAAGTATTTATAAAGTGTGACTTCTCAGGAAATGGTATCTAAATCTGTCAGCAATCTTTAGTCCTATTCTTACATTCAGCACCACTGCCTGAATATTTACGGTCTCACTGTCTGCGGTGACAAACACAGTGGTTTAAATCTCACTGTCAAAAGTGTCATCACCACATATTACCCATATTAGGAGAGACTTGCTGCCTGACAGCTCCGCTCTCACTTCCTCTTCCTGTTGCTCCACAGCACCCACTCTGACCTGCATTTCTCTGCATTGAATAAAAAGTCGTTCATTTCAAGACAAAGTAGTGCCTCCCTCACCTGATGTGTTCTTTACGTCCTGAACCCTCGATGGTCTTCGCTCCCCACCTCTGCTCCTGCTCTGATACGTCATTCTGAGACACAAAGGCAGAAAGAGTTTGCACACATCTTTTCCACCCATACATGATGACACACATCTCCAGGATGTATACAGTACCTCAAAGTCAGGGTCCGTCTCCCAGTCGTCCCCCTCTGCAGCCACCTGCACGCTCACATTGTGGCCCGCGACTGACTTCCACATCTGAGGAAGAAAAACACGATGAGCCAAACTGCAGACAGTTCGCCACTGTGATTAATGATCATGTGTGACAACTGGACACAATAAAAAACATTATATGTTTCTGCACTTATTCACTGTTTATTTTTAATTATAATGACTAAAAAACGATACAACCAGACACTCTGACCACCATTTGCTGAAGTCTCAAAAAGGAAGTTATTTTCAACACATAACTTCATTTCCCCATTATGAAACACACTGCTGTACTTCATGTAGTAAAAAGACACTAAAATACTTGAAAAAAACAGTGTATCATAACAGCATATTATTTAAAATAATAATTTTAAGTGTAACCCACATAAAATGACAGTAAACATAAAAATATAAACACAAAAAATGTTCTTTACATTAACCTAATTAATGCCAGTATGCTAAGTGTCACCTTTACTTTAATTTAAGTATCATAAAATGACTTTCTGTAGATCTTTATTCCTTTATAATCTGATCACTTTTCTTGTGCTGCTCTCAGATGTCTTTCACAAGTAATTAACTAATTTGCCCAATTTTTTAAATTTTTTAAACTAATTTTTAATTTTTAACTTTTTTATAACTTTTTTTAAAAGCTGGGGGAAATTGTTGTACTTTTCATGACTAAATATTTAAATTTATTTTACAGAATTATCAAAAGTATTCTTTTCAGTCATTTTTTTTAAACTTTCCCGTTTTTTTTTTGTTTGTTTTGATTTTGCTAATTTTCTTTTTCTCTCTCTTTTGTTTTTGTAATTACTTACTATATTTCTAACTAATTTCTTCATTATTTGCTCTTTTCCAGAAGAGTTAAATCCTGCATAACACACTGAAAATAACACTATTTCTTGAGAGAAGCACGAAAAATATTCTCTACATTGATGTAATAATTGCTAAGTTACTTATACTATATATTCGTATCGCATTTTATTGCCATAAATTGCAGTTGTAGGCAATGTATGTATGTAGTAGAATTTAACATAACATTAAACATACAGCTATATAAAATATAAATGTATATACATGTTAGCCCTAACCATCTTACTGTATTGTTTCAGTATCCATGTTTAGCTAACATTTGGTCCCAACAGTTAACGGCGCATTAGCTGAAACTACGCCTGACTAAATTTACTTCCTTAAAAAAAGTTTAGAAGACAATAAAATTAAAACACACACATGAAGATTTGTTAGAGTACGTTTGAGAAACAAAAATATGCAATTACCTTTCAGCTGTCAGGGTTTATATCCGTGTTTAGGTGTATTTTTCACGGACAGACTGTTGATGAAGCTCTTCACTCAGGTTGTGACAGTTTGATGGGCGACACGTGAACGCGGATCCGGCGAACGTGAACGCGCGTTAATGTAAATAATTATTTTCTTAAATCGTATTTTGACTAATAACACGCGTACGGCTTTGCTAATGTAGTCTAAAATATGTTTATATTTTATTTAAAAAATAAATAAATAAATTAAAGGCGTTTTTTTAAGAATAAAAAAGTAAGAAATGCTGCATTCAGGTGCGTACGAAATTCCGACTGCAGTTGAGTTTTGGGTCCTTATCAAGTCATAACGTAGTCTTCACCAACTGTATGGCGATTTTATGTATACTGTTTTGCTAATGTAGTCTAAAATATGTTCACGCGTTATTAAAAATATAAATGAAGGCCGGTTTTTTAATTTAACTCATTTTTTAAATGGAAGAAATGCTGCATTCAAGTGTGTACGAGATTCTGAAGATAAGGGACCTGAAAAAGTGGAGGTAACATTTAATGGGGAGATTTAGGGATACTAATATTGAGGTGGGACCAAGTCAGCGTTTTGCAAGTCACAAGTGGTCTCAAGTCTTTGCATTCAAGTCCCAGGTAAAGTCTCAAGTCCTAAATTTTAAGTCCTTAACAGGTCAATTGATTAAAAACAACAACAATATAACTTACAAGCTGAGTGACAAGGAAGTTACCTGAAATTTAGCAAACAAAAATAAGTTTAAAAGAGGTAACAAAACAAAAACTTATAAATATATAGATAATATGTTAAATAATGATTTTTTAAATTATTAATTATTATTCATTTCTAATAATTTATTTCTTACACATATTACTGATTTCTCGAAATTTGTGCTTTAAAAGATTCCAATAATTTAAAATTAAATATCATTTTGATAATAAGAAATACGTGTTTTTTCCCTTGCTTTTTTTCTTTATTACCTACACATTTTTCCATAACTTTAAATTTATTTATTTATTTTTCCAAATTTACTAATTACTTTGCAATTTGTGGAACATCTCTTTCTCAGGGTTCAAAGGTTTAAATCCTCGTTGAAAGGTATTTGAAAGCAGCACAAGAAAAGTGATTTTAACTTCCGTTTTTTAGTAATTCACTGACTGACATCAGTACAGACAGACACAGTTTATATGTTAAGTCTTTATTATGTGCTATAAGCACTTCTGCAAAAACCCATGGTGACTTAATGGTCCGGTGTGAAGGATTTAGGGGAATATCTTGGCAAGAATGGACTATAATATAGTAATCATGTTTTCTTCAGTGTATAATCACCTGAAAATAAGAATTATTGACTTTTTTTTATATAACCTTAGAATGAGCCATTTATAACTACTTACGAAGCGAGTCTTGTCCACCAGCTGGCAGAGTCTGCCACATTTCTACAACACCTCAGAATGGACAAAAAAAAAAGTTTCTGTTGGTTGCTAAGTGTAACCAAGGCCGCACAATGCCACTAAATTCTTCACAAAAGACCTTTATGTGTCAACAAAAACAGTGTTTACATGATGCTTCCTCCCATTTATAGAAGCATTGTAGTGTTTTTATGTCACAGTACGTCATGACGTCGCTCCCACGTGTACAAATGTTTACTGAAAGTCACGCAAAATCACTGAATAATGACAGCCCATTTATTCTTAATGACTTCACAAATTAAAGGAATAAAAAGTGTTTTGATTTTCTGGATTAAAATGAAAAGAGCCCAAATAAAAAGAACAAAAGTCGTACTGTGAGTCAAAAAAGCCCCAATGTCGGTTTTTCCTACAGACAAACAAATCATCAAATAATTATGTTTGACCAGATCTACCCCTGATCCAAACCACCACTTTTATAACATTTTAGTTTTCTATACAGCCCTTTTTAAACAGTTATTTACAGTTAAAGTGTGTGTAAGATTTAAAGAAGTCGAATATTAAAAGAAGACGAGTACAGAAGGATCAATTCACCAACTGAGAGCGATTAAATAATAAAAAGGATGATGTTGATATACATGTAGGTGGCTAATTTTAACTGTTATTAGCAATAAATTATGCTACATCAGAGCAGAATATAAGGGGATGGATATCATTAGAAAACACAGCAGTCTTTCTCCTCTGGAATGAGTCCACACTGTGGTAACATTGCACCTGAACGGCAGCTTCATCTGCCATAAAAACTACAGAGCGAACTGTAAAATCTAAGTCTGTGCAGCAGAAGCATGGACAGGGACTCTTTTTGGACATGTAAGGAGGGGAAACCCACATCCAGCTGATGTACATAATACATGTACATTATGTACAAAGAGTGATATAATGCTCCCATTTGTAAAATGTGATTTGTATCAGAAGAAAAGAAAAAGGAAAACACACAATAGGAATGTGTAAGAACAGAAATTGCACTGTGCTCAATTTTTGTGCATGAAATGAGCAGAAGAGGAAGAGACTGGACTATAACAGCACGCCCTGAACCTCAAGCCATCTATAAAAAATGATTATACATTTTAGGAAAAATGCTCATTCGCTTTTGGGCAAGAGCATCACCTCCTCCTAACATACAGCGAGCAGGCAAACTCTGGAGGATGAAGCCCAACAAGTGTTCAGATGTTCGATGAACATTTTCGTTGTCGCGTCCATGTTGTTTGCACGTTACGACTTCAAGGTCATGAACACGCCAATATTGCAAACTTCCCAACTCTGGACCATCCAAGGAGCATATGAATGCAACTTTTTATGTCATAACGTGTTCAATAAACTGATGTATAAAGAGAACAACAGTGAGCCTTAGAGTTTCTTTTGGAGGGTTTTGATACCCTTTGACACAGCCATGCTAAGTTAATGCTAAGCTAACTGTTTGCTGGCTGTGGCGTCATATTTAATGGACAAATAAACTGGCTTGGTCCCCAAAAATATCAAACTTTTGCTCTAAGTCAAAGTAACCCTTTTTTATGTCCAAATCTAAAGGCACGTGAAAAACACCATCTGCCAACAAACTTGATTACGGATCTACTTTTTTCCTCTAAAACCATCGATTTTTAAAAAGAAAAAAACCCTCTTTGCTTGGTTTCCCTCAAAAAAAAAAAAACATGAGCAACATTAAAACTAATGACAACAGCTCCCTAAATAAACCTACATACTTTGGCTAACAGACTACGTCCTGTAAAGTGCAGTGTTTGAGTGTCGAACTTCCCTCACACCCTCCTGTAATTCATCACATGTAACAATATAAAACATACTGATGGCTTGGGTTAGGTCTGTGTCACATTTCCATTTTCTCACCTCTCCTCTCTTTCTTTATCTGTGAGTTTTTTGTTTTTTAAGGAGCTGGTTTCAGAGGTATCCGCCCAGACACAGCAGCAGCAGGACGTGCACAGTGAGCAGATAGATGCTGAACAGCAGAGGGGTGCGCTGGCGGGAGCAGAAGGCCACTCGGAGCATCCGCATCAAACCCGGGCTGCTTCTCCGAGTCTGAGAGAGAGAGAGAGGGAGGGAGGACAAGGTTACGGAAAACATTCAGCTCATACGTCTTTGTTATTACGGTTATTAAGATGACGGATGAGGTGGTACAGGACATTAGTGGAGCCTTACTCGAGTGACAACTCCTTCCGGCTCGATAAGGACAGCGGTCTCTGAGTGATCCTCGTCGTGTGCAGAGTGCCATTTAGTCTGACTGTGACTAATAATAATAATAACAAAAACAGATGTTAGGCGTCACATTGTGCCGATAGGACAAATTTATCAGAGCCGAACGATGAATTATTCAGACGCAAAGAAAACAACAGAAGCAGAAAACATATAAAAGCACCATTTGTCAACTGCTGTAACAGAATACGATCATTAGTCTCAACTTTCTATTTAATCAAGAAAAAAATAATCTTTAATATACTTAATAACATTAATATGTGGAAGAATAAGATAATTCAATGTGGACTATAAACCTACAGCAGCATATCACATCACAAGTATAGTGTGTGTTTTAGTAAGACACAACTGATTTTGATTGTTAAAATTAAAAAATAATGAACAAATAAATAATATACATAATAATAAATAATACATTTTAAATAAACAAATTATGAATAAAAATGAATAAAAAAAAACTATTAATAAAACATTATTAAAATGTTAACATAATGATAAAATTATTGATAAAGAATGACTGATTCTGATTCTATTAAGAAAAAATGCCCCTAATTCTCTGGTAGCAGCTTCATAAGAATGGATATTATTTCATATTTGTAGTCTTCTATAATAATAATAATAATAATAATAATCCAAAACCATAATAATGATAATAATAATATCATAAACATTGGGTTTGGGACTGTTTGTTATACAAAATAAGCAATTCTAAAATGTCAGCTTGGTTTTGAGACATTTTTTGCTATTATCTAATTCTTTATAGGTAAAATAATTAATAATAATAAAAAGCCACACCTTTCACATGAATTCCTTTGTTACTATAAAAGTATTTCTTACAGCAGTCATAATGTCCCTGTCCTTTTTTAACTTGTCTCACATTTCATACCGTTTGAGTCGGTCCTGTGTGGCCATCAGCTGCTCCTCAGCAGCCGTCCTCAGCTGCATCTCTTCATCCAGCCTGATGTCAAAGAGTTAAACACTGATTAGTATCCATTAGGGGTGTATCATTTTTAATATGATTTTAAAAAAAGATCATATTGTGATAACAGCAATATTCCCGCTTGTTGCCAAAATGATTTCATACCGTTATACACGGCAACAATAATCATAGGTAAAAGCAACTCAGTGGAGTCCAGGTGGAAGAAAACAACTCAGTTTTTTGGGATTATTCCAAAAGAAAGATAATTGACTTTTTTTGTTACAACTGTATGTTCTTAACATCAATAATAAAATATTTTTCAGTACTTTCTAATATCCTGAAGAAAATAATTACTGCAAAAATACCCTTGAATGTTGTAATATAATATTAGTGTCATGTGCTTTACCTTCTCTGCAGCTCTTTGACCTCAGCCATGTAGGCGTTGCTGTCGATGACGCTGCTTCGCTCCTGTGGAGCTCCGGGAGCGCTGTCCACCTCCTCTGTACCCTTTAGACAAGATAAAACCATTGGGGTCAAAGACGAAAGTTAGAAATTCTTTCACTTTTAAATCCTTTAGACAAAACAATGTGAGAAAAATCCCTCCTTGCATGTTTTTGCAAGGATTTTGATTCATTTTAAGGGGTAGCAAGCTTAAAAAAGTTGGAAATAACTGACTTAAAGCATGTGATTTTTGCAACACTGTCATTATCCATATAATCTATTCTTTTCATTTATTAATAATAATAATGAATTTTATTTATAAAACACTTTTTAAGAAACTCAAACACACATTACAGAAGTTCAAAAAATTTTTTTAAATTTGAAGCAAATGTTAACCTCTCTCTGGTAGTGCTCTTGTTGTATTTTGGGCTTTTGCGTGCGGGCCTCCTCCAGCATGGCGGAGAGTTGCCGCAGTTGTTGGTCCCTCTCCGAGAGTGTGGCGAGGGTCTGCTGCTTCAGCTGCTCTGCTTGAGCCATCCAGTCCATACGCTCCAGTCTAACAAAGCACGAGACACATTCACACACAATAAAAGATTCTGCTTTGTCAAATCAGCGATAATAAAACAATGGCTCTGTGCCTCACCTGAGAGTTTCTATTTCCTGTTTGCCCATTTCCGCCACATTCTCCAGCTGCGCTAAGACGCCCAGCATGTCTTCATTCTTCTTCTTCTCCTCAAACAGCTCCTGGCTGACTTTAATCAGCTCTCCTGCTCCCAGTCGACCAAGCTCCGACTTCTGCTTCTTGATCTCAGACGTCTGTGCTTGAAGTTGCTCCAGCTGCACACGAACACAAGGTAAGCGTTAAAAATAAAATATTTAAGATGTAAATGTCAATTTGCAGCATAATGTAACCAATCACAATGTTTATATTCTTTGCCGGGAGGGTTTTAAATCTGTGCATTTATGACTCAAATATTTACTTTAACTGTCAGACATGTTACTCACCAGTCGCTCCCTGTCGTTCTGCAGGGCTTGCAGTGCGTTCTTCAGCCCCCACACTTCTCCAGTGGCGCCTGCGGAGCTGCTGTGCGCTGCGTGTCCACCTGCTTTGCTCATCTCCTCCAGCTTCAGGCTCAGCTCCTGGGCCTTGCTCACCGCCTGGTCCCTGCTGTCCTGGAGGGACGACATGGCTTTGGAAAAGGACTGATTCTCGGCTCTCAGCTGCGTCGTCACCTCTCTCTCCTCCAGCAGACTCTGTTCGACAACCAGCAAGTCTTTGGCCAGCTCGGCCACCCTCTCCTGAGCGCTCTCCGACTCTGTCCGCATCACGCCTCCCTCCCATCGCAGCTCGGCGAGCTCTTTGCTCCTGCTCTCCTGCTCTTGTCTCTCCTTCTGGAGGGTCTCCTCCAAAGCCTCCACCTGTTCTCTCGCTGCTTGCAGCTGCTCCCTCAGCTTCTCCACCTCAGCACCAGGAGCGTCTATCACCTGTGGAGCCGTCCTGAGGTCAGCCGCCTGGCTAAGAGTCTCCCTCTCCACTCTGACTGTTTCTATCTCCGTCTCTCTGGCTCTGCTGACGCTCTCAAACTGACTTTGCAGTTCCTCACGCTCCTTTTCCAGAGAGGTGATTTGCCTTCGCTGAGCTGCCAGAAGCTGTTTGTGTTGGGAGTCCTTCATGCTCAAGACTTGGTTGAGTTCATCTCTGTAGCCGTGAAGCTGAGCGGACAGCTGGGCCTTTTCAGCGTACAGGTCGTCTCTCTGAACCAGCAGAGAGCGCAGCTCCTCTTTCAGGCTGTTGTTTTCTCCTGCCGCCTCCTGGATCAGACCGTCCTTCTCCATCATCACCTGAGACGCAAAATAAATGTTATATTGGCTGCTAAAACAAGATCTACAGACACACTCCTGGCCCTACAGCTCAGCCTTTACACCTCTGTTTTGAGCGTTAACGTCTCGGGGTCAGGTGTCCTGATTCTTGTTGGGACAGAGGAAAGTATTAGGACTCCGTGGCCCTGCAAACCAAGCCCCCAGGAAGTGTGCCAGGCTCTGAAGCAAATTTTACAAAGTGGACAAAAGTGGAGTTAGAAAGGGGTTTGCAAATCGTTGCTATCCCTACTTTGACAGAACTGGAGTTGTAAATTGTGCTAAATTTTGACAGTTTGAGTGTTTTCCCAGTTTTAGAATAGTCTTGAACTTCCATTTAAACATTAAGGGGAAATTAGACATTAGGACCATCACTACATTCAACCTTCACTTTGTAACTATGTTCTGAGGGGCATTTTAAAACAAAAAAAGGTTTGGGCCTGTAAGCTTTTGTGCTGGAAATTTATTATTAATGACATATTTTCACATATACCACACACATTACATAGTTTTTCTTGTCTTCACCTGTGTATGACTCGGCTAAGTTAATGACACGTTTTAGGTCACTGCAACAGGTTGTGCTACCTTGGATTCAACTTGGAACAAGGACGTCTTAACTTCTTTTTAATGAATAAACATGTTTTCGTGGTACCACAATCAGGTGATTTTAGGGAATGATTAAAAATTAGGCATCCAATGTCTGTTTTGATTGGTGTGTGAAAAAACACTGTGCCCTAAGAGAGGTTTTATCACTATCTGTGGCTTGCTTCAGTCTCTTTGCAAGCTGACTGAGATCTTTGTTATTCCAGTAAAGATCTTGTGTTTTTGATGACCATGCCCCAGAGAAGCTTGATTCCAACATTTTTTGTGGATTACCTGCAGGTGTTTCTCCTCCAGCTGCTTGTACGTGTTGAGGACTCTGTCTCTGTCGTCCTGCAGGGAGCCCATGGCCTTCATGAAAGAGTCCAGTCTGGCTTTTCTGTTGTTGCTTTCCTCCTCTGCCTTTCTCAGTTTCTCCTCCAAGTCACGCACCTCCCCTCTTCTCTGCTCCAGCTCCTCCTCAGCTCCCTGTGCCCTGCTGTCCGCCTCCTTTCTCGCCTCCTCTGCAGCCTGGCAAACAAAACACTTTCACTTTATTACGCTCATGGAATCAGACAGATCAAAATCAATCCACAACTTATTTGCTCGAAAAGGGGCAGAGAGAAGAAAATCTTATTTTACCAGCCCCTTTCTCAAATATAAATCAACAATAGAAATAGATGGCCTGTCTGTCAGTTACTTGGCAGCCAAAACTTCCAGAAAAATGAGAGATTGAAAGACAAAAAAAAGCATCAAAAGCCATACCCAGCAACTCACTATCAATCAAAAACATTTCCCGGCAAATTCACAGTGTAATTATTTTCGCCTTACACATATTTTTGAACGGAAAGATATTAATATGACCCTTTAAATCATTCTGTAACATAGTTTGACGCCACATACTGAAATACACATTTGCTTTAAAGTAGTTTGTGCATACTGATGTTTAAAATTAAATGTTCCGCTATGATCCTCATCCTCTGAACTAAAAACAATTTTTGTATATTTTCTGGTAATACTCTACTTTTTGTCCTGAACATAACAAACAAAATCTATAAGTGAACTAGATCTGTAAGTTTCAGTAATCCTGACATGATAGTCAATTGATGTTTTCTCTTGAATCCACTTCGTGTGTAATTCGTACTGCGCTTTTCTGTAAAATAAACAATGGCACACACGAATGGCGAGAAATGTGTCATCCATGAATATGTTTACAGAAGATGAAAACATGTTCACAATACCTGAGCAACAGCTTGCTCCTTCTCCCCCAGCATTTCCACCTCCCTCCTCTCCTTCTCATGTAACTCCGTCTGCAGACTCTCTGTCAAAGCTTTAGAGGACCTCAGGTCTGTCTCTAGCTGCTCCACGTTCAGGCACAGCCGCCTCTCTTCTGCCTCCCTCTCCCTCAGCTCGGTCCTGGCCTGGTCGACTTCACCCTGCAGCCGACCCACAGCCTCCTCCAGAGCTCTGGCCCTCTGATTCAGGCTCTCCACCTCAGTTTTCAGAGCACGGGCCTCGTTTTGTGCAGCCTGCAGCTCAGCTGTAGTTTGCTGAAGCTTGCTCTTCTCTTCCTCCAGGGCAGCTTGGCTCTCCGCTACTTTCTTTTCCGTCTCTTCCAGTTTCAGCTGCCAGTCTTTGTCTGCTTTCTGAAGTCTGAAATAAAAGAAATCACAGCTAAAGGTATCAGCAAATACTAGATATTACACGATAGAAAAACTTTCTCTTTGCATCTAAGGATGGACGTTTTTGCACGGCTCTAGGAGAAACGGGTACTATGTGTCAAGCCTCTAAGACCTGACTTTTTTGAGGTGGTAAGTTAAGGGAACATTCTTAAATTTTTGTTTACTGATTCTATTGGACTGCTACAAGCATTTTATTTTACTTTATTCTGGTTTATCTATTATTATCATTTGATTTCCTTTTAGCCATTATTGTTAAATGTGTTCTTATGTATTTATTTTGTATATGTGTGTGAGTGTGTGAGCTAGTTTTACATTGTTTTGACAGAGCTTGTTGACATGTAGGTATATATTTTGGAGAAGTCACAGGACTTTTCTAGACATTCACACATGCTGTGTTTTAAATGTTCTTTATAGGTGTGCTAAGCTAAGATGAAGGCGTGACCTTTAAGAATCCTAATGGTTAAAAATGCTAAATGTTTATTTTGACCTTCATTAAAATATGCATGTGTCACAGGAGTCTTGATGTTGAACAAATACAAATAATGACATTGTCTGTTTGATGACATTGAAATAAATAAAAACTTAGACAAACAAAGAAAGAGGAGAAATCTTGTGACTTTTGAGATATAGCTGATAATATTTCATCTGAAATATATATATTTTTTTTACCTGTCCACTGACAGCTGAAGTTCCTCTTTCAGCGCCAATTCTCTCTGAAGCTGTTCTGCTAGCTCCTTGGTGCGTGTCTCAGCCTCCCGAATTTCAGCCTCCTTACCCTGTAGAGCATCATTAAACCGAGTCTCCCACTGTTTGGCTTCGTCCAACACTCTGTCCCGATCGTCTTGCAGTGAGGACATGCAGCGCGAGAATGCAGCTAACCGGGCCAACGACTCATCCAGACGGGCTTGCATCTCCTGGGCGCGTCTCTCAGCTGCTTCTGCGATCTCTCTCGCCTCTAAAGTAGCTTCCTCTTCCTTTTCTCTTTCTCTGTCCACCTCTTCCAGCCGCAGCTCCATCTCCTTCAGCTCTGCTCCAAGTCTGAATCTCACAGAGTCGAGGGTTTGCTCAGCTTCAGCTTTCATTAGGGCCTCTTTCTGTTGCGCATTCTGTTCAAGGGCTGTTTTCTCAGCTAATGCCTCACTTGCCTGCTTTTTAGCTTCATCCAGCTGAGATCTGCAGCTCTCCAACTCTGCTTCAGTCCTTTTCAGGTCATCTGAAGTTTTCGAAGTCTCCAGTAGGGACTGTGCCAGCTTGTTTTGGAGCTCATCGTGGCCGATCTGCAGCGCCTTAGCCTCCCGACCCAGCTCACTGATCCTCTCCTGATACTTGATGCAGTCCTTCTGCAGCTGACGCACCTCCAGCTGCTTCTCCCTCAGCAGCTCCTCCAGCTGCCGCGCTCGGCTCTGACTGCCTTCTCTCACCCTCTGAGCGGACCTCAGCTGTTGCTCCAGCTCCCTCTGCTTCCCAGACTCTGCCTCCGCTTCAGCTCTCTCCCTCTGCGCTTGCCTCATGTCCTCTTCCAGCCTTGCAGCCCGGTCGCTTTCACTCTGAGCCTTTGCCTCCAGCTCTGCCCGCTCCCTCTCTAACCTCTCAACCTCCCGCTGCAGCTGGGCAAGGTGCTCCCGGTTGTCCGCGGCCTCCTGCTGGTAGCCGGCGATGCTCCCGTTGAGCTGAGCCAACTGGTTCATCAGACGCTCCTCCAGGTTGTCCTTCTCAGTTTCGAGGCTTTTGAGCAGCTCCTTGAACTGAGCTTCCCTCTTTGAAGCCTCTTCAATCAGACTCTTTTCTCTTTCTTTGCCCTCTTCAACGCATTTCTGTAGAGAGTCCACAAGGCTCTCCTTTTCTTTACTCTCCTGAAGATCTCGTTCAAGAGAGGCCAGCTCAGCTTTGAGTCCGGCCTCCTGTTGCTTCCAAAGTTCCCTCTCTGTGTTAACAGCTGCCTCCATCTCCCTCATTTTATCCTCTAATTGAACACTCTCAGCTGGTTCTGCTTTTTCTTTCTCCTCGGGAGGTTGTGAGAGTGTTTCTGGTGCATGCACTGCAGCTATTTGATCAGCTGGTGTATCTTCGAAGGCTTTTTCTACATCCTCAGGCTCTGCTTTGGTTATGATTATGTCTGATTGCTGCGCAGAGACGACTTCCTCTACAACAGCTTGAATCACAGTGTCCTCTTTCTTTTCTGTTTGGGCAAGTTGCTCCTTTAACTCCTCAATCTGCTGCCCTAAAGAGTCTTTTTCTGCCACTGTGGCATCCAACTCAGCTCTCAGAGCCCCCAGCTCATCCTGAAGTCGTTCCACTTCAGCTTTAAGAGCTTTGTCTTCTCGTTTGACTACAGTCTTGTCTTGCATTTCTCTGAGTTTCTCATTCTCCTCCTCCAACTCCAGTATTTTCTGCTGCTTTGTTTTGGCAAACTTTCTCATTTTGTCTTTCACCACATCCACCTCTTTCTGCGCCTCCTCTGCCTGTCTTTCAGCTTCCTGTCTCCCAGCCTCGTGTGTCCTCACCCTGGCCGCCAGCTCTTGTCTCTCCTGCCTTGCTGCTTCCAGGACTCGTCTCACTCGCTCCGCCTCATCGCTCACGTTCTCGTATGACTTGAGCAGAGTCTCGTACTCGTCCTTCATGCCTTGAACCTTTTCCTCCCATTCTCTGCAGTTCCTGGTGGCCTCTTCTTTCGCCAGTTCTACTTCTCTCTTACAGGCGTCTTTCTCGCTCAGTATCCCCTCCATCGCAAGTTTGAGGCTCTCACAGGATGATCCCAAGCTTTGGTTTTCCAGTAATGTCCGATCGACCTCATCAATCAGTCTGACTCTTTCTGCTCTAAGCTTCTCCAGCTCATCTTCTGCTGACTCCATTTTCTGCTGCAGCTCTGCCATGAGCTTCTCAGTTGAAGCAAGTTGCTCCTTCTGGGTTTTGTTTTCCTTCAAGGCTTCTTTGCGAGAAATCAGCGCCGCCTGAAGCTTCCGCTGAAGCTGCTGGGTCTTCGCCTCGCTGTCTTCCTCTTGCTTTTGTGGAACCTCGACCTCCAACTTTTGGGTTTTTTCTTGCTCGGCCTTCAGTTCTTCCTGTAAAGATGATATCAGCTGATCCTTCTGAGACACTGTGTCCTGCATCGAGTGTATGAGAGAGTTCTGCTCGCTCAGCTGCTGGCTAAGCTCCGAGATCTCATGGTTTTTATTGTCGAGGAACTGCTTGAAGTCCTCCAGTTGGGTCTGAAGAGTTGAAATGGAGGATCTGGAATCTGCAGATGCTGCATCTGCTGCAGCTTTCATCTCCGCTTTCAGTGTTTCAGCGTAAGACTCAGCTTGGTGATACTTTTCTCGAAGATTGTTAACTTCCTCTGAGAGTGCATCAATCTGTTTTTCCTTTTCTCTCAGTGCTTCCAGCTCTCTGCCCAGTTCCAATAACTCTGCCTCCTTCAGGGACAAACTGGTGTGAGTTTCTTGCAGCCTGTTCTCTAGCTCGGTGTTAGCCACCTGGAGAGTCTGGATCTCTTCTCTGAGCGCATTCACAGATTCGCTCACTTGTGCAGAAAGGACATCAGACTGCTCTGCAGGATGCTGAGCTGGATCACTGGATTGTGGTTGCGATGAATCAGTCTCCGATGCTGCAAAATCCACCCAATCCTCCTGGACCCACTCACTGGCTGCTTGCTTTGCCAAATTCTCAGCTACTTGTTTGACCTCTTGGATAGTGTCTTTATCTGCGATTGCCTTTTCTTCAAATTCTCTCAGCTTAGTCAGGAGTACTTCTTGCTCGCCACTCTGCGCCTCAAAACGCTCTGAAAGCTCGCTGTATTCATCTTTCTGCTGCTTCAGCTGCTCGCGGTGGTGCCTGTCTTTCTCTTTTGCTTTGCGGATAGTTTCCTTGCGAGACTCTTGGGCCTCCTGGACTTTCTTCTGAAGCGTTTCACACTCTGCTTCAAGAGAGGCCACTTGGGATTGTAGCGCCATCATTTCAGAACTTTCAGACGCCTGTTGAGAGTTTTCAGCGTCTTCGCTTAGCTTTTTATTCAGAGCGAGCGTCTCGGTGAGAACTTGGTCCTGCTGGCTGATTTTCAGCTCTAGAGTCTCAACTGCCTCTTCTTTGGATCTTAAAGCTTGCTCCAGTTTGAGGAGTTTAACCTCCATTTCCTGAATCTCATGTCCTCTAGACTGTTCTACCTCTCCAGGAGTTTCTCCCTTTGCCGTTTCTTCCTGTTCCTTCCATTTCTTTGCTTCTACCTCAAAATCTGCAACCTTCTTCATGAGCTCCTTGCGTTGCACAAGAGCTGCCTGTAACTTCTTCTTTGTGGCTGCCAGTTGGGTTTCCACAGCTGCTTTCTCCTTTCGCACAATAACGAGTTCATCATCTACATGAGCGGAGTCCTCAGGACTTACTGTCTGTTTCTCAAGCTCCAATATCTGCCCCTTCAATTTGTTCACTTCACTGTCCATCTGGAACTTCTCCTCTTCTACTTGGAGTAGTTTAGCAGACATACTGTCGTTGAGCTCCATCACCTCCTCTTCTTTCTGGCTGAGACGAAGCTGTAGCTCACTGATCTCCGTGTCCTTCTTTGACAAAGTGTCGTTGTTTTGCTCTGATGTCTGAGAGTACTCCAACATGCTATTTTCCATCTCTTGTAGCCTCCTTTCGAGCTCAGACGAGAGGAGCTCTCTGTCCTCCAGCTGAGCGCTCAGCATCCTGACCTGCCCCTCCTGCTCGGAGAAAGCTTGGCGGGCTCTTTCCAAATCTGTCTGCAGTGCCTGGATCGTCTCCTCCTTGGTTTTACTTTCACTGCTTAAAATTTCAATCTGTTCTTCCAGAAGCTGCATTTCAACGCCATGTTTCTCCACACCAGAGCTGCTTTGCTGAGAGAGCTTGTCTAACTCCTCTCTGGCTGACTTAAGTTCTTCTACAAAACTATTTGCCTGGGACTCGGCCTCTTCTTTTGCAGCAGTAAGGGACTGAGTTTCTTCTTCCAAACTCTTGATTTTCTCCTGTGATTCTGCAGTTGCGTCTCTGAGGCTCTGGAGCTCAGCCAAAAGCTCGCTGTATCTCTTCTGAAGCTCCTCGGCTAACGCCTGAGCGAACACATGGCCGGAGGGCAGGTTACCATCTGTGTTTGAAGAGCTCTGCTGAGTTACGTGAACTTGTACCGTCTCCCGGATGACTACGGAGGAAGACTCAACTTGAATTGTGGAGGTCTCCTGCTCCACGCTCGTCGCCTCCCACGACTGCATCTGCAGCTGGCCCAAGTCCTGCACCATGGACGGCCACTCCTGGCCCCCGTCTTGATTCACAGCTTCCAGGAGAGTCCAGCTGCTGTGAGCCACCTCTGAATCACTGCTGGCGACCATCTCGTCTGAGGAGGTCGCTTTGGATTCTTCTGGGGACTCAGACTGGTGTCCGATAAGCTCTGGGCTGCTTTCATTATCAGCAGAGATGGAGAGGACAGAGGTGTCTTCAGCAACTAAGGTGGTCTCTTCTTCCTGTGTATCCTCCATGAAGTCACGCAGGGCTTCAGAGCTGTCACTCGGACCCTGATCTGGAGTCTTACTGTAGTTTTCACATGATGCAGCTCCACTGGAGCTTTGCTCTTTAGCCAGTCGGAGCGATTCTCGCAACGCAGCCAGCTCGTTGTCTTTTTCTAAAAGCTGCTGCTCCAGTTTCAGTACGTGTTCTGTGGAAGAAAATGAAAAAAGTAATTCAAAAAACATTTTTGCTAGAAAAATCATTTAAATGATTAACTAATTATCAAACCTCACAAATCAATTAAATATTTCAGCTCTGAAGCATCATAATATATTAATTGATTAAATTTCATTTTTATTATCTAAATCTAAATAGCAGTTACAGCATGTATCTAAAGATACAATAAAACTAAAACTAGGGGTACTGAAATAAAAATAAAATACATTTAGTAAAAGAAAAACTTAAGATTTTGTGTACTTACAACTAAAATAGAATTAAAATATACAGGAAATGAATTTAGTTTTAAAATTTGTGTATTTGGTCAAATTTGTCAACACAACAAGCATGAAGAGGCATTGGTGCGTAATGTTTATTGAGAATGGGACGTCTACATGATTCCACAAAGGGCTGTGTTTTATTACAATACCTGTTCTGAACTTCTGAAATCTCACTGTGACAAAAAACCCCAACATTTTTAATAATAACCAATACTAAAACTAATAAAAAACTGAACTCAAACAAAACATTAATAAGCCCACTGGCTAAAACTAAAATAAACTGAAAACAAAAATTGAAAAAATAAAAATAAATGAATAAATATATAAATAAATAAAAATGAAAAATACAATCTATGATAATTCTGCCACAAAGTAGCTAATAACTTTAGCTGCAGTGAAGAAGTGAAGTGCCAAGTAGCAAGCAATTGAAATACTCAAGCAAATCAAAAGTACCTAAAATTTGTACTTAAATACTAAAGTTTAATTCTGAACACATTTTAAAGTATGGACAAATACTGTACTGTGATCAATATTTTATTGAACATGGTTTGCACACACAGAAAGTTGTTTTTGTCAGTATTTTGTCAGATCAAATCTTTCTTTTTTCATATAAATATGTATTCAGGTGTGAGACAAAATATACAAGTTGTCAGAAAACATGAATAGTATACTCTGTATGCCTTCATACTTGTAATGTGTATTTTGAGTGGGGGGGGTCTTCAGGTTAAGGTACATATTTTTATTCCATCTCTGCATCACAGTCAGTGATGTCAAATTATGGCTCCAGTTTTTTGTCCCTTTTTCTACACACAGTAGCTCTGTAAATAGGAGCTCTATATTTGATTTGGCACTGCATACAGATAAACGAATGCCTCTGACAAGCAGAGCAAAATCCCTTTCACTGTTTGTTTGAGTGTACTGATCTTAATCATTATGTTTGGTTCTGTTTTCATATAATGTGTGAATGTTATTTTGGGAGAACAAATCCAGTTTTGTACCTTTTTTAGCTTCAGATGAGTCCTGTGCTTCTGCTTCTGTCACATCGTCCCTTTTAGACATCTGAAACAAAAAAAAAAGAGAATTGGCATCTTTACTGGAGAAAAAGAGCACTTTTAACAGTTGTTCTCTATGATTGTTTTGAAATACATATCAGCAGCGTATACGGCTGCAGCACAAGGTGAAGGTCGGTTAAGCCGGTCAGTTGTTACAGTGGATCAGTGCAGACGGGATTAGGCACACTTCCCCATGCTGAGTTGAAACATTGTCTGTCTGTGACCCCGCGTCTGTCCTGTCTGAGACATCAGCTGGCCAGACACAAGTCGTGACCCTCGACTGTGACCCTGGACCAGGTGAAGACGATAAGACCACTCAGACTGTCCTGCTCTCCAGATAAAAGTTGACTCTAAAAACTGTATTTTAATGAAACAGGGGAAATAGGACATGGTTGTCTGACTTTGTAGATAGAACAACTTTAACTTCTTATAGCTCAGCTTATACTAAGCTTCCAGCTCTACATCTTACTCTTCAACACCTTTTTTAATCATATAAAAAGAAACGCAGAAGAACAGAAACTCATTATGAAGGTAATGAGAAACTCTGAAGTTAAAGCTGTACAGAGTATCAAGGAGCTTATGTGGGATTTTCTTTTGAAGTTTACAGCACATGTAAAACAAGCTGCAACTGCTGGGGTCCCAGAGCCTGATTCTGTGTTTTTAAGACTTTATATCAACACGATTTGTACGTGGATATCATATCTGGTGTGAATGCACGCAGAACGAACAGTGTTTGGAATGTGATCGCATCACACAGATCACATTTTGGAGGCGGTCAGATGTGCGTTGTGGTTGGATTTCAGCAAGGTGTGAATGTAATCTGTACAGCATGACAACATTCTCAAGAAAACCCACACAGCAAGTTGAAAGGTCAAGTAACTCCTTCTCCTGCTTGCTTAAATGAATACCTCATCCCCAAATCATTGTAATCAGTTACTTGCCCCGTGTGACGTAGAATTTGCAAAGTAAAATGTGTTTTTCTCACATACCTTCAGGGTGAAGAAAGAATTGAAAAATGAGATGAAAGGAGAGATGAATTGAACTCATCAGGGTCCACAATTAACAACAGCAAAACTATATCAAAACATCTGTTTACAAACTTTAACACAACTCATGCAGTATAATCCAAGTCTCATTTACTTTAAGGTGCAAACGTTACAAAACCTGAATGTACTTGAAATCTAATCTCACCACAGGCAGACTCAAGATAGCAACAACCCATTTTAATACCAGGTGTGAATGCGTAAATCTCTGGATTATCCAGATAATACATCCAGATATACAAACTCAGTTCCAATGAAGTTGGGACGTTGTGTAAAACATAAATACAAACAGAATACAATGATTTGCAAATCCTTTTCAACCTATATTCAACCGAATACACTACAAAGACAAGATATTTAAATTTTTTTTAATTTACGTTTTGCACAACGTCTCAACTTCATTGGAATTGGGTTTGTAGATCATATGTTGATAGCAGGTGTAAATGGGTTTTTGGCACTCACTGTTACAATCTGATGCTCCAGCTCTTCTATTTTGGCATTGGTCTCCTGCTGTTCTGTGGTTTTTCTGTCAAGTTGTTCTGAAAATCAAACATTTATATTAAAACATTCTGGTAAAACTAAAAAGGTTTGACATGAACACACTGAATTTCATAAACAGGTACAGTTTTCTCACCCTGAAGGGTCTCCATGGTGTGGGTGAGCTGGGCACAGCGTTCCTCACTCTCACTGCGTTCATGTTTCAGTCTTGTCAGTTTTGTCTCAACAGACTGCACAGTGTCCAGGAACAGGGAGACGTCAGCCGGGAAGGGGACTTCTTCTGCTGCTTGCACATCTTCCAGAACCAGAGGACATAGATGTCTCCAAATCTCAGCCAAGATCTCACCCTTCCTCTGGGCATCTTCATGCTGCTCCTTCAGTGATGCCAGCTCTCGCTCAAGTTTATCAACGTCTGACTTCTCCCTCTCTGCAGCGTCCCGGCTGGCATGGACGACCTCCTCTCTCAAAAATGCAAGTTCACTTTCAAGCCGAACTATTTCCGCCCTGTCGCCCTCTGAAGCATCGCGGCTCGCTTGTGCAACTGCGAGTTCGGCCTCTTTCATCAGAGCCAGCTCCCTCTCCAGTCTGGCCACTTCCATCTTCTCCTTCTCCAGAGCCTCCTGACTAACATGCTCCGCCTCTCTCAGGGAGGCCAGCTCGCCCTCTTGCCTCGCCACCTCCGCTTTCTGTCTTTCTAAGTCCTCCAGGCTGACTCGGAGGGCTGCTACTTCTTCGGCCCACTGCTGTTTCTCCTCCTCCCTCCGCCTGACGGCCTCGGACAGCTCCTGCTCCATCTGCCGGAACTGTGCAGTCAAGATCTGAGCGCGAAGAAAGGGAGAAAGAGGATATGAGTGGGTGTGTGTCGTGTGGCTCCTTCAAACAATGCACTACAATGCCGAGCCGTCAAGATGTGGGGTGTGTCTGTTTGAACAGTTTTCTTTTCATCAAGCAGGAGCAGCATTCATTTCAAGGCATCTGTAAATATCTGCCAACATGCAGAGCCAAGCAGCTCAGATGGCATCCAGTACATCAGGATCTGTACCTGTTTCTGCTGATCAGCGCTGCTCACTTCCTGCTGCAGCATTTCCAGCACTTGGGTCCGAGACATCAAGGCCTCCTCGAGCTCTTCACAGCGCCTCTGTGCTGCATTCAGGACCTGGGAGAAACAACAACAAAGAGACAGAATTATTGTTTAAATGGTGAACATATCCATGAAGTGTGGCTGTGATTTCTTTCATAAGTATCCACTTACAGCCCTTTTTTTCAACACTAAGGTTTTATTTGTCATTTTTTCAAGAAAACAAACCATGAGGAACATTGTCAGGTGTTATGATAATCATCACTTCTTGATAACAGACAAGTTATGGGCTGTATGCATGAGGCCTATTACTTAGCAAATTAATTAAATTAATTAAAAAAACAGACAGCAAAAAACATGGAAAAAATTACAAATTAAGCAATTAAACCAACAAACACATTTTTTATTCCAATAAATATGTTTGCCATTTTGTTTATCTTGAAATGTATACGTCTTTTCTCAGTCTCAGTAGAAAAGTCAGTTCATGGACTATGTTTGGCCTGGTCTTGTGGTGTTTCCTTATCTAAATTGATAGTCTAAACAAACAGGGTGTTGCTGTATGTTGAAGAGACTGTTAATCCCTCTTCTGAGACATATTTGTGATTTTTGGCTATACAGATAAAACTGACTTAACTATATTTTTCTAATGGAAAATGACATAAATGACTTGACATAAACTATTATAAAAAAACTGTAAAACATCTTAAAATTAACTAGAGATGAAACAATTTGTCTGTTCACAAATGTAGTTAATGTTGAGAAAATGTGCAGCAATTTTTATATCAGATTCATCATTTTTTTTCCAATAAATGCTATAACTTATGAGGTTCCAGCTTCTTTAACAGTGGACTAAATACATTTGGAAAGTTGACTTATAGTCAAAACAGTCTAAAAATAAGCAGATATAAGATATATACAAGATACATATCAGGCAGGATTTTCCTAAAAGAGAATGTATAGACTCATATAGAAATTATGCTTCTTAATTATTATTTATGACCCATTAGATGTGTGTGTAAGTGTGTATTTCTGCAGAGACTCTGCCCTTTGCCCTTATTTTCTTCTTATTTTCTGTGTTCGGGATGTTTACGGGCGTGTACGTTCACAGTGCTTTGGTGAAAAGGGGGCTTTTATAAAAATGACATGACCACGTGTATGATTGTAAGCAGCAGCTGAGAGCAGGGCTAAAAAAAAAACAAATATAGTGACGCAAAATAAGAGTGAATCTGGGGTTGGACTTCACTTTCACTGGTGAGTGTGTTTACAAACAGTAACTGAGAATCCTGCATAGTGCACCTTTAAACTTGTCATCTTGGGCTTTTAAACGTCGAGGTAAAAATTAGCAGACTAACTGATAATTAAAGTTATTGTTCATTGCAGCGCCATAACTAACAAAAAGAGAAAGAGAAAGAGAAAGAAAAAATTCTAATAGTCACAGCAGGGGTCGATTATGAATGAATAAACCATAAATTAAAAGTCAGTAATTTAAAGATCTCCTGGATGTTGTACCTGCTGAAGCTCGCTGTCACTCTGTGACTGTTTAGTCACCCTCAGCAGCTCTTCTTCATGTTTCTGGATCTGTTCCTGGAAACGCACGTCCTTCTCACACACCACAGCCTGAAGTTTCTGCAGCTGAAAACAAAAACCCAACAAAACATTGACTATGTTTACATGCACAATTTTTTTTTTTGTCCTTTTTTTCTCCTAAGCTGTTTCCATGGCTAATGAAAATGAATATTCCACTAATGTTCCTGTTTACATGCAGCTTTGCAATTTACGATTTATGTGCTCTAACATATCTTCAAAAAACTATTTAATGCATATTCTGAATGTACAATTTACATGGCCAAAAAAATAATACTATAACTATCAAGGCAAGACTATCAATTATTCTGTTTAAAATCACCCATATCAAAATCATAAGCAGGCTTCCTATAGCTAAAGGAACATCAAATTTAATACTTTTCAAGACTTTCTTAATGCCTTTCTTGATGGGATGATATTTAAGGTCCAATATCACGATATCCTAAATTGGGGAAAAAAACAACAACCAAGCTTTTTTTTACAGAGTTATGAACAATTTTAACAAAACATTTATTGTAATAAAAAATATTATATTTTTGGTCCAGTGAAAAATTCAGATCTGGTCAGAAAATAGAAATACATAGTATCTATTAGTGATTTTTATAACAGATTTTGAGTGCCGCAACATCAGAAAAAAGGAATTTATAACACCCTACTTCCAATATCTTTTTTAAGACTTTTGAAAGACTGTTTTAAGACACTTTACTACCAATCAAGGCCTTATTTTCTGATTCATTTATTTAATGCCTTTTAAGGCATTTTAATATTGCTATATTCGAAAAAAAATAGTGGCATATTTGTGTGCATGTGCGTAGTCATTCAGAGTGAGCTTTCCCATGAAATTTAAAATCATTTGTTAACAACAACAACATGTAATAAAAGACATGGCCACATCACCTGTTCAGCGTATTCAGACTCCTTCTGTTGGAGGAGCTGTTCTGTGTTGTGGAGTCGCTCCTGCAGCTCTCTGCTGTTGGCCTCCTCCTCGCTCAGCTTGTTCTTCACTTCTTGCAGCTCCTCCTCAACTGCAGCACCGACTCCTGTAAAAGAGCTGTCTGGACTCTGCTGCAGACAAAACAGATGCTCCAGTCAGATAAAAACTTTATTGTTAGCTGGCTGCATATCTTAAGATCTGTATTGTAAAAGGCGGCTGAGGGAGGACTTGAACAAGCACTCAAACTTACGGTTGCTCCTCCTTGTCCTTTTAGCTCAGTTATCTGTTTGTTTAGTGAAGCCATCTTGGCTTTGGCTTGCAGTTTGAGCTTAGTGAAGCGAGCTTCAGCTTCTTCTTTCTCATTCTGTAGATATAAAGTAAACGTCGGTGCTCAGTCATAAAAGACATTAAGAATAGAGTGAACTGACTTTTGGAGTCTTAGTTACCTTGAGCTGTGCATCTTTGTTGGACAGCTCGGTGTCTTTGTCTCGGATGAGCTCCTTCAGCTGAACCACCAGTTGTTCCAGGTGAGCCAGCCTCTCCATGACCTCCTCAGGTGCCTCAGACTCCGCTGAAGCCGGGACTTCTCCGGCAGGGAGCTGAGGCACCAGCATGCCCTGTTCAAGCAAACAGATAAGACACAGAATTATGTAAGCTGAATCAGATACTGCTGTTAAATATGAATATTTCACAAATCTGTTTTTTTCTCCATATATTGGTTTAAAGTTTGAACACTCTTAGCGGGACATTCGGTGTGACACTAACTGGGTTTCCATTAACTCCCAAATTGCGCATATTGAAATTACAAATATAAAATAATGGAAACACGTCTATTTCTAAAAAAAAACACTCATATATAGCAAAAAAAGTTTCTATGCTCACATGAGGTGGTATTTCAAGCAATTCGAAATGCCATATTTTGCAAAACTGAAAGGAAAACACTCTACAAGAGCTGTTATTGCATCTCATAACTTTTCAAAAGTTGAGCGGTTCATCTGGAAGTTTTTAATCCACAATTCCTCTGTGAAATCGTGGACTGCCACCTCCCAGAAATCCCTCATACGTGGCTCCTCACACATATAAGGGGCTTGCCTTTCCACTATTGCTCACATAAGACGCCTACGTCACCTTCGATTGGAAACAATGACGGCTAGTGTGGGGACGGCAATAGAAATAAACCTGTTAATGTTTTGAACATCCATCGCCATGCTTCTTTGAGTGTTAGCGTGAGAGTAGAAGTCACATAACATCACTAAATGGAAACGCAGTCGTCTCATAATTGTCTTTTGTCAACATTCCCAAAATACTGCACAAGTTTTGCGCAAATCTGCAATGGAAAGCGGCCTACTGACAATAATGTAAAATGATAAACAAGCTAACAGCTCTAATGATGGATTGGCAATTTACAACAGAATTTTTTGCCGACACTAAATATTAATTGGTGTAGAGCATCTCTTCCTCTGTGCTTTATGTCCTCTGTGGTTCTGTGGTCTTAAGACAAATGCTACTGAGTTGCATTATGGAAAATGGATGATATACATCATTGAAGCTGCCTCCTTTTGGGGACTCAAATTTAGGATATCTTGGCCTTCAATTTTAACCATTCATTCTCTTTTGAGTGCCTCAACTTAATAAAAGTGACGAACTTGATCTCTTCAGCTTTAATGTGGGAGAGAAAAACGTGTCCTTAAATATGCAGACTCTCTGGAGCCAAAGGAGTTATGCAAATATCATAGTCTGAGCCAGTGAAAGTGTCTGAACGCAAGATTTCTTCTGTCTTTGACCTAATTCTGTACAGATTGGATGCCTTAAGAAATCATCTGTCTTTAACTCAAAAGATGAGAGACATTTTCTATCATCATCATCATCCTCTTGTGTTTTCCAACAGTTGCTCCAAATGGATGATAAAATACTCTGGAGATTTTAAATTGGACCAGACATAAAATCCACAGTTCTCTATTTAAAAAGCTGAGCACACAGTTGGCTCCTCATCATAATTTGTTTTAATGTATGTGTTGCTCTCTTACCTGTGGGTCTCCATCTGCGGCCTCCTCTCCAGAGAGCTCCTGGAGGACCGTGGCCAGACGGCTGAACATAAAGATGGCACTGTGAGGGGAAAACATATACACAGCAAAGGTTTAAGGCTACAGCGAGTAATGTCTGGCATATAAATCATTTCATGCTGCACCTGCGTGAGCTCTTTTATGTTCGCTGCAGTTTAAAAAAAGTGAAAAATGTAAAAACCTATTTTGCAAAACCTCTCTGCTGTTTTTGCTTTGTCCTCCATCAGTGTTTCTAATTTTACTCATAATGCAGCCTGGAGTTAAACCTGTTCTCTTCCTAACACAGCCTATATATTGTAGGATTTGTACATTTGCCCTCTTACTACATCTTTGCAGAGAACAGCTTGAAGTGCTGCCTGACGCTGATGCTGAATGACACGTCCTCTGGAGGTGTGAATATACACACAGTGCCGAGCATACTGTGTTTTCCTTTTGTATGCATATAGTGTCTGCAGACGGCAGCATGTTACATTACACTAAGGCTGAAGCTGTTGGTCCATTAGTCATAAGGATTGACAAATAACTGGCAAATATTTAGACAATCAAAAACTTGTTTTTCAAGTCAGCATTCCTGACTTTCAGCTTCCCTTCAATGTCCAAACATAAACCAGTTTGAAATGATGTATTAAAATATGATTTTCACAAGGAATGAACAGGGAGTTCGACAATCACCACGTGTTTACAGGGGTTACTGTTTATTTATTTGGTTACTTTTTCTCTTCTTCAAGTTTATCCTCCTCTTTTCTGTTGTAATAATTGTATAATAATCATCATAATAATCAATAATCATTGTGTAAATATTTTTGTGAGAGCGTCAGCAGTCAACCCTAAAACATGATATCGATTGAGGTGTTAAGTTGGAAAATATCATATCATATCATATCATATCATATAATATCATATCATATCATATCATATCATATCATATCATCATTTGGGGCTCCAGGAAACTGTAGATGTAATGTGCTGTTTGTTTGTTTTTTCATAAATTCATACACAAATATAATGTCTGTGAATAAAAATGGTAGTTGTTTGGAGCCTGACAAAATTACATTACAAAACCCACCTCAAAAACTAGACATGAAAATTGTGAATAAAAAACAGTATTTTGGGAAATGATACTTGAATTTAGATGTGTAATATAGGCTGTATGCAAGTTATTTGAGTTTATACGTGTATATTATAGTACTAATAAAATTTTTATATTTATATATTTAAAGTTATTTGTCAGAAATAATGCCTATTTTTTTAATGACATTTTTTGATTCTGTTTGTTTAATCCCTGCACTTTTTTTGTGGTAATTTTCAAGTACATTTTTTGTACTTTTACTTTTTTAAACTATGTCTACTTTGCTAATTCTAGGGTCATTTCTTTTTAAATATCTGCGTGCCTTCCTCTCATGTTTGTGTAAGAAATCAAGCCAGTTTGCTCAAATTGTAAAGGGTTAACTTTGGCTCTAGCAGCAGAGAGAGATAACTTGTTGGGGCCTTAAATTACAATAAATAAATAAATAAAAAATATAATTACACAAGCCACTTCATAACAACAGACCTGGAAATTGTAAATGAAAAGATTTTTTGGGAGAATTATATTTTCTACATATGAGTTTAGATATGTTATATAGACTGTATGCAAGTTGTTTTAGTTTATACGTGTACATTATTGCATTTATGATATTTCAGGGCTTTTCAGAACCACACAGATTTTTAGAATCATGTTTTAAAAAAATAAACTATACAATCTGGGCTTACTTTGGTCCACATTTTCAATTTTTATTACTCTTTTCCCTCCTTATCCAAAGCAACACATTGGCAGACACTTCCCAACCTGTTATCTCCGAGTTGGACCGAACATAACCGAGTTCTCCCGAACCTGCCGAACACTCCACTGCGGCTGCGTCACTCCTTTTGTGAACAGTAAAGATTCAAGCTAGCTAACGCGAAAATGGACGGCAAACTTTCCCAACGGCTGGACAGCGACGTCTCCAAAGAGCAGTAGACACACTCGAAGATTAAGAAACGGCAACGTGAACAGGACGCCCTGTGAAAACATCCGGTGTTTACTCTGGCTGTAGTTTTCCACGATACAGTAAGTTAGCTAATGCTATCTAGCTCGCTAACGCTGGTCACTCGTAAATAAGGACTTAAAAAGCTGCTCGGCTGAGTTTTTCTGCTCCGTGCGTGACAGCTCTGTTATGCAGGGCGGTGAGAGGTGTCTTTTTTTGTTTTTTAAAGAGAGGACATTTGACTCACCTGTTCGAGTGCTTCCCAGGTGAATGTATCAGCTTTTTATTTGATATATTTCCTCGGATGGATGTCAGCGCTTAGCCACATCACCAAACACTCCCGGAAACAAAACTTCCTTTGCTTTGATTGGACGGCGACATCCAAGGGACTGTGAGCAAATTCCAGGGCGTCTGCTCTTTTTTTTAGGGAGTATCTGCATAAATATATACTTTCAAAAAACGAAAAAAATGAGCCCTTAAGCACACAAAAAAATCTACACCTGGAATCTTACAGAAGACTAATCATGGCAGGACATGACCAAAGAGTCAACCGGATCATCAACAGCGGCAGACAGCTGGGGAGGAGTCTGCTGCTGCTGGCCCACTACACCACAATGTTTGTGGCCTTTGTGGGGCGCACCGTGCAGTGGATGGTGGATGCAGTGAAGTGGACCAGCTTGTTTGCACGCTACACTGTGTCCGTGTTTGACTCCATCTACAGACATCTGCACTGGGGGAAGAGGAAAAGTGTTGGTGGTTCCCGAGAGATCTGCCAGAGCTCTGATGTGCAGCCACAGTGACTTCATGTTTATAACTGTGTTGTCCGGACATGAAGCCAAATTAGGACAACAAAGAAGCTGAAGGGGTGAACTTTTGGGAATACGTGGTGTAAATGATGCTTGATGAAGGAGAAAAATGAGGCCTTATTGACATCTGGAAAATTATAGCTTTTTACTTTTTTAAGCTCTTAAAACATAGCTCTTTGTTACAGTCTTATTAGTAGGGATGTCCCAATCAAGTTTTTTGCCCCAAAACAAGTCATTTGATACTGAGTATCTGCCAATACCGAGTCCCAATCCAATACTGCTGCACAATGCATATTTCAAGTACTTTAAAGTTTTTAAACTCAATCCGGTGTAAATGTGTGAGTTTCATAGCACTGCAATGGAATACAAGAAAAAATGTCTACATCTAAACAGTTCTCAATTTCCCTATTTTAACAAAATAACAAAGTAAACAAACTAAAAGTATTTTTAAATATGGCTCTTATCACAATTCAACTTGGTGCATTTTTTAAATAATCAAGTAAATCAACCAAAATGTCTTCAGAAACAGCTCTCGATCGTACTAAATGCAGCTTTAAAAAACAAAACAAACAAACAAACAAACAAGTAAACAAACTAAAATGTCTTAAGAAATAGCTCTCGATTCTACATAACAGTGTTTTTTTTTTTATAAAATAACAAAGAACAAACTAAAATGTGTCTTCAGAAAGTCATCTCAAATGCACTTAGTGTAGCATTTCAGAACAAAAGAATTGCAACTTTAACATTTCCCGTCATAACGAACAAAATGTGTATATCTGCCACAAATCGTGTTCTCCATTTGCAATACCCATGTGAAGGTGGACGTATAAATACGACGTATACAAATAAATAAATAGATAAATAAATAACAGAATCTGATCAATTAAATAATGCATTGATCAGGCCCGATACTGATCCTTCTGATCCGATCGGGACATCCCTACTTATTAGTGTCATTTTTTACATGTGGTTCCATAATGTGTGTTTTGTTATTGTTAGGAAAAGCTCCTAAGTGTTGGAAACTGTATTTCAGGCTATTTGTGAGACAAAAACCTGTTGCTGCCATTCATCATTCATATCCGCTGATATGACTGTTAATGCAAATGTTACAGGGTAATGCAAACGAGAGGCAAATATGTTAGAAGGGGAAGTTTTTTGTATTACATTATTGCACTACAGCAAAGGAAGGATTTCTGAACGAAAGCTACTTCACCAGCCAAATTTTTTTTACATCTGTGCCTGTCTGAAGCATACATCATATTTCATTTTGCGGCAACATCTGTTGTTTTTTGGCAAACGGGCTGATCCTTATGTGGCATGAAATCAACAATGACTGTGGCGACACCTGTTAGCTGCGGAGATGCTGCTTTCTGTGGTTTTCCTGTGATAATCTGAAATGTTTTGCAAATTTTTATGGACAGTAAGAAACACTAATAACGCTCGTGCTGTGAATGTATCTCAGAGGCAACTATTGTGAATTTAACAATTTTTTGGAATGTCAATGTGAGAAATTACAAAATGCAAAGTGAAGTGTTGCTTTAAAAAGACCCGCAGCTACATTTAATAATGAAGTTTTTATTTTTACTTTTGTATAACACATTTATTTTAGTCCATAGTTTAGTTAAAATTCTAATACGTATATATAAATGTGTTATTTGTCATTTTATGACTGATAATACAAGTTGTAAGAAAAATTTAACCACACATAGCTGCTGAATACCACTAACACAATACTGCTTTTAAATATTGGAGCGGCATTTAGAAAGTGAGTCTTCATTTCATACAAAGGCACTTTGACATTTTTGAGATATTATTTTACCTTTTTTTTCTGGTATCAAGTCTAAGATCAAAAAGCTTTCTGCAGTTTTTTTATGTCTTAATTACAACACTAACTGTAACGTTTGTTAAGTTACTGTATCAGTCAGTCATGAATCATGCCTTCTGGGTTTAAACTGTGGTATCCAAATAAAATTCTCTACCAAATAATGTTTCGTAATCTTTTTTTTCAGAATGTAACACAAGTATATATAAAAAAAACTAAAAAAAAAAAAAAAAAACATTTAAAATGTTGCTGGCAGATACCTAGAAAAGGCAAAAAAAAAACCCCAACCACAATTTGCAGTTACACCCTCCTCCTGCACCCCGTATTTATTACGTCTTTATTAATTAATTCATAATATATAATTTTCTCCCCCTTTCTTTCTCTCCTACATACCAGAATAACTGGTTTAACGTAGTGCATATTTGTTGTGTGCTTCACGTAAATGCATATTAAAATACATATGCAGAGGAGAGAAAAGAAAACAGTAATATTAATATTAAAGCTGCAAGCAGCGATGAACGGGTCCTTGCGCACGTTGAGGCTACTCGCTGGACGCCTACTGATGCGGCTGCATCTCTCTGAGAAAGGGCAACACTGCGCACAGCAGTGAATTAGTGATTCAAAGCGACGCTGCTGGATTGACGCGAATGTCAGTCGAATAACCAACCTAAAACTAACTTCACCGCAGTAATTATTTTTAATATCCTACATGCAAAATAGCTATTTTTTTGTTGTTGTTTTTATCACAGCCTGAAACATGTCAATGATTTGCAGCAACATTTATTGTGACAGCACACCTCGTGGAAACAGCATGTATTTTCTCCATGTGCAAAATATGGTTAAAAAGACGTCTACAGATGGAAAATAGTAAACAGACAAATTTCAAGGTAAAAGCCCCAGAATGACACCCAGAAATGAAACAATACAATGTTTTTATGCTTTAATGGCCATAGGATCAAAAATTGCAGTTTGAATGGGTTTGATGGTGTCATCACGTCACAAAGGGGCAGGGCCCATTTGAGGGGGTACTACTGCGATGGAATCAACAACAACAGTCAAGGAAGCCCTTCACTGCGGAAAACGCCGACATATTTAATTTTTTTTAAAAAATCAAGACACAAACTTTAAGATATTTAACTAAACAACAAACATGCGCATTCAGTCAGACTTTGAGTGACTCTGAGAAAATGCATGAAGTGTTCGTCCCATGTGATATGTTCAAGGACAGTCAGAAATTTAAAAATTTAATGATAATTTCATGTTTTTACAGCCTCTGGCTTTTATAACTTTTTTGGCGAGTTTAAAAATTTTGGCAGGTCCACAGTTTGGAAAGCATGTTATCTCATTGGTTGAAGTCTGTTAGGTGGCACTCTTGAGACATTTTTTTAACATGTAAAATGTCAAATTTTGCACCAGCCCTGATGTCTGTGCAAAATTTAGTGACATTTTAAGTATGTTAAGGCCCTTAAAAATGGGTCTCACTTGTTCAAAAAAAAAAGAAGAAGAATTCCTTCAGTTATAATAGGGTCCTCGCACTGGTCAGTGCTTGGGCCCTAATAATTAGAAAAAACGGACCAATTACAATAGGGTCCTTGCACTGTTGGTGCTCGGGCCCTTAAACAAAAGATAGACAAATTCAATTACAAATGTAACTTTTTTTTTTTCCAAAAAAAAAGTTGCCTACCCTGGCTTTAATGATTAATCTACTGAGTTTGGTGTGTTTTGTAGTGTGCACACACTTAATCAACAGCTGCTCCACTCATACTTGAGTCAGATGCATGACTATTTATGCATGTCTGTGATGGATCCACGTGAGGGATGAAAGCTGTATTGTCTTTGTCAGCACTTCTCATGGTAAACGTGGCCTTTAAATGTGGCGATTATGCTGATCATCTGCGTGTTCGCCCGGATTACAGCCACTGATTAGACCCAAGGAGGACACAGAGGGGAGTGCGCCGCCTCATCCCCAAACACAGACGGCTACAAAAGGCCCCCGCCGCCAATCTCACCCCAAGTCCCATTGTTGTGTGACTGTGAAGAGGGATAACCTCCGCTTCACAGTAGACCAATTGGGCTGAGAGGTTTGGTGCACCAGCTGCAAAAAAAAAAAAAAAAAACTCCATCTATCTAAAATACACACCCAGGTATCAGAGAGAAATGGGTAACTCAACAGGAAGCACCGTGGATGACCTGCAGGCAGTGGAGATGCACCTCTGGTACAAGAAATTCATGACGGAGTGCCCCTCAGGTCAGCTCACCCTGCACGAGTTCAAGCAGTTTTTTTTTTTTCGGGCTGCGAGGGTTGGATCCTGAGGCCAACGCCTACATCGAGCAGATGTTCCGCACGTTTGACATGAACAAGGTAAGATGCTGCACTTTTAAATACGATACATTCAAATTTACACTTTGACTGCAGTGAAAGGAGCTTGTTAAAGCTTACAAGGTGTGATGGTTACCGTGGATTTTCCTAGTATGTGTGATGTTTTTGAATGAGAAAAAACAGAAATAAAATTTGCACAATATGGACATAAAGACCTTAAGCAAAAACTTTGTACCCCAGAGTCTTATGTTTTTATAAACTAACATTGTAAGAGATTGGTAAGGGCTATCTTTACATTTCAAATTACAAATACATGAAAGGAGAAAGGTGTTTAATGCAATTTTAATGGTAAAAATCTACTGTGAGATATCAATGTCTAAAGAAAAAAAAAAAACTGTCTGGCCTGCTATATTGGGGCTGTGGTTTTAGGAGTATAACATATGTAAGTGGGCTATAAACTGTCAGCTTTTTAAAACACTTGTCCTCCAGGGAAACATACTGTACATTCTGTTCTCGTTAACGTGTCACATTAAAGGGATATTAAACTGGAAAACGCAGGACTCCAAGAACGCAGATATGCCCCCCTTGTAACCCTCGAATCACTTTTAATTAAGAGTGTCTCGGAGCGTGCGACGGGGTCATTGCAGGATGTGTCTGTCTGAGAAGCTATATTTAGTCCCCCGTGGTAATCTTTCTGCATGATTTAAACAGTGAGATTATCTGTGAGACAAACGCTTTGATGCTAAAATTGTTGCCTGCGTTCAGACCGTCCCTGGAGATAATCCTGCGTCCTGGCACGCTTTATTTCACACAGACCGCTTGTGGAGTTGAGATGAGGGGGATCTCTTTCAACTGGGGGCCTGATTTATCACTTTGGATGTCTGAAAATAGTTTTATATCAAGTGTGCATTATAATTTAGTAATGTTTATGCTTTTTTAAAAATGCAGGATGGCTACATAGACTTTATGGAGTATGTGGCGGCTCTCAGTCTGGTGATGCGAGGAAAGATGGAGCACAAACTGCGCTGGTATTTCAAACTTTATGATGTGGATGGCAACGGCTGCATTGACCGGCATGAACTCCTCAACATCATAAAGGTACAGTGAACATTATGCACCTGCAACACTGGAATTTATAGCAAGTCCTGGCTTCAACATGGCACACTGATTTTACTCTGTCCCTGCAGGCCATCCGTGCAATCAATGGGAATGAAAATCAGGAAGGAACTGCTGAGGAATTCACAAACCGCGTGTTTGACAGGATTGATATAAACGGAGATGGTGAGTGTGTTCTGGCACTGTATGGGAAGATTTAAGGAGAAATCAATCGTGGGTGAACAGAGTTCGGACTTTTATCAGCTCCAGTGCTGTCTTGAGTCAGGGAAAAAAACCCAAGCACAATAAGAAGATATTCTGTAGGCGGCTGTTGAAGACAGTAACAATCAACAATCCTTTTTTTTAACAAAACTTGCTAATTCAACTTTTGCACAAGTAAGACCTTCAAATTGTCTACGAGTGAGCCAAAGTGCAGTGCTCACTGTGGATTTCATTATTTATTTATCTTTTTATTTATTTTAGGGTTTTAAATCATTCTGCATTTTCTGAGTAGTGTTACTTGTCAATTGTGAACATTCAAATTTTTGGTCAAAGCATATATTTTTTTATATTTTTGGCATAGCGACATTGTTGCATATGAATCCTCAGGACTGCGTTATTTCCCTTTATGTGACTGAGCTAAGCCTTCTTTAAGAATTATACGCAACAGTAGTCCAGCAACTCCCGTGTTCTGTGACGTAAAATTACTGTTTTAAAAGTAGTAGAGCAGAGTTTAGTAGAGTACATAAATTACATAAACAAATTACAAAACATAAATTATTTACGAGCTGCTGGATTATTTATATATATATATATAGAAATGTTGATGTGATTTTAATAATACACATATAATATATATATATATATATATTATATGTGTATTATTAAAATCACATCAACATTTCATTTTTAAAATATCACTGTTATCATTAATACCGGTATATTGCAACACCCAAAATCTAGATGAATACTTAGTATTATTCAGCACTCAACGCTCTACCCTGCGTTGCTGCTAACAGCTCAGTGAGTGTTTTCATTTGAAAAACCCAGAAAAAATGCAATTGACCTGCCTTTAAATTTGAGGAAAAAAAACGCATGTATTCAATGTCTTAAAATACAATCTTTCCCCTCCAACAGGCGAGCTCTCCTTGGAGGAGTTTGTGGCCGGCGCTCGCAGCGATGAAGATTTCATGGAGGTGATGATGAAGAGTCTGGACCTCTCCCACATTGTGGCGATGATCCACAACAGGAGGCACAGCGTTTAGGATCTGCCCGTCCAGACTGCCTCATCCTAATTCATGATTTGACCCGAGAGCTTCAGTACAAGGCCTCCGGTGAAAACGTCATTCACAGACTGAGATTTCTATTAAGATTGAAACCAGTTTAATATAAATGCCAGTGTACTGTCTTGTTTTTATTCTTTAACGGTGACACATATGCACTTTAAATGCATTTGGATGACTCAGCCAACCTTTGCAAACTGCTCATTGTCCTTGTTTATTGACGCTGAGCTCTCCCAAGGCCACCTTGGCACAAGGGATGATCTCTCAGACGAACCCCCAGATACCCTGCAGGATAAGAGAGCGAGATAGTGGAGCAGACTGGCAATTATATGCACTCACTGCTTCCCAAATCTTTTTTTTCTGGGTCTGAGCTCCTCTGCATCAAAATACTTTAATCTGTTTTTACCCATTCTTGCCTGTGGGGTTTACAGGAGGAAGCTCTGACTCTGCAGTGTGCTTAACATCCATGCTAATTTGATTAAGTCAAAGGCTGTGAAATACAGGAACAGGTGAAAGTGTCTGAAGAGATTTAGCAGTGTGCAGACTCTAAAATGTTTAACTTTTTTAACCTTTTTTAAAATGTTTTCAAATAAAGTTAAAGTAAAAAGAAAAACACTGGCTTGTGGTTTTGTTGCATTTGTGTGTGGGTGTTTCATTGGCCGAGTGTTCAGAATAAATACAGATATAGATTACATTTGTTATGTTTGCTGGCTTTGCTCGACTGGTGCCTTCTGTTAGAAGACAGCTGAATGTGTGTTTTTTTTCTCAGCTTTTGCATATTTGTGCAATAAAAATTAATAATTTAAGTCTACTGTGTAATGTCTCCATTAAATGTTCTGGATATAAATGTGTTGCAGGCTTCAGTTCAGCCTCTTTGTTGTCATAAAAACTGCAGACAAAACTTACAGTGCCTTGCAAAAGTATTTAACGCCACCGGATTTTTTCCTATTTTACTGCATTACGACCCTTGAATTTAGTAAAATACTTATTTAGTTTGGATTTTAGGTAGGGGGCATACACAAAAAAGTTAAAATTGGTTAAGTAAAAAAAAAAAAACTTACCTTAAACTTACCTCAAGGTGTCACATAATGTGTTTATCCTTAGCAACATAAGGAAATTGGCTTTATTTCTCACAAAAATTTTGAAAATATGTAATGGGTAACATAACACCCCAAAAGTAGCAAGAAATTAGTAAAAATTAACAAGAAAATGACCTGAAATCAGCATAAAAAAGTGAGAGAACAAAAAACAAAAATGTTCTGGAATAAGTGATGCAATAAAATAAAAAATACTAAATATAAATCATAATAGCAATATTTTTTTTTAAAGTTTCTTGATGTTTTTCCCTAGTTAGGTAACATTTTTTAAATCTAATTTAAGATCATTTTCTTGTCACCTTTGTTTTTTTTTTTTACCAGTTTGAAGGACATTTCATGCCAAGTTGCTCATTACTTATTTCCCCGTGTTTTTGAGCGAAACCACGCAAACTAGAGCCAAACTTAAGGCGCAGACTTGTTGATTTTACATAATAAATCTTCACAAAAGCTTCTAAATTTTCTCCATTACAGAGTGTAGTATCCTATGAATTCAGTGTGCAACCTCATACAACCGGATAAACAAAGGTGACACATCATGGAAACAAAATCCTCCCTCTGAGCAAGGACGATGATTCACTTGCACGGTGCCAAGGTTGCTCTATGTCAGAAAAAAACGCTAAACTTGCATCCTATTCATCTTGTTTTCTCCTATCATGTTAAGCAGAATGAACTATCTTATATACTGGCTCTCTGTGTGTTATACTAAAAAAGAAATCACAACTAGACTCTTTGGAAATTTCTTTTAAATAAATGGCAAAATTTGACTTTGAACAAAACAAATATGAATTGAAGTTGCCAATGTGGCATTTATTTTATAAGAATTCAAATATTTAACAGGGAGAGTTTTTTTCTAATTTTGAGAGACTTAACAAGAAAAAAAATCGTTTTCATCATCCACAAGGGGGCAGAGACATAATTGGATTAATTTTCCTCCTTAAAATTCCCAACAATAGTCCGAGCTCCTCATTTCGTTTTTAAAGGTAGAAATCCTTCTTTTGTCTTACTGTCACTGTGTGTCGTCTCTCCTTTATTCTCAGGAGGCTCAGAGGAAGTCATAAAGGTACTTGACAATCTCAAAGTTCACCGTCCTGGAACATAAATCACACAAAACACATTCTCAGTCAAAAAAACTTGTAAGAGGTGACTTTACTTGTTTAATTCAGCCTTTGCATTAACAGACACACACCTGGAGATGGCACAGATGAAGTCCATAGAAACGGCACATTTGTACTTGGGGGCGTCGAGCTGGTCGTCGTGACTGACCTGAGTCAACAGCTGCAGGGTCACTAGAGAGGAGATCTGAATGGAGAACAGAGGGGGAAACATGAAATGACTCTCTGTTCCACTTCTTTAAACACAGCTTCTCCTCACTTTGATGTGAGGCACTAAGTGATAGAGAGAGCCAGTCGCAGATATGGGTCGAAGCTAATTTCCTAAAACCATTTCATGCTCAGGGCCATAAATAGATTGGCATTTGGCCACGGGTCCCGAAACTCATGACCATATGGGTAGAAAACTGTCATCAGAGGCACTGTGGTCATTAGGCTTGATTTAACAGAAAACAGAGTGTCATTTGCACCTCGATATGAGGGAAACGTTGTTTAAAATACGTATTATCACAGTGTACATTCTCTTCCATTTACTTATCTGGGAAACTGTGGAAAAAAGCATAAATTAAATATTTTCTCATTCCGTAGAAGCCACTTTGCAGACTCATGAGACTTACTACAGCTCTGTTAGGGAGCCATTATCATGGAGAAAGATTACAGGCACCACAGGACTAAATGAAGGGCAAAATGAAACCACTACAGAGCTCAGTGTTTCTCTAACAGAACTAGAGACTTTAGGAGGTTAATTTAACTACTATAGTTTCGGATTATTGATTTTAGTGTTCTGCTGACTTTATGTCATTATTTTCCGATAATCTCAGACTATCCACACCATCAACAAATGAAGGACTTGTCAAGAGGAAAGGTCAGAGGATCACAAAGTTATTACAGTTTATCCTGAATATAACCTTGAATGTGGGCATTACACTGACAGTAAAAGTTAGCAATATCTTCTGAGAGCAATTAATTTCGATAGAAAGATAGATACTTTATTTTTCCCCACGGGGAAATTGGTTGGCAGCAACAATTACTTGACATTTCCACATATCGACGTAACAAAAAAGGGCTTGTGGGATAAAGGACAGTTTGGATCTGATTTTTGTAAAAAGAGGGGGGCAATACCGTCTTGCAGATGGTAGCAAGTTAAATGAGGAGGCCAGTGGATGCCTCTCATCACCCGCGATGATGTTTGCCTTGTTAATAACGCTCTCTGTAAGTACATTCAATATTTGGCAATTCAATCCCCAACAGTTTCCTGGCTGTAGTTACTGTTTTCCTAACAGTCTTTTTCTGTGCCTCAGCAGCATTTCCAAACCAGCAAATGATGCAGGTCTGAAAACTGAAAACTCGTAATAGACTCTTTTACCATTTGCAAGTAAGCCACAGTAGTGTACGCAGCTATGCAGTAGATATGTATGTCTTTCTTTGTTTTTACTGGTGTCGGGCTCAATGTCACAAACATGCCAGAAAACAGGGCTGGTAAAAAGAAGAAAGCAGCACGGATGGCGGTGAAAAAGTTACAGTGGTACTTCTTTTTTGTAGCTTTTATTTATTCAGTCTCTCTTTCAAACTCAGTGCAGACTAATTTGGAAAAATGTTGATCAGATGGAATTTGAGACAGTGTTTCATTGCATCGCACTGGAAAAGGGACAAAAATTAGCGTGTCCAGTTGGATGCCATGTTTCATTATTGCCACTGGGAGCTGGAGCCGATTAATACCTGTGACTACTTTAACTTTTCCCATTAAAGACAAAATCCAGATGTTAGTAGGTGCTCTTTGTGCACTTAGACAGGGGTTTATATCTGTGCTTGCATTCAGAATGTTTAGGAAAATATGGTAAAATGCAAATGTGAAGTGCCTAAATGTGACTGCAGGAGCAGACAAGCGGATGCTGACCTGAGAGAAGATGCTTGCAGTGGGGGCGACTCTGCTGTCCACTACACTGTAAAAAATGGCAAGCAGGCGGTCCAGAGGGAATGGCTTTGGCCCCAGAAGGTGGTTACTTGTCTAGAAGTGGAGACAAATATATTATTATTGTATCAACAGGTTATATCTTAAACTTGTGAGTCAAAGCAAGTGTGATGTTAAGATGATCACCTTTTCATTTTTCTTCAAGAAGTTTGTTTTTCTTATTTTACCATGGTGCTGTTGGGAGGACACAGAGACATCAAACTCATTAATTCATACAAGACTAAACAATTAAATAATATGTATGAATTACAGAGGCCCTTTCAATCTGTACAATATCAACACTCTTTCTGGTGTTGAACCTCACAAGATAAAATTCCTGTACCTTTAGAAAGAAGCGTTTATCTGTGCGGGCGGGGTTGTAGGATGCCAGGTAGGCAGCGATCAACAGGAACTTGGAGTAATAAGGCAGTTCAACATGAGTGTGAGCGGATAAACCTGTTGGGAAATAAATGCAATGAATCAGATGTGCACTATATCTTGAAAACTAAATAAACTTTAACACAGTACATCATGATGTTCAGTGCAACTCAAGATTTGTTGTTAATATGTTGGAATTTATTTTTGGTGTGATGCACAATTTTAACACAAATCCAGGGTGTCACAGCACCCTATCAGGTGTTTAACAGTTTAACATCTGCTCTGCAAATGTCACGATGTGCAACAGCGCTCAGCGTTTGTTGGTACCTCTCAAAGCACCGCTCTCCTTCTCCTCCATTTGCTGCATCTGCTCCCACTGAAGACTGAACAGAGAGACAAGAGAAAACAGAAACTATGAACAATAAACCGCAGCATCAGTCATTACACTTAATCATGCTGTTCACCAGAGGGCAGAATGACTAGAAGGAGCCGTTAGATCAAAAGTGATACAGTTCATTAGCTGACTGATGTGAAGTACCTGGACACTTCTCGCAGGTAAACAGTCTGCATGGCTTTTTTCAGATGCGGCTCGATGTTTCTCCACAGCTTATGCGTGTCAGTCTCCTTCACTGAGGACATAAAACAGAGCAGCATTGTTGAAAAAGCCACTTATAGCAACCATGAGTTCAAGGTTTGCTTAGAAAGAGAAGGTCAGTATTCAGAAAGGCTCAAATGACTGTGTGATGTGAACCTATAATTGTCACCTGACTGCAGTCTCAATTCACAACTCTTGAATAAAAAAAATTGAATAAATAAATCTAGTCCACACAAGCACTATTTTAAATCTCCATCCAAATGAAAAAACAGCTGAAGCTCTGTGAGACTATGCCAAACTAAAAGGTGGCAATATAACCGTAAAGCTACTTTGGCCAGTCATGCAAAGAAGATGATATTGGCCAATCAGCCTGAAAAAAGCTGAAAGTTTACTAAAATCTTCAGCCTGGAGGGAGTTTTACAAAATTTCAGTGACCTAAAACGCAGTCTGCGTCTGGACAAAAGGCCATACAGAAAGCTACATACACCCTTGTACGTGTGGACTAGGCCTCATTGTTTTGATTTTTCAGCTTTTTGAAATTGAAATAAATAGATAGAAAAGATGTGATTTATTCTTCTACATTACCCTTTTAGCTTGTTCAAAAATTAAATTTTTGTTATCATGGAGAAAGTAAAGTACCATCAAAAGGTACTGTTGGGTACCTAACTGGAACTGGAACCAGTATCGGTTCAAATAATTAATGGTACCCAACCTTAAATGGCACACACACGAAGTTCCTGACTAGCCGAAGAAAGCTGATCACCAAGCAGCTAAGATCCAGATATTTCTGTCACACCAGATGTAGAGGAACCAAAGCAGAGCTGCAGGAACAGCAATTTTTCTACTTTAGCCTTGTTTAATCTTCTGCATTTTGGGGTTATGCTGATGTGAACCTCCTAAAAGATGGTGGATATGTAAACGGGCAAATGTTTTCCAACACATGCAACACAAAAACTTTGTATGGTGGGAAAATGTCAATGTTGTTTTTATAGCATCCCCCCAACTGGCCAAATAAAATCAATAATGCAGCTTTGAAGAGGTAAATATTGAAACGTCCAAACAGCTTCAGGGCATTTCAACATGATAGAGAGATCCCACTTCAAATAAACACAAAGAACAGGGAGAAATAAGGTATCTTTAAATATTGATCAGCTGTCAGATGAATGAATACACGTCTTTGTGCTTTACCTTTTCCTTCTACTAACGGCTCGCAGAACTTTGAAAAGTTGAGGGCAGCCTGGTTGAAAAGAGAAGAAAGAGAAATCAATGACGCAAGAATGAAAGAAAATCAAAACAATGAAAAATCTTTACTGACTTGTGTGTGTGTGTGTGTGTGTGTGTGTGTGTGTGTGTGTGTCTGACCAGGTGGCGCAGCTCTCTGAGGTCCCGACAGACCGAGTAAAAGACTCCCAGCAGGATGTTGATGTAGGACGAGTAAAGCTCAGCTGAATATGATGGATGTCTGTCCTGGGACAAAATCTGCTGCAGCTCACCTTCAAATACACCAACGGACAAAGACACACACAGGACACTACTGTCACCACACTCATACAAAAACAGAGATATTGTACATACACTCACATATGAAGTACAATGATTCACTCCCTGTAAAGTGCTGAATTTATACAGTGGCTGCTTAAAGTGTTAGAACAAAATCGCAGGTACAAATCTCACAACGCATCCGCCAAGTGTTCATCATCATTATGCAGCGTTGAGGGAGTTTATTCATGACACTGGCTGATGTAGCACGTGAGTGTGTGTGAGTGTGAGATTATACCTTTACTGTAGTCAGGGAAATGGAGCAGAAGGGGCTCGAAACAGCCGGTGTTTGGTCTGAACTTGTCCCAGACGATTTCACTGAGCAGGATGACGGTCACGTTGTCCTCAACCTGAGGAGGACACAGAAAGAAATATGTCATATAACAGCTTCTTTGTATGAGTGGACTCAGTGAGAGTACGTCTCCATGGCTACAGAAATGACTACCTCATTCACATTATGTGTTTTATATATTTATATCTAATGTTCTGTGTACTTTATTTAGTGCTGGCCTGATCAGTCAGTTGACAGAAAATGAGGAACAATTTTGATCAGTCAATTAATCATATAATTAAATTATAATGCAAAAACGCCAAATGTGAGGATTTTCAAGTTTATACGATTTCTGGATCGACATCAGTTTCTTGTGTTACGTTTGTAAGACTTGCACAAGCATTTAAACCTCTGAAACCTGCGCAAATTGGTTTGATATCTTTCAAAAATATGTTTCAAATAGGCAACAAGTAACTTGGCAAGAAAAATTCCAAAAGAAATCAGAAACAACTGAGAAGAAAATGAATTGAAATAGTAAAACAAAAGTAAGGTCTAGGTAAGGTCTATTCAGGGGTACTAGAGAGGAGGGTCCGCCGGACAGTCGAACCCCGGATTCAGGAGGAGCAATGTGGTTTTCGCCCTGGTTGTGGAACTTTGGACCAGCTCCGGACCCTTGGCAGGATCTCTGAGGGTGCATGGGAGTTTGACCAACCAGTCCACATGTGCTTTGTGGACTTGGAGAAGGCATTCGACCGTGTCCCTTGGGGAGTCCTGTAGGGGGTTCTCCAGGAATATGGGGTATCGGACCCCCTGATACAGTTCCCTGTATGACTGGTACCAGAGCTTGGTCCGCATTCCCCACAGTAAGTTGGACTCGTTTCCAGTGAGGGTTGGACTCTGCCAGGGCTGACCTTTGTCACCGGTTCTGTTCATAACTTTTATGGACAGAATTTCTAGGCACAGCCAGGGTGTTGAGGGGATCAGGTTCAGTGACCTCAGGATTGGGTTCCTGCTTTTGGCAGATGATGTGGTCCTGTTGGCATCATCAGGCTGTAACCTCCAGCTCTCACTGGATCGGTTCGCAGCCGAGTGTGAAGCGGCCGGGATGAGAATCAGCACCTCCAAATCCGAGGCCATGGTTCTCAGCCGGAAAAGGGTGGAGTGCCCTCTCCAAATTGGGGATGAGATCCTGCCCCAAGTGGAGGAGTTTAACTACCTCAGGGTCTTGTTCACGAGTGAGGGAAGGATGGAGTGGGAGATCGACAGGCGGATCGGCGCAGCGTCTGCCGTAATGTGGACTCTGCACCAATCTGTCGTGGCAAAGAGGGAGCTGAGCCGAAAGGCAAAGCTCTCGATTTACCGGAAGATCTTGGTTCCTACCCTCACAAGCGGCCGAAATGAGCTTCATCTGTAGGTTGGCTGGGCTCTCCCTTAGAGATAGGGTGAGAAGCTCGGTCATCCGGAAGGATCTCGGAGTAGAGCCGCTGCTCCTCCGCGTTGAGAAGAGCCAGATGAGGTGGCTTGGGCATCTGGTTAGGATGCCTCCTGGACGCCTCCCTGGTGAGGTGTTAAGCGGATAAGCGGAAGAAAATGGATGGATGGATCTTTTTTGTGTAATAATTTTTTGTGCCCAATTCCATGTGAACGCAGTATAAATCATCACTTATGACCAACTAGAAGTGTGTAGCAGTTTATTTATCTGCAGAAAGTCTGCCTTCTGCCTGTATTTTTCTAATTTTCGTCTTATTTCACTGTTTGGGATATTTCCAGGGCACAATGCGCAGATTACGTCGAGACTTTACAAAAAGTTGCGACCAGGTGCCAGACCACAAGAGGCACACAACCAAAAGAAGGCTACGAATTTCTCCGAAACAGCACCCTCATTATCCTGTCATCCTTCACACACATGTAAATCTCCATCCTAATTATCACTTCAGATTCCTGTGTGCCTACACTGACGCGGCATGACATTGACAAAGGCTGATTCCTCTTAACACTCACAATCCAGCAGAAAACAGTTTGCTCTCACAGGAAAAAAACAAGAACGGTCATGTGAGTTTTCTTACTCCTGATGTCTTTAATCAAAATACTCTAAGTGGTTACCATCCTTCCTAACAGTTGTATGAAAGAGCTCCACACACTCAGTTCAAGGTCATTCATTTCAAAAGAAGCCCTTCAATCGCTCTTCATCATCAACACACTGCAACATCAATAAGGAGGCTCACTCGATAGATAACACAAAGAGCTTTCTCACCAATTCCTGAAGACGTAGCAGAGCAGGGAGCAAATTGGCATCAGTGTCTCTCAGGAGCTCGGCTTTTTCCATCACCTGGAAAATATACATGTGCATTCAATATTTAATAATGATAATAGAGGTGGTGAATGGCTGTTTTATCATGGCACATTACTGTTTAAATGATGTGAGCTCACTTTCCAAAATGCTAGATCAAACGCCCTCCTGTGCTGGCTGAGAATCTGGAGCTTTGTTGAGCATCTATTTGTACATGTTATCACTACTAATCATACAAATGTTTGAGAGCCACATCTTAAGAAAAAATATTTCAGTGTTAAATGGATTACAGTAATGTGTTGTGCCAAGTGAGCAGTGATTTTTTCCAGTTGGGCGTAAAGTGTGAGGCACTCACAATGTATCGTGTCTGCTTGGCAGGAGACTGGGAGCACTGCTGTCTGTAGATGCGAACAAAGTCAGACAGGGAGGGACTGCGGGGGAGCAGCGAGGCGGCGTCGCAGCCGAAGAAGGACAGCAGCACTTGTTCAAACAGTAACGCAACCGAGACACATTCGACACAGCTGACTGTGGCGTGAGGCAGCTGCAGAGAGGAGGAGGGATGATAAGTAACAGTCAGTTTGATGTCTGCACAGTTAAACACACGTCTTAACGTTGTGCTGGATCTTTGCTTTGCCTTTTTTGCTCTCTAAACAGTTACAATCTGTCCTCAGGGAAATCATTCAATATTCAAATTGTCACAAATCTCCTCTGCTATATTTGGTGGTACATAAGAGTACTGTTGTCTAAAATATACAGTTTTAAAACTCATTTTTTTCTCAGTATCAATTTATAGTTTACTACAGTCATTCTGTGACTCTTTGCTACTAACCAAGAGAACAGAAGTCATCATTGTCATGTTACAGCATTGTTATTTTTATCTTTTTAAAAGAAATTGTAAATTTTATACACTTAATGTCAATATAATGTCAGAAATGGAATAGTTTGTGGGTTTGGACCAATTAAGACATTTGAGGACATCATCTTGGGTGTTGGGAAACACTGAAAGACATTTCTTTTACTTTTCTGACATTTTATAGACCAAACAACTGGTCAATAAATCAAGAACATGATCAACAGATTAACCAACAATGACGTAATCGTTAGTCGCTGCCCTACATCACATAGCAGTAAAAACAATAATGAAAAATGATGATACATGACAACTGATGAGGACAAACAGCACGAACACAGTGTCAATATACAATATAATATATCTTTTAAAAACAAACTTAAACTTAACAAAATTAAAACAGCTGGATGTTTTTTGAGTTTATTAAGAGGAGATACATTCAGTATTCTAATTGTACTTGGTCAGAAAGACTTTCTGTGCTCATTTTTGGTGGCTGTTATTTGTCTACTGCGTCTCCCTGAGGGTAAAAGCTCAACGTGTGGGTGCAAAGGGTGGGAAGGAATCTAAATCAGACACCTAGTGATTCTTTCTATAAATTTTAAATCAAGCAGAGAAATGTGAGCCCACGCACACATTCAAAGTACACACACAAAGCTCGGTGAAAGGAGATTTCTCTGAAATTGACATTTTTTAGTACTTTGAATAAAATGATATATTTTCAAGGACTGAGCACTCTTTCAGCGGTCGGATGAAGGAGGCTCTGTGTGATTGAAGCTCCAGCATCTGTTTAAGGTTTATATAAGCCTGAAACAGTCAGTGAGTCAGACTGTTTCAGGTCACGCACCGACATTGTTTGTCCTGTAACAACTTTTGTAGGGAGAGAAATAACGGTGCACAACAGTCATTTTGAAAACAAATTTGACCCCTTACATACTATTAACAAACACCATTAAGCCAAGAGGGCCCCTGAACTGACAGTAAATGTCTCTCACCTCAAGTTCCTTCAGCAAAACATGCATCACATGACTCTTCCCCGAAGCCCGATGACCATAGATGAAGATTGACGGGTAGCTGTACTGGGGCGGCTGTAAAAACAAAATTTTGACAACCAATTTACTAAATTATAATCGAGTCATTTCCTTATGATCATTTGCAATCTAAACACACGAGTTCTCCACGTCATACTTCCTACTGCAAAAGACACACCTGTATTTTGTAAATTGGGTGTGGCTGATACTTGTGGATGTATTAGTGACATTTTTAGATGTATTTTATGTATGGATTAACTGATGCTTTTATTGTGTGTTTGTGCTTGAGAATGCATTTTCTTGTCTTTTTAATATTCTATTTCTTCTCTTTTTTTTATTTTTTAAAGGCTCCTGTGAACAGGTGTTGTCAAGTAGTGTTTCACTTCAAACACTAAACACAGGACATCTGATTCCTGTGCATGACGGTATATTTCTAATGCCACTGTGATGTCTTTATCAAATAAATGATAGCTATTCCCATGCAAACAACATCATTAATCTAAGTATTTCTATGTCAACCGAGACCCTCATCCAAAATTGATATATGCCTTTGGATTAAAAGTGGTTGTTTTTTTTTAAAACAGGACTAATTGTTTATCTGTTGACTTAAAACTAATAAACAGGTGAAAAAATATCATTTTAGTAGGTTGGAAAAAAAAAGTTTCAGAGTTAACTTTATGCATTTATTTTCCCATATAGTTTATGTACTGCTATATCTTCTATGTTTCATCTTTTGTAAAAAAATAAATAAATAAATAAATCATAATTGCTGGAAAGGGAAAAAGGTGCCTATTTATTAAGCATGATCTGAACATATATACAAAATAAAATACTTGAAAATATAGTAGAGACTGTGCATTAAAGAGAAGGGATATGTTTTGTAGGAGTCGACCGATATTGGTTTTTCATCATCATATACAGCAAGTTCCCAGCAACCTTTTTTTCATAAAGGTGAAAATGTAAATAAAAAATGAATGAATAAAAACATCTCTGTGAGGTTTAACAAAGTAAAAGATCCTCCCATGCCACTGGACTTTTAAATTAATTAATTTGATCAGCGCTCATTGAAACAAAATGCCAATACAGACAGAAATGCCAAATATTGGCCCCAATAATCGGCCAGGCCAATAACCTTTTAACCCCTAATGTACTTCTTTATTTTATGTGTTTCATCGTTTCAAAAATCATTGTTGATGTGCATGATATGTAAATTGTAATACGTAAATCATACCCCCCTAGAACTTTTGCTAGGAAAGAAGAAATGCATATTCATTAGGTATGATCTGGACATATATAATAAAACACTTGATAATAAGGCAGAGACCGTGCATTATAGATAAGGGATATGTATGTGGCAAAACTAAAATGCAGTCTAAAAGAATGTGTATCCCACACGCAAAACCTCAATGATAAAAAAATACTAAAAATACATAATAAAACAATCTGTATGTTCCTTTGTTTGGTTTAATTTGAAGAAATAGAGTTATGTCCACCTTCAAACACTTTACCAAATGCATGCGCGCTCCCGTGGCCAGGAGCGACCTCCTCCCCGGTGGTCGCTACCTGAGCGCGACCCCGGCGGCGACAGACATACCTGCCCCATGAGCGACAGCAGCATGCCCGCCTGGACCCCTCTACAGGGCAGCTGCTCCCAGACCCTCTGCAGCCTCTCCTCCTCATATCCCGGGTGCTGTAACGGCGTTGACATCCCGGTCTTCGTGAAACAAACAACAACACCGTGTTTATCCCACCGGCTACAAACAAACAGTTTTACGTTAGCTAGTTTCACGTTCACGTACAGCAAACTATCGACGGTATTCACTCAAAACACGACAAAACGAGAAATTCAGTGGAAAGTTATTAACTGTGAACGCGACAGGGTACCGTTGAAATATCCATAACTGAGAGTAAAACGTGTAACAAACTTGAAATGCGGTGAAAAGCTACGTCAAAAGTTGGTTAAGCAGACAGTGGAAGACTCGAGAGTTTCGCGCCTTCGGATTACATCAAACGACGGTGTTGAGCAACCAGCCAATCACAATACACGCATGGAATCATGGGTAATGTAGTTTTTGGCTCCAAAAACTTGTTTGCGAAAGAAAGCATCATCGGATACTTTTATATACTTTTAAAACATACGCACACAGATAAAATCACACATTTGAATTAAATTAACACCCCCACACCAGGGAAATCCACACGTTACAGTAAATCAAGGATCCGAATCAAAAAATGCATAAAAGTGATGGCATGATAAATAGGATAAAAACAAGACAAATATAGAAATTAGATCAAATAAAAATAAAATAACACAATCTTCATACACTACATGCACTTTTTATTTATACAGATTGTATGTATGAAGACTGTATGTCTTGGATGAATACTAAAGTATTTTAATGTACAAAAAATTATATTAGATAATAATACATGAGATTGTTAATTGTATTATATTTTATATTATTATATTAATTACACAGAAGTCTATGTGTATAACATATACAGTATAATATATTAAATACATCTTTTAAAACACTTAGTTTTAAGAAATATGAATAATAAAAAAATATATATATTTTTGAACAATAATATAGGCTGTATTATATTATCAATTACATAACTTGGCAGTCTATGTGTAATGTGTATAACATATACAATATGATATATTACATATATATTTTACAAGACAACACATTTTGTTGTGTTCAGAAAAAAAATGATAACAGGTATATTAATACTGGTCTCCCATTGGAAAACTCAATTTCGCAGGGTAGACCTAATGCAGCAGTAAATGTAAGTTAAATCTTAAATTACTATCATGGCGTTTTTTTTTTCCTTTTTAAATCTTTTTTTAAAAAAATATTATTATCGTTATTATTTTTATTTAGGCCTATTTATTTAACCTTTATTTAACCAGGAAAATCCCATTGAGATTAAAAACCTATTTTTCATGGGAGACCAGGCCAAGATAGACAGCAGCAAGTACAAAACACAGATACAAAATACATAGATAAAACACAAACAAATAAAATAAAAAGTACTGAATTTTAAAGCAAATTATTGTTGCTGAATAGAGGCATTTGTTTGTATTCATTCTTGGTGCATCTGTCCACACCCCTTCACAGGGTATTACTGTGATGCCGCTTTTGGAGTGGCATTATATGAGCATTCAATTTTGGAAAATTAGCTACAGTTGTTTTTTTATTATAGGCTGCAATAATGTCTGTTTAAGATTTCGCGCGTGTTAGCGGAATAATACGTCAGCCTGGGATTAAGGGATGTGGGTTGGCCCTGTAATATCCGAGGCTATCCTCCTACTCTAATTCAATAGGATCTCAGCTGCGGTTGTTGCTCTGTCGTCGAGCACAGACGGACCATTACAGCGAGCTCTCACACTGAATCACACAGCTCAGCCTGCTCATCGGAATAACACTCTGTGGCTTTGCACTCAGGTAGCGACATTTTGACATAAATATGAGGACAGATGTAGGATAAATCGCTGCTGAATGAGGGATGGATTTCTGAAGCTTTTGTTTTTCACGGAGCGCACGTTTTGTGAGAGTGATGAATGAAAATCAGAGGAAAACATCAGGAGGAAACAAAAAACCTCGCCATGGATATGAGAGTGCAGTGGGCACAGCTGTGACTGCATAAAGTCATAAAATCCGAAAACAAGTTGTGCAGACTGTGATTTTTGCCTTTTCCGGATCAGATGCTGCAGATGTGTTAATCCTGAGGACCGAGCAGACCCCCTGCACACAGACTGGAGGATGATCCCCGGGGCCCCCAGCACGACCACCACCATGCTCCCCGCCTCCGAGGCAGCCAAAATCTACCAAACCAATTACGTGCGCAACTCGCGCGCTATCGGCGTCCTGTGGGCCATATTCACCATCCTTTTCGCCATCGTGAACGTGGTGTGCTTCATCCAGCCGTACTGGATCGGGGACGGCATGGATACACCGCAGGCGGGTTACTTCGGTCTGTTCCACTATTGCATCGGGAACGGGCTGTCCCGGGACTTGACCTGCCAGGGCAGCTTCACCGAGTTCAGCTCCATCCCCTCCGGTGCGTTCAAGGCCGCCTCCTTCTTCATCGGCATGTCCATGGTGCTGGTGCTCACTTGCATCGGCTGCTTCGCGCTCTTCTTCTTCTGCAGCACCGGCACCGTATACAAGATCTGCGGCTGGATGCAGCTGGCTGCAGGTAGGAGGCTCTATTCTTACTACAGGTTGGAGTTTAACAGTTCAGTGTGTCAGGGGAGCTCGAGTGAGAGTTCACATAAGTGAAAAAATCATGCAATTTAGTAGAAATTGCCCCAGAATCAAAGGTTCCTCCCAAATCTCTCCACCTTGTAAAGTTTGGTGTAAAACTAGCTGAATTTGCACACACCGCACCTAAAAATCCAGATGTTCTCCTGCTTTTGCAGCTCATAGACACGAGTTTAATTTTACAATTATAATTACAACTGGAAAATGTCCCAAATCACAGATTTTAACCCTGTAAATAAATGACCAGGGTCAAAATGCACACAACTTTTGCCTTAAATCTAGATTTTGCCTTGCTTTTTCAAGTAAATGACCATAATAGTTTATCCAAAGAGCCCAATTTCAGTAGATTTTGTCCAATTAGAGCATTTCTGTGCTTACTAGAGTCCTGATAAAACAATCTGAAACTGTCTGAAGTGTAGGTGGAGTGACAGTAGCCTTCACTACAAAATCTTAAAGGTTGATTTAACTTTAAAAAAACAAATTGAGGAAACCATGAACATGTAAATTAACATAACTGTGAGTCTTAATTTATGTTTTTATATTATACCCAATTGTTAGGTTTACTTACATTTTAGCTACTTCGGGAAACCAAGTTTTTTTTTTGCTGTATTAAGTCATAGTAATTTGGTTTACTTAGAAAAAACAAGAAAATTTCACTTGTCATTTTTAAATTGCAACAACCTCACAAATTAAGTAAAGTACAGTCACATTTTTAAGTAAATCTAAGCATTAACCTTAGCAAACATACATTTAATAGTTAATTTTACTTCACTTTTTCAAGGCAATGGGTACCTAAGATTACTTCAAGTAAGATCAACTTGTTACATTTTATAGTTTGTCTGCACCTAAAAATCCAGATGTTGCTCTGATTTTGCAGCTCACATGCTTCAATAGACATTCAGTTCAGATTATTCTGAGCTCAGATGAGTATGACTTTAATTCCACAATAATCTCTACATTGTCAAAATCACAAGTTTAACCCTTGAAAAAAATGATCAGGGATAAAATGCTCATGCCTTTTACCTAAAATGTACATTGTTTTCAGGTCGAGTACTCCAATAGTGTGTCCAAAGAGCCCCATTTTGGTAGTTTTTGTCTAACGCAAAGCATTTCTACGCTTACTAGAGCCCTGATAAAACATTATGTAACTGTCTGAAGTGTAGGTGGAGTGACAACAGCCTTGGGAGAACGTAAGACCTCAGTGAAAACTCAGTGTGCTGATGCCTAAATAATGAAAAGATAAAAGCAGTTTTAACCGTTGCGTCTTTTGTTGGGGATGCTGTACTGATACCTGCAGGTCAGAAGTAGTCTTTGAGAGCCAGACAGTACAGCCCGGTCGCTGGAGGAAAAATGTTGGTATTGTAAGTTTCTGCAAACCACGAATATGTTACATTTGTACATTTGTGTCATGTCAGTGTTTTTAAAGTGAGCTGACTTTGTCATTGCGAGGTGGAGGGAGACACAACAACACCAGATGTTTTTTAGTGAGCCATCACTGTGTTTCCAACGGCTTCTTAACAACCAAACGTGGGTGTGTTTAGCGAGCCGTTACTGTTTTTCAACAGGGGATAATAACATTAAAAGCAATTGTTCTTTATGTTGTTGCATTTCCTTCCGACGTCATGGCAAAAAAAGTGGATTTTTATTTTTTTGCGGAGGCATCGTTGTGTTTCCTGCCAGGATTGTGCCACGAAAAGCGCATTTTTTTTTTTTTACCAAGACATCAACAGCTTCTCCAGCTGTGATCGGGGCACCAAGACTGGCTTTTTTGTGTGTGTTTTTGTGTAATCTTTTCCTAACCATAACCAAGTAGTTCCTTTACATAACTACGTGTAACCACAGTGTGTTTTTTCCACTATACAGTAATGTAAGTGTAACTTATCTGTGGTTTGCAAAAACATACAGTGCCAGTTTTTCTCTGCCGACTGGGTTGGACCGTGTTACAGTAACTTTTATCAATATGACTAAAACTATAATCAAAAAATATTTTCTGATTGTTTGTCATCAAGAAATTAAATATTCATGGTTTCAGTCCCTTTAATGCTTCTTATTTTTAAGTACATCCAAAATTTTGTCATATTAGCCAAAAAAACTATAGAAACACGACTATCAATATAAAAAAAAAAAAAACAACCTCAACCGCATCATAGAAAAAGGCAAGTCCTCAGTGTTATGAGCTTTACATTTAACGTCCGAGCATGAATCACAAATATGCAAATGAACTTTTTCTCTTAATGAGAACAGAGAGGGTCTCTCTAGCATCTTCAAACCCACCATACACATCAAATGAAAAAATAAAAACAGATTTAAAAAGACATTAGACAGGAAAAAATCAAAGAAGCACAACCATGTAGTATCTGACTGACTGAACTACTTCAATTATTTTTAGTCAAATTCCCAGCATCCTCTCTGAAGCAGACTGAGGAGATCTTGATCTCCTGCCAAAATTATATTTTTTTTCAAATAACTGGTGCAGCTCGGCTTTTATATCTCAGCCAACTACTTCAGTGCACAAAGAAAAAAAAATAGTTTTGTTTATCATCTGTTTATTTGGATCTCGTTTTAGCTCTAGCCCAGTGTCCCAGGAGTTAACAAAAAAAACATTTACTATAGGCTACTATAGAGCATGTGCACCATCATATACACAGCAGATACACACACACACTTAATATATACACACACACTCTTTCACTTATACTTTGGCACACGTAACAATGATAATACTCAATCCGTCAGTTATAATATAAGCATGAAAAATGTGATTATCTCAAATCATAACGATTTGCTCTGAATGTGTATTGGCCGTTTAACCCTTTGAGAACTAAGCAAATTGGCTCGCTTTCTCTCAAACAAACAGGAAGAAGAGACGAGCAGCTTACCAAGAGATGGCCCAAATGTGTGCAAGAAATTAATAAAATGTTACAAGAAAATAATCTGGAAAAAAAAGCCAAACAAAATTTGCAAGATTTAAGTTAAAAGTTTCAAGAAAATTCAAATAAGGAGAAAAACAAACTGTTTATAAATGTAGTTTTCTGGGCATTTTCCCCTGTTTTTGGATATCAAATAATCACCTCTATAGTTAATTTTCTGTTCTTTTTTTTTTTTAGGTCACCAATTTTTTTACCAAGTCTCTTGCCGGACACTTTTTGCTAAGTCGCTCATTATATATATTTTTCCTTCCTTTAATTTTCAAAGTAAATCCAATCAATTTTCTCAGGTTTCAGAGGGTTAAATGCTTGTGAAAGGCATCTGAACGCAGCACAAGCAAATTAATGTCAGTCCAGGTGTTAAAGGGTTAAACTCTTTAACTTTTTCCGAATAGTTAAACTGAATGTTCACGCAGTGTAACTCCTTTTTATTTCAAACCCTGAGTGCAAGATCATTATCGCTGCCTTCTTTAATACAATCAGTCCGTCTCTCTCTGAGCCTCAATTTGTCATTTGCCATTTTCATCACCTTTTTAGAAAGGTCAGTACTACGAGCTGTTCATGTCAGATTCATTTGTATTTGGACTCTTGGCAGTGTGACTTCTGTGACCTCTTCAATTTGAATCTGAGCTAATGCAGTCTTGAACTGTTTGACTCAAGCAGAGACGAGGAGGTAAAATAGTCTTTTGATATTCTCTTGTGCTTGAATTCTTGGATCTGCTGCAGTGAGGACGTAGCCTCTGTATATGGGGCATCGCCCTATCCACTGAGCCACCAGGCACCCCGTGTTTTTTTACTTTTAATGCTATCATCACCTGATGGTGTTGGGAAGGCTAGTCTCCTGTATCTTGGAAAAATTGCTTTTAGTTTTTCTGCTGCATTTATCTGGAACATCTTACAACATATCTTCAAACTCAGCACAATTCTTGCTATGAGCCAGTTTAAAACTATTATCACCAATCACTCTGCTTTTGAATGAAGCTGTTTTTAATGGTGTTCGGCTTGTTGTTGTTTGTTCTTTCTTTGCGTTTTCTGTGCTCTCGACACCATTGAAAACGAGGGCTTGCCCTCAGTGATTCCAGTTTTAGCTTTCTGTTGGTGCTGTCTTGATTTTCACATTACATTTGTTACGGCAAATGATAGTTAATGAATACTCACATTTAATCAAATAATAAAAATTACTATATGTATAAAATTTCAATTGTAGTTACAGGGAGTTATTAGGTAAAGTAATGCATTAAATTGTAAAGAAATAACAAGTAATGTGTGATACTTTTTTGACCAACGACTCCAACATCAGTCGGACGGTCATTAAAATGACCTTGACTCAACATTTATTTGTGAGAGTGGTGGACTTTTTAACATGCTGTGAAAAATTAGTGTCGTTAATAGACACAGCAGAACAAGTGTTTACATGAAGGAGCTGTAATTTAAACCAGAAACAAGATTTTATTTTCTTTCTGTGAGAAAATGAATGCCATTGCACTAATTTACACCCCCACAGAGAAACATATGATAAATAATGACTTTCTGAGCATAATATATGGTTCATTATTCCCATATAAATCAAATTTGTGTGTATGAATGATCTTCGCAGCGTCACACGCTGTGCATCTTCACAGATGCCTGCTCTTAAAACACAGCTTGTTCTCAATGGAAATTAAACATCATAACCAATAACAGTCACATTCATAGAGAGTCTGCTTTGCCTCCAGAAACACACAGCGGCTAAATATTCATTCTGATCGAGGGTGAACGTGTGTCCCAAAGTCCACTCTTCACTGGTTTTAGCGATAAATGTCAACCACAGACTGCTAATTCCTCCTTTCACAGCCATTGATTAGACATAGAGGTTAGTAGAGCCATTGACCAGCTGTGAGTGAAAAAAAAACACCACCGCTTAAGTATCCAAAACATCTCCAACCCAGCAGCTGTGAGCTGGATGCAGAAGCAGTGTGATGAGCTCTGTCAGAAGCCTAATGAGGGGCACATCCTGGCAGTTTGAGTCTTTGCAGTTTTCTTTTTTTGTCACAGATCAAAGCTGCTTTTTATTCCTCTGAGTCACATGTTGGATTTCACCATGTCAGGGGAGCAGATGTGACAGTTTGCAACACATTCAGGTGAAGAAATGAGTCAGATTTTCATCTCTGATGGTTTTTGTGAATGTAGTTTGGCACAGTGTAGAGTAATTAAGTGCATTTACTCAAGAACTGTGCTTATGTGATGGGCTGCAACTAACATCTGTTGTCATTCTTGATTAATCTGCCCGTTATTTTTTTGATTCAATTATTTGGCAATAAAATTGTAGAAAATATTGAAATGTGCACTCTGAGGCCAAGGTGACATAGTAGTATGGTATGTTTTATTTGACCAACAGTCCAAAAAAAATTCAAAATCATTCACTTTGTTGTTGTGTATGAAAAAAGGTAACAAATTCTCACATCTCAACAAAGGCCCAAGGAAATTTGAGCATCAAATATTGAATTTCCTGCATTCCGATGATTTGTTTTTCTTCATCAATATGTACCTTTTTGGCATCAATTTAAGGTGGAAATGTCAGTAATTTTGTCAGAAGAAAAGTTCTCTGCTGGTTCAATTTTATTAAAAGGCCATTTAATAGAGTTGCTCTAAAAACTACAAATGTTACAGGAGTTTCTGCTTCTTAGAGGCTACTTAAACACTTACAGCAGTGCGCCTGGAGCAGTTGATCAATGTGATCTCATCCCTACTTGTCATATTTTGACACTTTGGCAAAGCCCTCACCACTACTTTAATAATGTCATAGGGAGCTTTTTGCATTGTGTTTTGCCGCAGAAGGAGGCGGCACTAAGTCACATGGGGCATCTAACCCGATTAATGGGTTGGTGGTTAGAATTAGGCAACCAAAGTACTTGGTTTCGTGTAGGAAAAGATCATGGTTGACGTATTGACTCACAGGACTGACGTCTGACATGACAAAATGACTTTTGGGACACTAACACCAGTCTCCTGGGTTAAAGTCCTGTGCTTGTTGGACCGCCTCCATCTCCTGTCTGCCCACACTAAATGGACTGTCAGCCTGGTGCTTCTTATACAGACGCGAAACTGCCTAAATGGCGTATTTTGACATTCTAGTAGTGAGACTATAGGCAGAGATGATTGTATGAAGAAATCTTTCACGATCTGACACCAGCTTGTCTCAAAACATCAAGAGCATCCTGCATCGTAACATTATGTGAGAGAAAATATGGAAAAGACTCATAGATCCCCTTTAAATGCATTTTGCCACTAATACTTCTGGATTTTTACTCAAGTAAAATAATCTTCTTTGATCATCACAATGCTTCTTTCACTCACAGCCTCATTAGGTATCACTCTGTCTCTCGTCTTATCGTCTCACATTCTCGTTGCTGTGAAATCTGCCATTTAATGGTTTTCTGGGCAACTTAAATAGCCAATATTGAGGTGCTTTCTCTCTCTAAGCAGTCTGAAATCCTAAGGTGATTGTGAAAAAATCCTCCCAGTCAGATGTCATTTCAGGTGGTATGAGGAGGCTGTGATGTGCTATCAAAGGCAGCACTTGCAGCTCAGAGGCAGCCCTCCTCTCCGACGATGGGATGTCCTGAATGTTTGATGAGCTCTGCCTTCTGCTAGATAAAGAGAGTTTTAGAGATGAGTAATGATGATGGCTGTAACGATGTAGTCGTGTCTTTGCTTCTTTGCAGATGTAGGGAAAAAACACAGTCTGGTTTGAATGGTCTGTTTTATAGTTTGCACAAATCTTTTGCTTTGCACAGTTGGCAGGCGTTTATCGACAGAACTGGCAAGCGGCCCAAAGAGACAACTTTCATGTCTTTCTCTTCGGTTTCTCACCTTCACTTTTTATTTCTGCATGAACACTATCAGCTCTCCAACTGCTGAATTTTCCCGATTTCCATTTATAACTAAAAGATGGACACTATGGCTCTTATAGATTAGCATGGATACTTCCTTTGTTTTGGAACGGAAATTGTTGGCTGCACATCAGTCCACCAGGGATGAGACCCAATTCGTGTAAGCTGCCTGATTATTGTGTAAAATCAGACCTGATCATGTGGAATCATCTACAACCTTAAACAGATTAACACAGCATGAAAATAATGTTGTTGCCAAATGAGGGAGTATCTTTTGGAGAAAGCACGTTTCATCCCTCAGAGATTTGTAGAATCGATGCCAACGAGTATTGAACCTGCTTTAGAAGCTCGCATTTGCACATCTAAGAAATTTTATGTTGATTTTTTTTCTTTAGTTTCTCTTTTTCTTAATACTTTAGTTTTTCGAATGAATTAAAAGGATAATTTATCCACAGAATGATCATTTGTATTTCAGTTACTCACACCATGTTGCGTTGAATTTGTGAAGGAAACTTTGTTTTTTTGTTTGCCTCCTCAGTAAACAAAGTATCCAAAAACAGAGAAAACTCTTAATGAATTGGAGTAGAATTGGGTGCATTAAACAACAGCACAGCTAAAGTGTTTAAACTCATTGCAGCCTTCCTAAATGTGTGGGTTATACACGAATTCTTGTGCATTACTTGTAGACATAAGTGGGAACAGTGCGTTAGAACAGCCTGACCAGAAGCATACAAAAAAAGATAAATTCAACGTAACAGGCAGTGAGTAATTGACAAATGATCATTTCGTGGGTGAAGTGTTCCACTATACAGCTTTTAAAAAAGAAATCTGGAGGAAGCCAAATGGATTTTTCACAAACGAATGACCTGCAAGGTTATTAATGTCTTAAAATTTATATATAAAGCCACAAATAAGTTAATTATTTCCCATTAATAAATCCATTAGCCACAACATATGAACCCTTTTTAAAAGCATACTAAAAAGTCCCACTGATAATGAAAATAGGTGACACCTTGGCGCTCAGTAACTGCCAGGGCTTCTGATTATCATCTGAATCACAAAAACACACATGAAGGTTTAAATGGCATGAAAAGCGGCACATTTTATTTTGCTGTAAATCCATAGAAATCCACAGAATCAGATGTGGGTCTGTTATCTGGTTGTCTCAGCAGCAGCTTCCTGTGCAGTAAGTGGCTTCCCTCGTGTTGCTCTAAGTGGTCTCACATTCGGAGCCACAACTAAAAAGTCCATTTGGCTGCTGGTTGTTTATTGATCCAAATGTTGATTTCCAGAATGTCAGGAAGAAGTGCTCTGACAGGGACATCTTCATGTGCCGCAGTTCACTTCTGTGTTATTGTTAGAGAGTGACAGAGAACACAAAAGCTCTGGTCGCCTTATGTGTGACGCACGATAACACAGTGTGATAAAAGCATCAGACTGACTGATATCATATTACGTGAGCGCTCGGTGCGTCTTACGGCATTCAATTTTACACCTCTTCAGAAAGATGTCAAGCAGAAAGGGGACGTTCTGCTTATCACCGTCACATTGTGTGTGTGTGAGAGAAGAGGGAAAGATATGCAGAGACACTATCACACTGCGTCTGCAGAGGAGAAGAAGAGATAATGAGGACCGATCCAGGGAATGTTTGAAAGCTGAAGTCTTCGTGTTGAAATACTGCTCGTGTCATTTCTGTCACCGTAATAACAACGCAGGTTTACTCCATCACATTCATCATATCTCATCTGAAGTTAGAAATCAACATATATAATAAAAATCACACATTATATTTTATGTTTCTTTCTGAAAGATGCGTAAGAATAGTATTGCCTACAATTAAATTTTCTTTTTTTTTTGCTTTTGTTGTTAATTAATTCCTTTATCTATTTGTCCGACTTCGTATTTAGATTTAGAAAGAACACACTGTTGAACGCGATCTCTCTTTTACAAGTGTGCAAACAGAACAGCTCAAACACAAAGTTAAATAAAGGCAACACAAATGATAGTTAAGCCTTTAAAACCTGAGCCTGACTTCTTTCAAAAACATGGGTAGAAAGCATTGAGCAATTTAACAAGACATGGCCCCAAAAATTAGCAGTAAATTAGTCAAAAAGGAGAGATAAAGAAGAAAAAAGAGTACCAAGAAAAGTACCTGAAAATAAGCAAAACTTTTTTCTTGTAACATAATTTTCAATATATGGTTATAATACTTATATAATTTTCTGGAGATTTTCCCCATTTTTCCCTTTTTAATTTTTAACAAATTTTCAGGTCATTTTCTTGTCAACTTTTACGAATGTCTTGCAATTTGTGGTACATTTCTTGTCAAGTTGCTCATTCCCTTTATACTCATGTTTTTGAAAAAAATAACATGTTATCTGAACTACGTCATACGAAACACAAAGGGAACATATCTGTGCTCGCCATGTTATTCTAGCGACTCAGCTGCAATGTAGCACTTAAGAAATGTCCAACCAAAATGTTCACGTGCACAAAATAGAGATATGATTTACCATATGACACATTTGAACGTCAGGCTGAAATCACTGATCTCACCCCTGAATATAGCTGTTATAAGTTCGGAGGGTGGCCCTATAAAAATAGACACTAAATAAATAAATAAAAGCAAGTGTCTGCTGGCAGTAATTGGCTGTTGATCAAAGCTAATATAAAAAAAAAAAAAGAAAAAAAGTCATCTTAATGTGAGCTCTGTGAACACTTGCAGTGTCGCTGAGATGGTCTGGATTTAAAGCCGAGAGCTAATGACATCAGCCCGGTCTTTATCCTCTCACACATATAATGAAGGACCGGAAGAGTCTGAGAGGCTTTACAGTGATGTAACGTGACCACACTCGAGACTGACACACACACACACACACACACACACACACACACACACACACACACACACACAAAAAGCTATTAGAGGAAAAAAAGGAAGAAGATTCAGTGTGTTCACCCTAAGGTTTTTAGATGAAACCCTCTGCCCTCTTTTCCTTTACTCCCTCTGTGGACTCAGTTAAGTGCCCAGCTGGTTTCCTCCAGCTGCCCTACAGGAAAACTTCTTTTTTCTTTTTTTTTTTTGAGCTCAGAAAGGTCACAGTGGATAGACAGTGATTTTTACACAGAGTCAGAAAGAAAGAAAAATGCTACAGAAGCAAAAACAAAGAAGAGATGTTGACGCATGCGGGGTGAATCAGCCAAATTAAAAGCCAGCCAAGTCAGCTGAAGCTCGCAGATCTCAAAACTACAGACTAATTCTGAGTCTGAGGATTAAGAAAGTGGATCACCTCCTTTAGCTGATGAGGTTTTTAAAGGTACAGTGACCAACCTGTGACCTCTATAAGCCTATAAAGTTGACACTCTTGTAGCCTCATTTAACAACAGAAGCCTTTACCATCGTGGACAACAATAATACAATCAAGATGCCACTTTAGTGTGCTGTTTTCTTGGTTTGCTTGAGAATTAAGCACATTTTATTATTTAGCGCACCTTAATATGTTTGTCTGCCTACCGCCCAAGTTACAGTCTACAGTTTACTAAAGGGGACCTATTATGCTCATTTTCAGGTTCATACTTGTATTTCATGTTTCTATTCAAACATTTTTACACCCTTTAGTGTTCAAAAAGCACTTTGTTTTCCTCATACTCTGTGCCGGAGCACCTTTATTCACCCTCTGTCTGAAACACTCTGTTTTAGCGCCTCTCTCTTTAAACAACCCTCCCAAAAAAGCTCAGTCTGCTCTAATTTGTCATTATTTTCGTGTCTCCCATATCCGCACCCTCACGACATCTCTGCTTCATCATTACAACCATGGTAATAACTGTAACGGAGTATAGCAGCACTTTTTACAGTGAAAAATCGCCAAATAAAAGCTTCTAAGCACAACCAGACATGTTCCAGTGGCCACCAAGATTACATGTTTCCCTGATGTTAGCGTGTAGCAGTGTAGGCTATATGTATATAAACACTTGCAGTAGCGTGCCTGGAGTGGACGACCATGTGAGGGAATCTGTCATGAGCCGATTTCAGCTAGTCTCAAAATGACAAAAAACTTTGGAAACAGAGTATTCAGGAAGGTCTGAAGCCTGAGGTTTTTACTCACAGTGATTATATTTTACATACAATTATCTAATTATTTGAAACTTTGTCCACATTTACTATGAGCATCCAGCATTGTAACATTATATATGTGACAGAAAGTAAGGAAAATCACAATTAGGCCCCACTCTAAACAGTCCAAAAGAGGCTGACGAACAATCTCACTACGCCCATTTAATAGCTGTTTCAGAGAAGGTCTAATTTAATTTTTTCTGAGCACTTTTAGGACTTCTCTTCAAGGTTGGATTAAACTAAATGGACTTTGTAATGAGATGTTTTTGTCAGCTATTGTTACCAAGGTCAAGGATAAACTGTCAATCTCAATTTTTAACACAACATGGTCAGAAAGTCCTGAAAGTGCTTGAGAATAGGAGTCTTTAATGAATAGACAAACTACATCTGCTGAAGATCATGCACTAAAGGCTCCAAAACAGCTAAAAAAATGGACCTTATTGTAAAATACTTTTGCTCAGCTAAGATGAAGAATGAAAATTCTGTTTCCAGTCAAAAAAATTCAAAAATTGACTAGCCTACTCGCATATTATTACAGTTTAATTGGTACAGCTAAAGATTACAGGTTTAATCTTTGCTCCTTTTAACATGCCAAAGTGTCCTTGAGCAAGACACTGAACTCACATGTTGCATTTTATGGATTCAACATATGTGTATTAAAAAAAAGTCTTACTTTGGTAAAAATGTCTGCCAAAAAATACAATATTATGTACAAAGACATTTTTAAAAAGCAAAATTTAAACACACACTGCTGCAATAAATGTCACAAAACAACTTTTTTTAAATACAGAGAAAATTGCAATTTTTGTTTATTTTATAATATGACAATATATTTAACAATTAAATGGGATGTTACAATGTAACATGTGTATTTCGTTATTTTCTGAGGGTGTCAGCCCCTGCACAGGTGGTTGTTTTGTGGTTTGAGATAAGAAAAAAGTCACCCCTTTAAACACAGTCATAAAAAGATATAGAGCTTCATGAAATCACAAGTACAAATGCAGAAATGATAAAGAAAAAGCTTGAAATGTGTCCTTAAAAGTCTGCCACCCAGACGATCAGTGATCTACTTAATAGAGCTGTCACCCAGAGAGAATAAATCTAACAACAGTGTGGGTGAGGCGATTTAAAGGTGTCCCGGAGGGTGAGGTGTTTTATGGGGTGTGTGGTCTGGTGGAGAGGTGAGGTCGAACATCATGTCCAAGATGGTGCAATCACAGCCGGACTTGAGGTCCTAAAATCTGCCTGCCAGCTGCTCGCAAATCTGCTGCAGCCAGGAGAGAAATTTGACATTAATGTGCGCTAACAATTTCGTAGGTAACAGTTTGGTCGGGGCTACAAGCTGCTGCAGGATTGTACTTTCACTAAAAAGAATTACAAGGTCTCTTATGGTTTGAGCTGGAGTGTTGTTGACCTTGAGAAAATGATCTCATATTCTTGACTTTTTATTGTTATTTATATACAACTTTTACAAAGTGCTTGACAGATATGAAAACATATAAACACACTGACATGAATCATGACAAAAGCACCTAAAATACAGGATAAATAACAATGAATAAATTGCTAGCCAAAGTCTACAGCAATGCTACTCTGAGAGCCAGAATATTGTGGCATAAACTGGACCCAACAGAACGCGAAGTGGAGCGATTGTATGATGAATTTAATGGTTCAGTCAGTACATGATGTCAGAAAAGGTCAAATTATTGTGTTAGTCTGACTCAAACTAGACCTTTAAAATACATGTAAACATGATAGTACAACTGAAATCGGACTGAATCGAATTTCTCCAAAATCGGACTAACACCCTGATTGGATGTCGAGCTATGCCATTGTATAAACATATAAAATAAATCAGTAAATCCTCTGTGTAATTTGGAGAAGTCCATGTAATGCTCAAAAAGTGACCATTAAAATTTTAAAATCGATGTGGTAACAAATAGGCAACCCTAGTTAAAAAAAAACAAAAAACATTTTGTATGTGCCAGGCGAGCAGCTCCATTGGAATAAACTGCACAGCACAAACTTGAAATAACCTCCTAGACATCCCCGACTCTGACCACTTTTAAATCAAAGCTAAATATGTTCAGTTTTAAATAATTTTAAATAATCTTTGCACTCTTGTCTGTGCTTTTGCTATTTTTAATTGGGATTTTTTTTTTCAAAAAAAAATGTCCAACTCATTGTCATTCATCCCTACAGCCGTGGCAGTGACATGAAATACAGGATAAATGTACATTTAATGAGCATAAAATACAAGCGACACCAGAAAAAAAACACTGCACAGATATTGTCAAGGTCACATTTATTTTGAGTCATTTACTGCAGCTTGTTGATAATAATAACATGTCATCCTGAGGCGATGATGAGTTTGTCTTTTATTAGCCGAGGTGTGATGGACAGATGGGGCTGCAGGAGCATCTGGAGCCCGTTTGAGGTAAAGCGAGAGTGGTGTGCCTGATTGGGGAATCGCGAGGTAGTTAGAGCCTTAAGTGTGACTGACAGTTTTGATTGCAGAGTAGTTAGGATGCCGAATGAGCGGAGAGATGGAGATTATGTGAGATGAGGAGAAGAAGAAACGGTCAGGGCTGACAGATGAAAATGACACCCAGAGTCCCTCGTTCTTCAAAATGCTGTGGGACTGTAATTATGTTCTATAAAATGGATACTCGTCTGTTCAGGGTAAAATTGCAATGAAATGAACCACAGCAATAGGGGTGTAAATTCACATGCACAAACAACACATAATATAATAGCACCAAGGCCACTGATATTGTTTGACTGGTATGGTGGGGGGTGGGGGGAGGGGGGTACCTTGGCTTGTTTGTAAGTTGGCACAATATGTTAAAGACGCTTTTTATACATTTCAGTGGATGATTAAAGCTGTACTTATGTATATCTATGAATATATATATATATATAGTTATTAATATATATATAGTTATTAAAACCATTTGAAACCTAAGCAAGTAGGATTAATTCCTTTCAAAAACATAGGGCGAAGGCAATGAGCAACTTAACAAGACATGACCCAAAAATCAGCAGAAAAGTTTGAGTGAGTCAGGCAGCAGAGTTTGAATGTATTGGAGTTTATTTGGATTTTTGGAGGTGGAACCGAAGAGGATGCTGTTACGGAGTAATCTAGACAGGAAGTGACAAAAGCGTAAATGAGAGTTTCAGCAGCTGAGAAGGAGAGAGATGGGTGGAGACGGGTGATGTTCCGGAGGTGGAAGAGTGCAGTTTGGTTATTTGATTAATGTGGGGTTCAAAGGTGAGGTTTGTGTCGAAAATCACGCCAAGGTTGCGGATGGTAGCGGAGGGCGACAGGGTGGAGTTATCAACGATGGCGGAGGAGCGGTGAGGGGACTTTGTGAGGGATTTGGGGCCAATAATAATGAGTTCAGATTTATCGCAGTTCAGTTTGAGAAAGTTTGTTTGCATCTAGAGTTTGATTTTGGACAGGCAGTCGATGAGAGTAGTATGGGTTTGAGTGGAGATGGTTTTAGTGCAGATGTAGAGTTGTATATCATCAGCATAACAGTGGAAGTGGAGGCCAAGACCGACAGATGATGTCACAGAGGGGGTGGAGGTAAAGGATGAAGAGGAGGGGACCAAGTACTGAACCTTGAGGGACACCGTGGGACAGAGGGACAGTGGAGGAGGTGAGATAAGATTTAAACCAGGTGAGGGTAGTGCCAGTGTGATGTTGAGGGAGTATTAGAGACGGGACAAGAGGATAGTGTGGTTGATGGTATCAAAGGCTGCAGAGAGGTCAAGGAGGATGAGGAGATCATTTGTAACTTTGAGGCGTGCTGTTTCTGTGCTGTGTTTAGTGTGGATGCCTGACGGAAATGTTTCGAAGAGGTTATTGGAGTAGAGATGGGTTTTCAAATGGGTGGTAACAACAACACGTTCTAGAGTTTTTGATATGAAGAAGACGTTGGAGATGGGCTGGTAGTTACTGAGGGAATTGGGATCGAGACGGGTTTCTTGAGGATTGGAGTAACACAGGCCAGTTTGAGAGGTGGGGGGACAGAGCCAGTGCTGAGGAGGTGTTTGATATTGGTGATGAGGGGGGAGATAACAGGGAGGCAGTTCTTGAGGAGGGTAGATGGGATGGGGTCCAGACAACATGAAGTTATTTGTGTCAGTGATGTATTTGGACAGTTGCAGGGGGAAACTGGGGAGAAATGAGCCAGAGCTGGAGTGTTGGGGGGAATGGTGGGAAGGGGGGTGGGCAGGTGAGGTGGATGGAGTCAATTTTGTTTTGAAAAAAAGGAGAGGAAGGAGTTGCATTGATCTGATGTGAATGAGTTGGTGAAGTTGTCAGGGGAGGAGAGGAGTTTTTTGATGGTGGAGAAGAGAGCCTTGGAGTTATTGGAGCCAGAGTTGGTCATGTGGGAGTAGTAGGTGGACCGGGTTGAGTTCAGAGCATCTTTGTAATCTTGGAGGAAGTCACTGTAGGCTTGCAGGTGAACTGTAAGGTGGGTTTTGCTTTCTGATTGGTTGTGGATGACGCTGAAGTGAACGGGGATTGGGGTTGGGTTGTCTCATGTGCTGTTTGTTGTGATGACGTCGTGGGAAGTTGCAGAAGTGGCAGGACCATACAGAGGAGTTTGGGAATGAGAAATTGTAGTTAAATAAACGGCCGGACCTTCTGTGACGACAGGAATGGAGGTCTGCGTGGTTGTGAAAGTGTGGATCTGTGGTGGAAGTGAAAAGCAGAGGCATGATGGAATACATCAACAGTTCTCTGGACAATTTTTTGATGATTTTGTATAATTTTTTCGAATAGGCTCACCATAGCTAATTATCAAGACAGTTTCTTGTTACATTTTACTATTTTTTTTCCACAATTTTCTGAACATTTCTTGCCAAGTTGCTCCCATGTTTTCAAAAGAAATAAAAAGCAATTATCTCAAGCTCCTTAGGATTAAATGCTTGTGGAAGATTTCTGAACGCAGCAAAACAAAAACAGATGTCGACTCTGAAGGGTTAAAAACTATCAGAGTTGAACCTCTAATTACACCCTCAATTTGCTTGCAATGATGGAGTGATGTGTGTTTCTCTGAGGTTTCTGCAGTGTTTGCCAGCGGCATGGCTTCATACATGTTTCATGAGGTTCTCTTATGTTTCGCTGAGGCCACAGAAAGGCACTGTGAGTCTGTTGGCATTTTCCACAGCTGTGGTGCCCTTTAAATTGGTGGGATGATGATGGGACAGTGTCCAGTTGCCAGACAGAGGGAGCTGGTGGTGAAGCTGACGGGGCGATAACGAGGTCTTTCCAGGAGTCTCTGCAGGATGTGGATGTGCAGAAGTTATGGGGCTTAATAACGCTCCTAATCAGGTGCTAGTTACAGAGCAGCAGGAGAGCTAACAGCAGGGGATTTGAAATGAGAGCGCTGAATGGCACCAGGAGAGGAAGTAGAGTGATTGGCAGCTCTGAGTTTGACATCCCCGGTGTGTTGTTGTCGAACAGTGTGTCTGTGTGTATGAAAGACAAGAGATTTATTCAGCGAGTGGGAGTATCACTGATGCGAGCAGCAGCCATCGATGTTATTTTTCCTCTCCGCGAAAGAAAAAATCACTCCCAATCTGCTGTTGTAATATCCTATTGTATTATGTATCCCTGAGGGAGCGTCACTAAATAGCTAGCCCGCTGCACGAGGGATCAGTGACAAATCCCCCAGCAGGGGAAAGTGATAATCTCAAGGAGCATAAGCTCGTCCCGGAGGAGAACAAAACACTGTTTTTCCTGCTGCCTGTAAAAGTCTTATGGGAAGCTCCAGAATAACACTAACTAACTTATTCGTCAGAGTTGTGTATCAGTCTTTTCTGCATATCAAAAGGCTACCATGATGGTGGATTTTATTGTCTCCGAGTGATTCATATTTTATCCACATTCATTTCATTTCTGGATCAACATCACCTTTTTTGTGCTGCATTCAGACGCCATTCACAAGTATTTCGATCGTTGAATCCCGGTTTGGTTTCATCCAAAAACACGGAGGGAAAAAAGCAATGAGCTACTTGAGTACTGCATGAATTATTATAGATTTGTAGAAAGAAAACATTTTTAAAAAGGCTAGGGAAAAATGTGCAGAAAAATAGATATCTAATTATCATAATGATATATTTATATTGGCTAATTTCCAGGCAATTTCCTTGTACTTTTTACATATTTCTTGCCAATTTGGGGTCTTTTCTTAAGTAGCTCATTGCCATTTCCCCATGTTTTTGAAAGCACTCAAGTTGATTGGCTCAGATTTCAAAGGGTTAAATAATCATTTATTGATATGCACACACTTTATCCATTTTAATATGACATTGTAAAAATGTTATTTTGATTAAGTGGCTAACTTTAAATCCACCATATGACCATACAGAAAATTTTGGACTAACTCCACTCAGTCAATCAAAGCTTTTCCTGATTGATTCTGCCTGTTAAGTAATTGCTAAAATCCTTCCAGTCAGACCAGTTTGCAGAACTAGAACCAAATCCATTATTCAGGGTCCAAACAGTGTACCATTAAATATATTACTTTTTGGCTACCATTGTCAGAAATGAGTGCAGCTCTGTGTCTTCTTTAAGTAAATGTCAAAGTATATTAAAGGAAAAGTGCTTAAATCTGCCTTTAATGTTCCAAAATCCAGGTTGATGAGCATTTGAGGCCTGTAACTATCAACACAGAAATTGCTCTTTTGTCGTCGTTGTTTGCAGGGTTGCATCAATCCAATATTCAACATTAAATATAGATTTTATGTCATCATTTAATTCAGTGTGTTTAGCAATCATAGGCCCTATGTCATTGTACATAGAAAGGATCCGGATGAGTTTTACATAGTGAGGTAAGGGAGAATAGTTATACACACATCAGTGTAGAACTGAGATGTTTTCTTCATTAAAGTTGTAATGTGTGCAGATGTTACTTTTTTCCTTACATAGTGAGGTCCACATATTTTAAATGTAGAGAAAAGTGAGCACTGATATCAGATTGGTAAATTCTTAGTTTTGAAATAGCCTGATTTCACTCCCATGGCATAATAATTCACCGCTTGGACAGAGCCCCATGTGTCTTTTTGAAGCTGGGGACACCCTTTAGTGCCCTGGCGTTGCTTTAATAACACTCTTTCTAGGGTTTTGCAATATGCACCATTTGGAGTAAACTTATCATTCAGATTTTCAGAGCATTCACATTGTGGGACATTGTATTTAGACCAGATTTGCTGTTTTATTATCAAATACAACTCGAGTTCATTTGATTTTTGACAGGATATTTGTGCTGTGGTGATGTGATGTAGGTCCTTTGAAGATACTTGTGAAGCACAGACACTTGAACATCAGCCTGCTGTGGGCATCCATGTGTCCCCAGCCAATGCACTGGGATGCATTTAGATTGGAAGTCGAGATTACCAAATCGGAATTATTGACTTCGGACTCGCATCTTGGGTATGATGTCACTCCTTGCTCTGACTTATGACTTTGAAAGTTAGTGGAATGCAGCCGGAAATACGCTGAAATAGAGGACTGTGAATATTTTTTTCCCCTGCACAAATATTCCATAGAGGTGTGCATGCAGCCACAGTCAATTTTTAAACATTTCCTTGCAAATTTTTTCAGACCAAAATCTGCATTTGGTGTGAAACGGCTTTTAAACTCGGGGCTCAGCGCTGTCATCAGAGTGGACTGTTTCAGGCTCACAGTGTTCTTCCTGGGTGACCAAATTGGTGTAAAAAAAAAATCCTACAGAAGCTCCTGGAGATCGACTGAGGCTCAGCACCTCTGTTAGTCGAGACTGTCATGTCAAGCACAGCACTCAAGTCTTCCACGCCTCATTAAGATTTGATTATCCCGTCTCCCCAGGAGTAATGTAATTAGTGTAACCAGGATGGTTGAGTGGAAAGGCTGATTACAGCTCTGCCCTGCTGCTCTGACCTGTACCACTTAGACACCTACAGTTACGAGGAGTCGTCTGTGAGGAGGTGGTGACCAGCGACTCCTCATAACCTCAGATGACCCGGAAACTTCTGCCAAAGTTGCCCATCAGAGCTAAAAACAAGACTGAGCTTTGAGGCTCTCCTTGCTGTGATGAGATGTGACAGGCTAAATGCGAGAAATGAGACCCGCGGACCGACAGTACGCCAAATCGACTGGCGAATGACTTTGTAGCTTCTTGATCCCTCGGGCTTTTTCAATCTGGGCTCACAGTTGAGGTATTTTGAACATCACGGCTTTGCCGACGACCTCACGGATTAAATGCTGCTGTTGTTGTTCTCATTGTCTCTCTGCAGCGGGTCACTTTGATATAAATTATAAATGCAAACATAACTGCTTGTTTGTGAATAAATCATTACACTCACATGAATGAAGGCCTCTGAGTGTGTCAAGTCTCATGTGGCGCTTTTTAAAAAAAATTTCAGTCATGTTTGAGTCGCACAAAGTAAATATCCTCATTTATCCGCAGATAGCAGCTGAAGGCTAACGACTCTGATTCTCAAGAATGCAAATGAACCTGTAGCTTTTCTGGAATCGCGTACAGTTAAATTAAAAATATCCAACTAACAACATGCTGCCCATCCTCTCCAGCTCTCTCTCCTTTTTCTCCTCAATCTGTTTGTATATCTACTCGGTCCAGAGCGAGCTCCTCTCTCTCCCCTGCTTCATAATTACGAGAAGAAGCAAGTTGAATTCTACCTAATTAGGACCTGAGGGCAAAGAGAGAGAAATAACTTCACACAATTAATCTCAGCCCGAGGGCGACGAGAGGGTGCCGTGTTTTAGCAACAAAAATGGGGAGATGTGATGTTTAACAACTAGACATCATGTTTGTATGAACATGTTTACTGTGCAGGGAAAGACAATACGTGGTGTTAAGTAATTAAACTGCAAGATCTGACTGTTGAGAGGCGCCTCCATGCTACTAATGATCTAAGCATTTTAATTCACCAGCATGTCTGTGGGCTGGTTTCGGCTATTTCCGTGTTGGCAGGGAAAATCTGCAAAGCTCCCGCTTCATAATTTGAAAGCCGAGATGTTTTGATTAGTTTTTCCACGACCCAGTCGCCAGATAAAATGTTGGCATTGTATGTTTCTGCAAACCACCGATACTTTTAGATTTGCGCTGCCATGCCATTGTTCAGACAGCCCAAAATTCGAAACATTAGTCCGAAAAATGTCCCGATTGAGACAGGTGCCCATTTCTCTGACAAGACGTTTTTTTCAAAATCAAACACCCATTGCTCCCAAGTCCCAATTCTCTGAAAATACTCACTCTCTGTAGTTAGTGTCAATTTTCCTGCAGCATTTAACTCTTAGAAAACTGGAGCAACATCACCTGTCGTGTGCTGTATTTAAATCATCAAACCCTGAGGCAAGAAATTGGTAGATTTTTTTAAAAGCTAGGCAAAAATGCCCAGGGAAAAAGAAAAAAGCTCTGAAAAAATGACATAACGACAAATTTCTCGCTAATTTTTGGTTGTTTTTTTCTTTTGTTACCCATAACCTTCTTCCCATGTTTTTGAAAGAAGTCAAGCCAATTTGCTCAGGTTTTGAAGGGTTAAGCCACCAGTCCTGGGTGTTTTTACCAAACCTTCATTTAGTCTCTTAGCAGCATTTGAGGCACCGACTCTGGGTGTTTTTCACCAACGGTGTTCTGGCATCTCATCTACGTGTCACACCATCCACCGTCCCCTCCACCTCACAATGACAAAGTCAGCTTATACACTATGTCACCTTAGAAATGTTGATATGATGCATGTGAAAAATGCAAATGTAACACATTAATAGTTGGCAGAAATTAACAAGGCCAATATTTCTTCTGGTGACTGGGCAGATTTCCAAGATGGAAGCTTTTAGTCTGTCACCATCTCGAAACAGAATCTCTGAGGGAAAAAGTTTGATACTGTTTGAAAATCTGAGTGAGGAAAAAGACTACCAGTTATTATGTTTATAAAAACTTGATACCTCAGTATTCTTTTTGTCTTTTACTTGTGTATCATTGAATACGGAAGAAAGGTAATAAAACTATTTCAGGTAAAAGAAATTACTCGACAGTTGATCCGTCTGTTTTCTTTCTGTAAACAAATGACTGACCAGCAGCAGACAGCAGCTATATCACGCTCCCGTTTGATCCATTAGACTCTGCAGCTGCGTCCGCTGTCGTCAATACGTCTTTCCCCTCTGCCGCCAGCTTTCACATGTTTCCCAGAGGAGGGGCAGGCTTTATAGATTTCCCATCGGGGGTTTATCTTCTTGATCACTGGGCCGGGATGGAGAAGACAGCCGTTTGATTTATCCTCCTCCTCCTGAGTTAGGCAGCAGGACAAGGACACAGTGACCCATTTGAAACTCTGTGCCTCGGATAAGCTCGCGTGTGTCCGTGCGTGCGCGTTTGAGTGATGTTCATTTCAACTTGTGCGAGTGTTTGAGTTAATGAGTGATGCTGGTGTCGAGGAGACAGACGCACGGGCTCAGATCTTCATCATATATCAGATTCTGTTATGACACCTGGCTGTCATTGTTCCAGGGTGAATGATGCGCAGATGCTCCTTGATTTATAGAAAAGACACTTCTGTGAAGGTTTCATCACAATGCCCAATTTCAAAGCCTGAAAAACAGCAATGGACTCTCTTTTCCAATGACAGCCAGGAGGACATGGCTTTAAGAAAGCTGCTTTTCCGTTTTAGCAGATATTACAAATGATGTCGAGAGTGAAAAAGTGGCTGATACGTCACTCTTTTGTTGATTCACAGAATGTCACTTTTGGTTTGTGATATTTTGCTCATGTTCTGCACTGATTTTTACTGTCAACCTGCATATTACTGGTGTAACACTCTTGTTTCACAGTCATATGTTGATTCTTGGTGGTATGCAACTTTGACTAGTCGTAGGTTCTCACGCTTCAATCGCTTTGTGTCACAAAACAATGATAAGTTACTCCACTTCAGTTGCAAATATTCAACATCATCAGTGCACCACTTCCCAACAGCTTATGTTGATTCTTAACTAACATATATTACTGCTGGTAGTAAACAGTATTTCACTTTTTTATATTTGCAAATTCAAAAATGCAGTTTTTTGAAAAGATACGATATGTATGCCAAGACATAAACACTTTTACCTGTATATACGCAGATTCATGTGAATTTAAAGTAAGCAAAAGCTTGTGCAGAAGAGTTAAGAAGCTAAAAGCTTGTAGAAAGAATCAAAGCAAGATAAGCAGAGTTGCGCTAATTAAAAATAATAGCAATAGAAACTCCAACCTGTTTAATTACCAACGGCAACCCTTGGCATCTTTATGAGAGACACTTTAAAGTAACTCCTGTGGCAAAACAAGGCTCAAAGAGGAAATGTCGAAAGTATGAAGAGTGAGAGAGGGGAAGCAAAGGATGGGAGGAAGGTGAGGTGGATGGGTCAAACAAATTTTAGAAGTGTACATGACAGTCTGTAGTTTGTCGATACTAAAAACAAACTAAACAAAACTAAACAAAAAACTTTGCACTTTACATGCCGACTTCCTGAGCTGTCAGTCCAGTGTTTGATCTCTACACTCTCTCTGTGCCCCTGGGTTTCCACCTCCCAAATGTCAAATTTATGGCCCACAAATCCCCTGTTCTGGTCGTCTCTGCAGGTCTAAAGTGCGACCACATTTCCTCCCCCAACGAGCCAAAACAAAACTCCCATCCATTAGATCAACTTCTCAGCAGGACATTTCATTCCCAACATCCCATCCTCTCATCAATCAATAGGCTCATATCGGGCGAGGAAGCTGTTTGATGACTGCAGCCTTTTAGCAATCATACAGACGTGACATCCAGAATATATTACCATCTGTGGCCTCGGAAGATTTAAGTGCCGCGTTGGGTCGACTGAAGGGAGCAGTTATTGAGTAATAAATGTCTACCTGCTGAGATGACCTCTGAATGGACGTAAACTGAACTGAAATCAGTTCATGGATCAGAGTCACAAGGCGTCTCCTCCTGCTGGTTTCCCCCCGAGGTAGACGCCTAATTACACTGATCATCTATTGATGATTATAACGGTGGTATTGAGCTGCAAATGAGGAAGTGCACCATGCTGTGTGGAAAACATGACTAACAATGTTAACACTGGAAAACATATTGGCGGGGGGACTGAATCAAAGAAAGCTTAGTGAAAACTTGGAGTAGAGGGAGAATACAAATGAGGTGTGAGCTTGAGAGGACATCAAAAGGCTTCCCGAGCTCGTGTAGCGCCGCAGAAGAGGGTTGTTATTTGATAAACTTAGTAGGGGGAGTTAAGGAGTGTGAGCTGTGGGAGTGTTTGCATCCCAGCGGACTTACTTATGATTACACCGGAGGAACAATACTGCTCGCCGCACTCAGAGGAGGATCTTTGAGTCGGAGTAAAGTGGTTTCTCAAACCTCTTTTACACCAACATTAGCCCGTATATGTAGGTATTTTAAATGCAGATGACCCACTAAAAAAGTCCTTTCCCATTGCCAGTACACCAGAGCTGTGTACTAATACCCATGTCTACTGCAGAGTCATTTGATCTGGGTGTGGATGCCGATTTTAACCTTTTCCATTACAATAAAAGCCCGCCCGAGTTTGTGTTAGTGGGTTTTTTGAGAAGTGGAAAAGGGGCTGCATGTGTGTGTGGGTTAAAGAAGTATTTCACTGCTAGAAAGATGGCCTTTTAATAAAACTAGTCTGTCTATGCAGTAGAAAGAAGCAAATATTTTAGAAATTGGTGCTACATGACCAGAGAAAACAGAAAACGGAAGCTTTTACTCAAGAGAAAGAAAACCTACAAGTACCAGAATGCTCTTTGCCGCACCAGACCAATAACGTAATAACCAGACCAGTGATGTTATGGGACCTTGTGCATGTTAAACAACAGTGCAGGAACATAATCTTGGTTTATCTTTAAACAGCACCTCTTGTTTTATCGTTCCATCAGATTTTGATTCAAGTATGAGAGACTGAAAGGGGCGGGTACGGGTGGTGCGGTATACAAAAATACGGAAGTACAGCCTGTAGTTTGAGCAACAACTCAAGAGCCAGCGAAAGTCTGTCGCATCTGTCTAGATACTGGTTAGATGGAGGGAAGTTTACCACAGTTTGTTTTGATACAAAGCTGGTTAAAAAATGGCAAAGCACACCTTAAACAGTCGCTTGGTCTCTGCAGTGTGTTTGCTTACAGTCGCCATTTCTCGAAGGTCACGGATCAGAGAACACGGACTCTGAGTGTGTGCAGAGAGCGGGGGGACGTGTGTTGTTTCAGTGATGTTCGAAGACACCTCAGCCACCCATTAATGCTCTTCCTTTCCTCTGAGCTTGCCGGTTGCCATGGAAACGCCTCTCCATGCTGCTGCTACTTCTGCTGCTGGCAGCGTCCTATCACTCTCCCTCTCCGAGAGATCGCCGAGGTGAGCTGCTCGGGCTTAGCGGGGTCCTTCAGGAGCTGCCGCAAGGATAGGGACGCGATCTGGGAGCTGATGCGCCCCCCACTAGTGAGGTTCAAGGTGTCTCCATGGCAACCTGCACAGATTTTAAAGAACAAGGTTCAAGCTGATTTGACCGCTTTGCAAAGCCAACCGCTTGCTTCAGGTCACAAACTGCAGGTCAGGAGAGCATCCCCAGAGCGCTGGAGCAGCACAGCTGCATGACAAGTGGCTACAGAAGGTTTTTTTTCTGACATCAAGGCAAGAGGGAAAACATTTGAAGCAGCTTAAAGGTATACCGCAGGAACTGAAGGTTGTTTTTTGTTAACACAACATTCACTGCTTCTGCGTACCCTGCGAGCCACTATTGAAGGAAGGTTACATTTGTTATGATGGAAAAGCCGAACAAGCTAACTACAATAACCGGCAACAGGAAACGGGACAACTCTGCATCACTCTTCATCCGCATCCTCTCCTTCAGTGCACCAAATGTTAAAGTGAAAGCCAACTTCAGTTTCACTCTTATTTTGGAGCGAGCTTTGTCTGCGAGTCACTTCCCCTCGCAGCAGTGGCCACAATTTTTGTAGCTTCCTCTTGCATGTTCGCTGCTGCTGTGTATTCTCTAACTCTACCTTTTTTTAAGGCTCACTGTTACTGTTAACTTCCCAACCACAGCAAACAAATATGAAAACACAGGCAAAGGAGTCTCTATAGATAAAATACACCTCCACACACTTCTAATGGGTTATAACTGATGATTGAGAGGAATTACTTATGCATGAGTCCATACAACGTAATCTTACAGAAATACATCTTAATGACATATTATGGGGAGGTGGCAGTTATTGTGTTGAAATTATGTGGTAGTGACAGCACAGATGGATGTTACCCTGATACATAATAATCAATAATGCCCGTGTAAAACCTTTATGCAGGTATTAAAACCAAACATGCAAACAATACATTGTGGTAAAATATGGCCAGACACAGTATACTCGCTGGCTTGATCTTCTATTTTCTATTGTTAATGGCACAAATAAGAAATTTTTAAGTCAAAGAGCAAAACAGCCTATAAACAGACAACTGTATGAGCATTAAATCAAAAACAGAGCCTCGAGTCCTCATCACTAATGATTAAAGTGACCCATCACAAACACAGATGAGCACAGCAATTTCTCTGTGAAAATGGAAACTACTTTTTCCAAAGAAAACACTTTCAGTCTGAATTTTAGAGCCAAAATGGATGGTAAAAAAAGCTCAAAAAAAATAAAATAAAATAAAATAAAAAACTAAATTTAAAATTCCATAATGTCTGTGTGTAATAACGTCATAGAGAGGAGAGAGGGAGGGAAGGCTTGAAAGAAAATAAAGAGAGGAGAACATGTACTTTCTGCCATCACCGCAGATCAGAGACACATTAGAAGTTACTGAAATGGAGTGGAGCAATCCCCTCGGCTCCACTTCAAAGGCAGCCGGTTTTTGGAAGAGAAAATAAGGACAACCGTTAAAGATTCAGAACTGCCAAAGTTGTGTTCAAGAACGCTGTCAACGACATCTGAGGAGGCGAGGAGAAGAGAGAGCACTTAAATGAAACAGCGATTGATCAAAGTGTGTTATAACATTAATCGGATCGAATATGAATAAAATCTGACCACGTGAGCTTTTTCCTCGCTTTCCAACTGAGAAAATGAAAAGTCGTAGTCTTGTTTTATTCCTCGCCTGTCGCCCGCTGAGCCGTGGCAATGTTGGGCTTCAAAAACATGAGGGGGATTTTGGCTTTACTGACAGTGAGCATGTAAGGTCTAAAGGGATACTCTGGCGATTTTCAACCATATCAAAACATTGCGAGTATTTGTAAATTTATTGTGGTAAACTTCCCTCCATCTCACCAGTGCCTAGATATTCCTTCTGCCCAGCCAAACGACGTATTTGAAGTCACACGGCAGAGTTTTGCTGGCTCGCTTGGACTGTTGCTTAAACTACAGGCTGTACTTCCACATTTTGGTGTTGCCAGCCATCTATACCGCTGCCACAGAGTATAGATAGAAGCAGATCAAAATACAGACCCAGCTCTTTTTCTCTCTCTCAAACTCAAATGAAAATCTGATAAAACAGTGACACCAAGAACCACTGATTGTATATAAACCAAGGTAATGTCGCTGCACTGCCTTTTTCTCACCTAAAATATTTTCAGAATTGTATTTTAACGCCGTTTAGCTGTAATAGCGAGAGTTTGTGAACAGGTAGTGGGCGCCGCACTGCTTCCAGCACAGTGAAGACAGAGGCTGAAAATCTACTCCAAACTGTACTTAGTTATTTTGTGCTTCAAATATTTTTTCAGAAACATGTTTTGTGTACTGTTTAGCTGTAATATGTGTTCGTGTCTTGCCAGTTGGCTAACATTGTTTCACACAGTTTGCATTGGGTCACCCACCAGCAGGAACGTTTGTTTGTCTAGTGTGTCGCAGTGCATTCTGGTAGTTTTTCTACCTGTTGAGCAAAGGTGAATGCCTTGGTCCTTTTTCTCTGTTTTCTCTGATCATGTAGCACCAATTTCAAAAGTGTTTCCATCTGTCTACGTAGACTACACGAAGACGTTGTAAAATACCTATTTAACACGTGTTTTCCTTCAGTCTTGGATGCAGCATGGATCCTGTTTGGGAGCTTAACTCCAGATCCAGGTGGTAGCTGTTAATTAATGGGGACACCTGTTCTGAATCCCCCCCCTGATAGTTTTTTGGGGGTTTTCCTGTACTTCCAGAGAACAAAAGCTGCTTCAGATTATAGTCATACGTGAGGATATGTTGCTCATATGGACATACGGCAGAGCTTTACTCATCCGAAAAACAAGAAAGGCTTTTTGTGTCACATTCACGCCCCGGCACCGAGGTGTTGGTGCAGTCCTGACACTCATCCATACAAATCCACATATCAGTCAGAGTGGGGACAGCAGGCGGCCTGTCACCATGGCGATGCAGCATCTCCATCATCCAACCAGCCGACTGGATCCTCAGCGTGGGGAGCGACCTCCCACTCCCAAACATGTTTTGTGCTCAGAGGAAAAATCAGAGGAAGCTTTGATTAAAAGCTTGTTTGAAAACTCGGAAGAAGACTGTTCCAACTAGGAACGACTTCAAACAAGACGGGCACCGAATCTGAGGCGCCATCAGTGTTTGGATGCAACTTCTGAAGTTGTCTCCTGTGTATGGCGAGGCAGCAGGGGGGCCTCGTGCAATAGAGGAGGCATCCAAAGGAGGAAAACAATACCTCAGCCCAGGAGGATTATCATAATAACTATTATGCAGATTATCACTAAAATAAGAAGGCTTTGTTTCTGCTGCCTCGCTGAGGGGTTTTAAAAAGGGCCACTGGAGGTGTCTTAAAATAATCTGAATTTGATAATACACATCCTCACATCATCACCTTAAAAGCCTCTGAGCCATTTTCATTACATTAACTTACAGTATTTTTCTTTAAAGGAATAGCAGTGTTCACCCTCCCCCAAAAAGTGATTTTTCATTCATAGCTTATAACTACAAGGCTCAGTAGGCCTTTTGATATTTAGATTTCAATACATAAAGTGGCTGTAGAAAAAGAGATACTCAGCATATTTTTTTAGAAAATGAATTTCAGGAGGTGGAGGTTTTTTTGTATTTTTTATCCTTTGTGTGAGGAGGGGAGTCAGTAGCGCTTTCTGCAGCATGTCCAGCTAACTAGCTTGCTTACTACATTAGGAACGACATTACATACATTACTCACGAAACAAAGGAGCATCTAAAGGGACAGTTCAACCTCAAAATCAAAAAATACATTATTTTTCCTCTGTTAAAGCGAGTCGGCTCCTCCAGTCAATATGTTGACGTATCCTTGAGCAAGATACTAAACCCAAAATTGCTCCCGATGGCTGTGTGTCTGTGCATGAATGGTTAAAAACTGAATAGCAGGTGGCACCTTGTACGATAGCCTTGGCCACTAGTGTATGAATGTGTGTGTGAATGGGTGAAAGTGACTCATAGTGTGAAGACGCTTTGAGTGGAGTGACCCGAAAAGTGCTCCACCCTTTAGGACCCTTTACTTCAAAAAATACTCAGAATTTTTTGTGATAAATTTGTATTTGTTATGATTGTTAACTAACAGAAACATAGCAACTCTAGCAAAGGGAGATGTAGCAGCAGTAATGGTCAATTACCCTCTGCTGAGTTTCTACCAAGGTCAGCTGTTTTTGCTTTGATAAATGATAAAGCACTAATGATATAATAACTCTTCTGTTTGGCCTGCGCTCACTACAGACCTGAGCTGCTTCCCTTTCCCTTTGGAGATGATTAGATCGTAAATTTGATCCTCAATCAATTTTACGGCCCTCTTACCTCCAGGGACTATCCCCAAACTAGCTTGTCTTTGACACAGTTATATTTTATTTTGCTTTTCAATAAATTGAATGAGGACAGCCTAATGGCTGAGGTTGAGTAAAAAAAATAAAGAGTGGATTAGCCAGGTTATTTTTTTGCTTCGACTTTTGACTTGAAAGCCAGTCTGCTTTATGTCTTTGAAGTGTGGTTCCTGTGTCTGTGCGGCGCTCTCTGATCTGATGAGGGAGCGTGGTCTGTCTGCCGCTGCATTTTTAAACAGCCACTTTCATTCCCTTCATGTCTCAAATGAGGTGCATTGGGATTCCAATCATGTAACCCTTGTTCCTGCCGAACAGTCTTCATTTTTAATCCACACCTGAAAATGACACATTTATGACACAAAAGTATCGTACAATATCAGTAACATTCAGATTCTGTCCTCATCATCGTCCTGATCTTGCAGCCATTGTCTCTCCTCGCAACCAAACACTATGCAGCCACACATGTTATTTTAAGCCTGAACTGCACAGATCAACCATCTCTCTCCTTTACTATTTTCCCTCACTTTCTGACTTTATTCGTTCTTTCTCTCCCTTGTCTCTTCATCTTCAATTTGTGCTTTATCTTCCTCACCTCTCCCTCTGTATCGTCATCCACTGTGACAGCAGAAACACGGTTGTTGTAGGAGGTGGAGAGGGGAAAGTCTTTTGTTTCAGCCTGAGTGCTGGCATGCATACTGAGCGGCCCAGAGTGACCCTAGTCAGCATCTAAATCACAGAGAATTGTTGAGGCTGTGTAGTGCAGAATAGAGCCTCTGAAAAATGTTGTTTCAGCACCGCTGTGAGCGGACAGCTCCTTCTGAGGATCACAGTGTGGATTTGAATTAGAAACCAGATGTTCTCATTGCTGTTCTTATTCTCTGTGTTTTGTGTATCCGCAGTGGATGCAATGAGAGCCAGTGTTGTTGGTAGATTGGTTTGTTCAATATTGGGCCATGAATACATGAAATATTGATAGTATTTTTCATTGAGTCTTATGTAAATGCAGTGTGGGAACAAGAACTAACTCTGAGGACTCAGGGCATCTAAGGATCCTATTTTATAAGACTGTTTTCATTTCTAGATCTTCTGCATGGAACGACATAACGTAGTGTCTTTGGAAAAAGTCTGTTCCACAAATCTTACCAAGAACTACAAATTTGGTTGTTAAATTTGTAAAAATAAGTGTGACTATACAACGTATCTTCATAAAACTGTTCTTATAATATCTTATGAAACTGCATATGCAACAGATTTTTATTTACCCACACATGGCATGTATATGGTACGAACTTAATGTAAAGTTATGTACTTAAGGTAAAGTTACGTAGAATCATATTTGAGCGTTGTCATGTTACAAACTTGGTGTAAAGTTAGTACTTAAAAAGTTTGGTTTTGTTTAGGCATGCTAAGTAAGGGTTAGGGTTAGAAAAGTAAAGTTACGCAGATTAGGTTTTGGAAAAGAAACGTGGTTGGGCGTCATCACGATGCACCTTAAAATAAGTAAGTGTTCACCTGGTTTCCGCAAGGGACGCAAACATCAGACTCCTCGGGGAAAGTCCTGTGTTTGTTTGCCTCCTTACAAGGACTTTTGCTCTTTAATACTTCTTCCTTCTTTACTCCAGTCACCATATTGGTCATGTGACAGCAGCCTCACAGATTTTGCGGGTTGCATATGAATCACTGGCTCATGATTATATGGGTTATATGTGCGAATTCTGGTGCATTATTTCCATAGATGTAAGTGTACAGTGCATGAGAACAGCCTGTACTATAACACCAAAATAATGATTCGTTATTTGACTTTATTTTGTTGTTGTTTGTGTTTGTCACTTTTGTTATAGATTTTTTCCAGTAATTATTATCTACATTTTTTATGAACATATATGAGTAACATAATAAATTACTGTTGGCTTGCTGTAGGCTTTTCACAAGCCTGACGAAGTGCTGAACAAAGCATGTTGCTCATGCCAACGTTCATAAAAGATCCCTGATCTTATAGATTTTAATGGGCTGAGTGTGCAGTGTGTAGCTCAAACTCTTTTCTGACTTTCATCCTGCCGTTTAAGTAACTCGTGCTTTGTGGTACACGTTAAAGGAATTCTTCCCCCCAATACTCTCACCTTGTGAATCTGTGTATGTGTGCGTGTCAACATGGTGAAATACGGTCAAGGTGACACCTGTTGTATTGGGGACTACCACAGAGGACGTTTTGGGTATTTTGTCAGGTGTCCATCTGTCAGCCAGTGGACATAGTTTGTCAAGGTCATAACATTGCAAACGTGCATGATGCAGGCACAAACCATTGCAGGTGTGCAGTGGAGATCACAGTGAAGGTCATGGGTGACGTACAGGCAAGGGGGCCAGAAGTAGGGGGTAGGAATTAAGGAAGAAGCCATTGCTCACACTGCATCCCCCACTTTATGCCCATGGCCTGCATCTATGTTATATTTATGTTGCAGACTGATGTATCGCTTCTAGATTGATCCTGTCTTAAAAAAGCTGTACCGGGCTGGGTTTTAAAGCTACAGTGATGATACTGGTATTACAGGGTTTGCTTGACCTCTGACTTTAAGATATCTGAATGAAAATGGACCCTGGGTACCCGTGAGTCTGTGCCCTTTACATGATATGCCCACTTAATCCTAATCCCATACTGTTTTTTGCTATTATTTGTTTCCTAATCCAGACAGTTGGGTAAGAATTGTTTAATCTTGTTAAAAAGGACTTCGTAACTGTTTTCTGATTCAAAATGATGAAAGTAACAACATGCGAAAAATGCGATTAATTACGATTATTGATATTGTGCAATTAATTAACATGAAAAATTTGACAGCCCTAATATAAGTGAAGAGAAACCTCACTTTAATACACATCCACAGCTTGTTCATCCATATTATTACCTCTGCAAAGGAAGTTGTCTTTGGTTCAGTTTGTTTTGTCAGCAAGATTACGCAAAAACTATCTATCCAAACTTCTTTAAACTTGGTGAAAGGGTGTAGCACGGGACAAGAAAAAACCTGTTAAATTTTGGAGCAGATCTGATTCACGGGTATACTGATTATTTCTAATTTTCATTAACACTGTAAGAGGCATTTGGCTTGTGTGTTTGTATGTCTATCATGCAACATGTGAGTACGTGAAACATGCATAGCGACATCAGACAGCTCACTAATGCGCTGAGCCAGCGGTCGATAGCACATTAAAGCCCTGTGAAGCAGTGGACCTTATACAAGAGGTGTTAATGAGGATGGGGCGTACACGAAAGGATTTGTGTTGCAAATCATGCTGCCTTTCCACACACACACACACACACACACACACACACACACACATACACATGCTCCCTTAGTTGTCTGTGGAGCAGACGGGGGGGGGGGGGGGGGGGGGGGGAGGGAGTTGGAGGTAGTTTGTACTCATACCTTCATGCATCTGCCAGTTTCTGCCCCAATTAACTCCCATTAATTTAATTTGCCACGGTCCACCTTGATGCTGATGCTCGGTGCATACAGTATGAGACCTCTGTATCTCCAACACGCCACCACATATGCACAAAAAGAAACACACCTGCACATACACTCACTCCGCTTTAGTAACTTTAAAGGAACGTGAATCACAGAAAGTAGACAGCTACAGCTGGGCCTGTGAAATGCACCATAATGAGTGGCTTCTTCTGTGTGTGTGTGTGTGTGTGTCGTGTGTGTGTGTGTGTGTGTAGTAGCAGCATGTGGCGATCGGACACAGAGGTCTAGATTATGACACGTCCTCCTACTCTGATTGTCCTCAGTGTCACTGCCAACAGCTGTCAGCTGGGAAGCCTTTAAGGAGGGAGGAAGTGTGTGTTTGTGTGTGTTTAAGCGAGAGAAATCAAGGGCATCCAGAATTATTTAAGGGGATGTTTGAGAAACTTTTTGAAGACAAACTTATTCTGCACCACCTTGTACCTCCACGTGGAAAGGTAATTTCCTTTTATTTGTAGCTTTTTTGAATGACACAAATTACTAAAAAGGTCCATCTTTTTTTTCCAGAGCTTAAAACTGTTTTTTTTTAGTCGTTTCTGTCAACTCTGAATGAAGTGTATTATACGTTGATCAAATACTGTTTTGTGGATTCTGGTGGGTTTGATGATAGCAATTTCGGGGCTGTTTTTGGTAAAACAAAAAAGAGATCATACTCCGAACAAAAAGGTCTATCTTTGGAGGGATCCTTTACATAAAGCTGACAGATACTAAGAATAAAAGTCCAAGTCTGTCAGTGGCAAAAACAAACACTTTAAGTGGACGTAAGTTAACAGTGTGCAGATGCCCCAAGTGATTACATCGCAGCCTCTATCGCTGCTGCCTGCTGTAATGCTCTCTTTCAATACTAGACCAACTTAAAAAATTATTTTTTTTTCACACTGATCACTTAGACACAAAGAAATGGAAAATGTGGTCCAGGCTGAAAGTTAAGTAACTATTTAAATGTTAAATACATTTATGAAAATGGTGTCAATCAACTCAACCCTAGTTATCTTCTAATCCAACTTTACTTCAGTTGATTTCAGAGGGAAGAACGCTGTCGAACATTACACCATACGGATGAAAAACCAATTCATTACTGTCGAGGAATCCAGAATATTTCATCTCTTCAATTCTGACCAAAGAGCAAAACACGCCTGAAGTCTCTCTAGTAACGAGAAAAAGATGAAAGAGTGAGATGCAGCGTTGCTCAGTAATTGACCTCCTCTTCCCTCTGCGATGAAGAGTCGTTCTCAGGAGTCCAAGTCTGAACTTCGGCTCATTACTATCTGCCTCCTGCAGAGTTGGAGTACTACATTGCTGAATGAAGCCTTCGGTTAAGAAGCTTGTTTTTGAACATTTCTGAACAACTTGTGAGCTCAATTTTTCCGTCGGTCTGAATCATTCGGAGCGCTGAACCCAGATCGCAAATGTGTTTTCTTCCTATGAGTCCGAATGTTATTCAGAGTTTTTTAGGTTGTGCAGGTTTAAAACATCACTCAATCAAAGTGTCGAAATCGGCTGACACAATTCCCCGTCAGAGGCTTTCATGATATCTTTCATTATTTATGGCAGGGATTGTGTGCAGGCTGCTGTGGCTGCAGGGAGGTTGAGATGAAGAGAATTTATTTATCAGGAGACGAGGAGGCTGACCCCGTTGGCTTATTGCACGTTACACTGAAGCTGCATGCCATTTGTGGGATTGTTTGTAGCTACATGACATTTCTGTGCAAGCCTGAAAACAAAACATTTTTGCCGAAGATAAAAGATTGCCTTCGGCCCACTTTAGAGACATTTGGATGCACTTCGGGGGATAGAGACGATTTCTGTTAAGGCATTTTGCTGATAAAAAATTGTCTGCTGAAGATATTCAATGCATTTTGGAAAAAAAAGTGTTTTTGTAGGAAGCATTAAGGTCTTTCAGATGAACATAATGATAAGATCAGTCAATGAAAAGAATGCTATCTTTTAATACTTTTATGCAAAACCATGCAAAGAAAAAATACGGAATATACATACATATATATGCCTCTATATATATATATATATATATATATATATATATATTCAGGTAGACATACACTTAGGGGTAACTTTGGTATTTTTCAGTTTGGACACTATTATCCAATTTTTTGGTGCCTAAATGACTGATGGCAGCAACATTTTTTGAAACTCGTCCACTATTGAGCATCAGAGCTGCCAGTGGCAAAAAAGGCTCCAATGTAATCACTTGGGGCAATTGTTAATTGTGCACTGTCAGTTTTACCATCACCAAACCCACCAGACTCTATTTGATTAAACAGTCATTTTAGCGTGCATAAAGCCAACGATTTTTTACATTTAAACTGGGTAAATCAAGGGTTTATTTCAACCATACTAGAGTTGGTGATTGTTGGGATAGTGGAGAGTTAAACCAAGACGCCTTTATTTTGTTTCTGATTATTTTGAATCAAGTTTGTTTTATAATGATAAAATTAATAATTATTTAGTCATTTAAAACTCAGCATCAGTTTTCTTGTGCTGCATTCAGACCCCTCTAACAAGCTATTTAGCCCCTTGAAACCTGAGCAAATTGGTTTCTTTTAAAAACATGGGGAAAAGGCAGTGACCAACTTGGCAAGAAATGTCCCACAAATTGCAGAAATCCGTAAAGGGGGACGAAGAAAATGACCTGAAAATTAATTTTGTAATGGGGGAGAATTAGTGAAAAATAATAAAAAACTAGGGAAAAATGTCCAGAAAACTATATTCTTAACCAATATATTTAAAATTCTGGAAAGAATTTTTTAAAAAAAATTTCAGCACATTTTTTCAGGTCATTTCCTTGTTTGTTTTTGTTTTTTACATTACCTTTTTTTGCTTATTTTCAAGTATTTTTTATGTAACTTTTTCCTTATTACTGGCTGTTTTTTTGGGCCATGTTGCTTGTTGTCATCTCATCGTTTTGAGAGAGATCAAAGCAATTTGCTCAGGTTTCAAAAGGTTAACGGCGGTTGGTGAGATTGATGTTTGTGGTTTTAGGACTGTTTCAAGTTGAAAAATACTGAAGTTACCTTTTAAGCTTTTGTGGCATCAGACCTGCAGCGGCTGAAAGCTAAAGCCTGAACCACCAGAGCTCATAAATGGACATTTTAAGACATTCATGTGAGAGTCAGAAAGAAACCTGGTGTCTCCTTTTTGATCCTCTTTCTCTTCGACTCGAGCTCTGTGGGAGATTTAAGATTTGCTGTTGAGACAGCGTGCAGTTCAACTCTTTCTATTAATATTACAGCTGAAAAGCCTGCAGGAGCGGGTTGTTTACACAGGAGAGCTCTGTGTGCACTGTACCAAATCCTCTAATATGAATAAAAGGAAATCCACATTAATATACCATGGAAAAAATGTTGAAAGTTTAGCATTTTGTGAACATGAAAAAACATTTCCTGAAGATCAGAGGAGTCGGAAATTAAAGGCTCAACACATTTTAAGCAGCAGCATTTACACTTAAAAGGGCGGAAACAAATCTGAGGCTTTAAAGGTTTGTTAGAGCTTCACAAAGCATGATAGTAGTAATACTAAGCAGTCCTGTGAATTTAGCAAAAATACTAAAAAGAATTACTAAAAACAGTTTTTTTCACACCAAATTTCTTCATGTGATTTTCAGAGATTAGTTATTTTGGTCACATGGTGTTTAGCCCTGTGTGCAAATCTCTACCCAAATTCTCATATGTTGAAAAGTTTATAAGTGAACATGCTGATGTTTAAAAGTTATAATGTTTAACATATTCTTCTCTTCAGCACTTCAATGTGCTTTACAAAATTAGATTTAAAAAAAGTTGGACTAAATAGGTGGAGTTTAGTTTTAAATTATTAATAAAGTAACAGACAAATTAGAAGTTTGACTTAATGGTTAGTGTTGTAGTCAAGACCATATTTAAGACCAGGACCAAAACCAGAGTTTGCCGAGACCCAGACAAGACCAAGACTTTAAAGGGCCGAGACCGAGACCAAGACCAAAGTAGGGCGAGACCAAGTCAATGTGTATAAACAATTTTCCTCTGATTTCTGAGCAAATACAAGCAAACACCGATAGAAGTTTGATGTCGTCCGTGCCTTGCAGAACTTGCACTCTGACAAGTTTTTTTCTGCAAACTACAAATTACTTGTGTGATTGGCTGGATTTGAAGAAGGATGTTTTACATCCGATCACAGTAATTATGTTCACAAATAAATCTGTTGTGGTCTCAACTTGTCTCGATTAAAACTCGTCAGTCTGCTTTGTCTGAGAATGAGACAAGTCAAAATGCGTTCGATTCCAAGACAAGACAGAGAACCTCTAACTACAACAATCTTGAGTACTACAGAACTACTGATGGTAGTACTGGGGCAATTTTTGCACAAACATTTATGACATTTCGTGTAGTAATTGTTGAGATATTTCAGTTTGGATTGAGTGGTGACATGCAGCTGTCTTTTTCTGTTGTAACTCCAGGGAGTGCAGAATTATTAGGCAAGTTGTATTTTTGAGGATTAATTTTATTATTGAACAACAACCATGTTCTTAATGAACCCAAAAGACTCATTAATACCAAAGCTGCATATTTTTGGAAGTTGGTGTAGGTTTTTTTTTCGTTTTAGCTATTTTAGGAGGATATCTGTGTGTGCAGGTGACTATTACTGTGCATAATTATTAGGCAACTTAACAAAAAACAAATATATACCCATTTCAATGATTTATTTTCACCAGGGAAACCAATATAACAGCTCAACATTCACAAATATACATTTCTGACATTCAAAAACAAATCAGTGACCAATATAGCCACCTTTCTTTGCAAGGACACTCAAAAGCCTGCCATCCATGGATTCTGTCAGTGTTTTGATCTGTTCACGATCAGCATCACGTGCAGCAGCAACCACAGCCTCCCAGACACTGTTCAGAGAGGTGTACTGTTTTCCCTCCTTGTAAATCTCACATTTGATGAGGGACCACAGGTTCTCTATGGGGTTCAGATCAGGTGAACAAGGAGGCCATGTCATGAGTTTTTCTTCTTTTAGACCCTGTGGAGTACTTGGATGCGTGTGATGGAGCATTGTCCTGCATGAAAATCATGATTTTCTTGAAGGATGCGGACTTCTTCCTGTACCACTGCTTGAAGAAGGTGTCTTCCAGAAACTGGCAGTAGGACTGGGAGTTGAGCTTGACTCCATCCTTAACCCAAAAAGGCCCCACAAGCTCATCTTTGATGATACCAGCCCATACCAGTACCCCACCTCCACCTTGCTGGCGTCTGAGTCGGACTGGAGCTCTCTGCCCTTTACCGATCCAGCCACGGGCCCATCCATCTGGCCCATCAAGACTCACTCTCATTTCATCAGTCCATAAAACCTTAGAAAAATCAGTCTTGAGATGTTTCTTGGCCCAGTCTTGACGTTTCAGCTTGTGTGTCTTGTTCAGTGGTGGTCGTTTTTCAGCCTTTCTTACCTTGGCCATGTCTCTGAGTATTGCACACCTTGTGCTTTTGGGCACTCCAGTGATGTTGCAGCTCTGAAATATGGCAAAACTGGTGGCAAGTGGCATCTTGGCAGCTGCACGCTTGACTTTTCTCAGTTCATGGGCAGTTATTTTGCACCTTGGTTTTTCCACACGCTTCTTGCGACCCTGTTGACTATTTTGAATGAAACGCTTGATTGTTCGATGATCACGCTTCAGAAGCTTGGCAATTTTAAGAGTGCTGCATCCCTCTGCAAGATATCTCACTATTTTTGACTTTTCAGAGCCTGTCAAGTCCCTCTTCTGACCCATTTTGCCAAAGGAAAGGAAGTTGCCGAATAATTATGCACACCTGATATAGGGTGTTGATGTCATTAGACCACACCCCTTCTCATTACAGAGATGCACATCACCTGATATGCTTAATTGGTAGTGGGCTTTCGAGCCTATACAGCTTGGAGTAAGACAACATGCATAAAGAGGATGATGTGGTCAAAATACTTTTGCCTAATAATTCTGCACTCACTGTAATGTTGTAGAGTTTGTGTGTGTAATTGTCATTGTCAGGGTGTGACTGTGAGCTGTGCTGATTTGTCACTGTGTATATTTTCATATAAACCCTAGGAAGAATAACTGTTGTACAACAGATGAACTCATAAGAGCTGGAAACTTACCAAATCTTAAAAATTATCCTTGTCCTTGTTGACATTTTTCACTGTTGATACAGAAAACACCAAATGTTTCTTTGTGAATTTCACACATGAAACTCTCGGTTGTTTTCTCACAAGCTTTGTTTTGGTGGCGAGGTGTTTGGCACAGAGCTCAAATTAGGACTCAAAACTGTTGTTTTGTGATCATGGGCTGAGTTTAAAATGGAACTGGAAAAAATTAAAGTTAATCACTGCAGTCTGATTTATGAGATGTACAAACAACAGATGAAATAGAGAAAAAATATGTCTAGTGAGCACTTTCTCTCCATTATGCACCAAATGGAGAACATGTTGTGTCTAATAAAAATAATATAAAGAAAACCAGTGCTGCTTTAAGCAGTTTTTTTCCCCTTTGCTCTAAGAACATTGATCTCCAAACTCAGGAAGGCTGCAGGAAAGTCAATAGACTCAGAGCCTCCTGGGAAATGTAGGCGTCGGATATGGATTAGAGTGCTTTCACATCAATACTGGTTATTATTACAGTAGCTTGTTGCTGCTTTTATTGGTACAACTCTGAGAGGGACGGCTGCTTGTGTTTGACTCATGACTAACAGAAAAACAGACATGACCCAGACACCCATGTGGTCTCTGCTCGTCCTCCGTCTCATTTATAGACTGCATATAAATGTCTCTGTCTCAGCGCTGTACCTCTCACTATCTGCTGTCATTGTGGCGCCACAAAGACGGCGAGAGGGGGGAGCGGGCGAGATAAGAAAGGGGGAAGCGGAGGGAAAGAGGGACACAAGTCCCTGACATTTCCGGAGATTATCCGTTTACTTAATCTGCTGCTGGCTCACCTTAGTGTGCTAACCTGACATACACACACACACACACACACTCTTAAAGTTTCTCTTGTGATGCCCCTGCATGCAGCAATGCAATAGAGAGGCGAAGTCCCTTCCTTTTTATTGTCCCCTGTCTGATAATATTTAGGAAAAAATATGCACGTAGACATTAGACATTTTTTTTTAACTACATATACAATGTTTGTAAATCTAAATGATACATTTTTAAGTCAAGAAAGTCGTTGTTTGTCTTAGTACCATCTGTGTGAAACTGCTCAGTGAACTACATCTCTCTACAGACACGATATACGTCAAGGACATTTTTATTTCAAGCAAAAACAATTAACATTAACTTAAACTGATGTGTTTTATTAGACTTTTTATCTGCCAAAAAAGTGAAAGAACAAGCAAGATCTGTTTGTGTGGGTACATCCCAGTACGAAACACAGAGGCAGCAAAACTTCAGCAAGAGAGCAGGTTATGATGTCACCTACACAACTTTTGGGTGTGTCATCTCTCTTTGCATTTTCAGTCTTATACTTGAACAGTTTTACAACAAACTGCAACTTTTTTGACTTGTGGAATTATTTTAAATCCACAAACATGTGTAATTCATGGTACATTTAAAAAGGGATGAAAAAATGACTCATCTCTCTCCATCGTAATTATTTTTTCCGAAATGAGGTGCCACGGCGGTCCACAAGAAGGGCAGGGAATTTACCTCTCTATGTGACAACTACACTTAAAAGGTACTTCTGTAGTTTTTCAACCTGGACCCTGTTTTCCCATGTGTCAAAGTGACTAATGGGAAAAACAATTTTTGAAATTTGTCCAGTGTTGAGACGAAACCGTCTGCAGTGTCACCAGTTTGGGCACTTGTACACTGTCACTTTGCTTCCACTAAAAGTTATTGTTTTTGCCACTGACAGGCTCAGATAGTTATAATAAGTGTGTGTTAACATTATGGAAAGGATCCCTACAAAAAAAGACCAGCCACAGCCCAAAAAGTGCCATCGCAAAACCCATCAGACTCCATTTAAATAGTGTTTTATCGCTGTAAAACAAACTTCATTTAAGAAACTTTTTACTGGAGTCTTTTCTTTTTGTGCCACTTTAAATTAAAAAATGTTATAAATCAAACGTCATAGTCCTTTGTTCACAACTTTAAGGTTTAAAAAAATGACCGTATTTCACAGTGTCTAATAGCATCATTTGTGCTCTGTATTGGCTCGTTTCAGTTCCTCATTGAAGCTTCATGATGTTGAAATATTGATGCCCAAGATTTCATGTTTTTAGGGCTGCACCATTCCAACAATATAGTCTACGAAATATTTTCGATATCTTTAGAAACTTTGGGATTTCCACTTGAATTGAAATAAAGTTTTGTGAATTTCTGTAAGTCTCTGGTCGACTGAGTAAAACAACCTCTTTCATGACGCAGGCTTTCTGTTAAAGTTATTTTCTCCGAATTTTAGAAGGAGAGTTTCCACTGTAAGCCCCTTTAAAGTCACTCTAATATTACCCTGTAAAACATGTTAATTTATTCTTTATTTAAGTAAAAAGGTCCCATTACGATACAATATCTTCTCTGCCAGGCAGTTCTGGACGTTATCCCGAAGTCTCAACCATCAGACATCCAACTTATTCTGCCTTCTTAAAAACGTCCTCACTCTCATTATCTAAAACTCAAACTGGCCCTCACAGTGACATGAATTAAAACCAAACCTCCGACATTCAGACTGAGCTTTTGTCAGTACTATCAACAAATAAATGCAGACCTTTCAGACCTGTAAATCATCTGATTGCCTCAGCTGACTGTGTGTGAATGTGACAACTGCTGGCAGCAGAAGTGTTGTTAGATGACTCTGCTCTCTAACAGCTCAGTCTGTCATTGTCAGCCGTGCAGCAGACGGCTAATGAAGGCAGCCCGACTCACCACATGGTGCTGTGACATGTTGTAACATATTCTCTCTCTTTCTGTCTCCCTCTTCACCTCTCTGTCCCGTTTCTGCACTGCGGTTATATCCTTTTCTTCTACTGCCTTATCTATTTTTGCCATATTTATGCCTCTGTGCCGGTGATAGCCGTGGCTGAAGGCATTATGTTTACGGGTCTGTCCAACTGTCCGTCCATTTGTCCGCCTACCCGTTCTCGTGAATGTGATATTTCAAGAACACCATGAGGGAATCTCTTCAAATTTGGCACAAACATCCATTTAACTTAAAGGTGAACTGATTTTGGTGGTCAAAGGTCAAGGTCAAAGTCTCTGTGACCTTGTGTGTCTCACTCTTGTGAAAGTGATATCTCAAGATAGCCTTGAGGGAGTTTCTTAAAAGTTGACACAAACGTTAAACTCAAGGATCAGCTGATTAGATTTTGGTGGTCAATGGTCAAGGTCATGGTGACCTTGCATTCATCTCATTCTTGTGAATGCAATATCTCAAAAACACCTTGAGTGAATGTATTCAAATTTGACACAAACATTCACTTGGACTCAGCAATGAGCTGATCACAATTTGGCGTCAAAGGTCAAGGTCACTGTGGCCTTGCATTCATCTCATTGTAATGAACGCGATATCTGATGGTGGCCTTGAGGGAATATGCTCAAATTTGGCACAAACGTTCACTCAGACTGAAGAATGAACTGATCAGAATCAGGTGGTCAAAGGTCAAGGTCACGGTAAACTCATAAAATATGTCCTTGGCTATAATAACTCAAGAACTTATCCACTCAAATTTTACACAAATATCTAATAATAAAGGATATATCAAAGTTCTGACATTTTACATCCAGGAGGTCAAATATCAATTGTGAAAACACTTTTCTGGCCATTATTAAACATCATATCTCAGAAACAGAAGGGACGACATTTGGACGGATATTGAATTGGTGACACTATTCTTGTGTGTCCGCCTTGAAACTGTGCTGATTGCATAGATCCAAGTGTAAGTGCAACTTGGGGGCATAACAGCATGGCAGTACTTCTAGTTTTGCTAATAACTGCTCATAACTCAAGTTCAGATACTCTGCTAATATATCCGCTATAAATTTGCATTTATCGACGATACTTACAAGTGAAATTGTAAATCACCTCCCCAAAGCACACTGTTTTTACACTGTACACCTCGTATCTTGTGCATTTTTATAGCTTTAGAGAGTACCCAACTCCAACATGAAGTCCTCCCTTGGTAGCTAATTAAGCTCTTGAACACTAACTTGTCTCTCTCTCTCCTTCTGATCCAGGTACATGTCTGATCCTGGGCTGCATGATCTACCCGGACGGCTGGGACAGCGACGAGGTGAAGCGCATGTGCGGCGAGCAGACGGACAAGTACACGCTGGGGGCCTGCTCGGTGCGCTGGGCCTACATACTGGCCATCATGGGCATCATGGACGCTCTCATCCTCTCCTTTCTGGCCTTCGTGCTTGGAAACCGTCAGGACAGTCTGATGTCTGAGGAGCTGCTGGGGGACAGTAAGAGGATGATACCTTGATGGCTCAGAGGGCAGACACCAGCAGGGTGATGTTAGACTGCAGGTTGAACTGTTTTTTGGGATAAAGGAGCCGGTCAGGGAGAGAAAGGAGAAACAACAGTACTTTTGTGTACTCAGATCTGAGGCAGTTTTTATGGTCAAACTCCTCAAACCATCTTGCAGATAAATCCCCAAATCTGAAGAGATGGGATTAGGGTGTTCATAATACCAGAATTTTAAACTTCGATAAAAACTATTATAAAAAAACCCAAAACTGGATACCTATATAATAAAACACGGCAAAACAACAAAAAAATGTCCTAGATACACAATATAGGATCAACAACCTGCACACAGTGCTGGTGTAGGAAAAAGTCAGTGAGCACATGGCAGCAGTCACATAGTGGGCTCATTGCTGGAGAAAATGGCTTAAGGTCTACTGATTTTCATTTATTTATTTTATTTATTTATTTATTTTTTTGATAGCTTTGGTACTATCAAATTTATAATGAACAGAGATTGAATTGTTTTAAACACATGGTATCCAAAATCTTAAATCAAACCTAGAAAAGCTTCAATAATGGTGGTACAACAAATGATAAACATATTACTGAATAAGTTATTTAAAATGACAAATTTGTCCCTTAAATTGCTGTTCTTTCAATAATTAACTGACTACTTCCCTTCCTGGGTGTCAAGACTCATCAAGTGGTAACTGGATCAGTATGAAGGGCCACAATTTAATTACTATGACTGGAAATAAGGAAAACTCAAAACCAGAAAGCATTTTTCGCAAACAAATAAGTATTTTTTCCTAACATTTGCTTTCTGTTGGAAAACCAGAAAATGCATGGCAGCCGAAATGTGGCGCAGCTGTGCCGGGTGGAAATGGTGGCAAGTTGTCTGATTTGCGGACAACTTGCCACTCTTACGAAAAACAACAAGAGAAGTGAGAGTCAGAATCAATAACGATATAAAACAGTCAATAAAACAGATTTTTTAAGAACTGTAATTCACAGCAACTACAAGAAATGATTGAGCATACTGTTATATATATGTGCACAAAAATATTAGGCCAATCGGTCCAGTACTTAGCTGCAGACAGACAGATATGCACACTAACACACGCATAACCAAATGCATGATCCCCTCCAGGCTCATGCCTAGCAGAGATAATAATGGACAGTTTTACCAATTCAGGTCTCTGAAAAATTTTCAAACAAATAAGTCTGATCAATGAATATTGCTTTTTGGTTAAACTGCTCATAACCTGTAAATATCTGCAGCCTTTGACAAGTGATCACAAGTAAACACTGCTTAAAGAGTCATAAACCAAAGAACTAATTGATTCAACTAACTTTCTCAGCCTTAGTATTGGCACTCGAGCCCCAAGTTAAGAAAGGAAAGTCCAATAAAAGTCATAATACATTCTTAACCAGATTTGTCGCCATTTCAAAAAAACCCAAAGGCTCATAGTACATTTTGAACATCTTAAAACCCATTTCACAGTAATTCATGGAGCACTTTAACAGGGACAGTTCGGTGCACAGCAACAATGTAAAAGCACTAGTGCAATTACACCTGAAATGAAATTCAGGCTATTTTCAAAACAAAACAAAGCAGGTGCCACTAAACTTATTAAAAAATCCATTTGGACGCTGGCCTGAATGTCTGCTCTGTGTCTGAATTTTATTCCACTTTTGGCTCAAGTCAGAGTGAGTAGTCTGAATACATTAAATTTGTGACACATATCCACACCTCTTTGTGCATAATTGGCCTTTCCATTAAAGCTCTGTGCAATAATGAGACAGCACACATCAGAGATCTGATTCCTGCCTCACATCCCACCAGTAGCTTGAAATTAAAAACTCCTGCGTGCATAATTTCCCGTGCTCACATTATTCATTTCCATACATTAGACGGATGTTATACACCACCTGCTTGCTTCTGTTCCCAATGAGATTTTTCTGTCTTGATTGGGGCGAGGTGACAAGTGCACTCTGACCAAAAGAGAATGATTTGAGTGGCGAGGAAGGCGGCAGGAAGAAGAGGAGAATACAGATGAAGAAGGACAGTGATGAGACACACAGAGAGGGGAAGACGAGTGACTGAGAGGAAGAATGCACCGATAGCAAGGGTTAATTGAAGCCTGGGGATGCTGGACAGAGTCATGAATTACTAATGGCTGTTTACACAGCTTGCTGCCAGCCTGTCTAAATGAATCACAGCCACCCTATCAGCAGGGACACAGTCGCCTGTTAGCTTGTATAAGCAAAAAGACTGGGAGGAAGAAGCCATTATCAAGCCAGAGACCGGAGAGGGAAGGACAAGACAGGGAGGGATAATGAGCCGAGGAAGAGGAGGAGAGAGGAAGGCAGATGTACATGAAATATGAGAATGAAAGTGAAAAGTTGGGGATTCATCAAGCAGTAGATGAAGTTTAAATGGGATGTTTTCTTATCTTGTCACTCAGGAGGATGGATAGTGACACCTGTCCACGAACATCAGAGGGGTGTTTTAATTCATGCCTCCTTTATAAGAGAAGTTTAACACAACACTGCCACCTGCTGGTTAAAAGAATATCAGGGTTATTATTGTATCTTCTCATAATGGACTGGTTTCTCTCTTTGTCCCCACAGAGACTGGCAATAACGCCATATAATATCTGATCATGGTAAAGCATACACACACACAGGTAAGAATCTTATTTTACTGCCACTTTACATCTCAAGGAATAATCACATTATAGATTGATAGATGCTTTGTTGATCCTTATGGAAGTTACTGTATTATTATATATCTATTTTCTTGAAATAATACAACTCACTTTTATCCCCTCAACCCAACCAATCGTCCCACATTTATGAGGGCTGTGTGCACCATTTAAAGGGATGACACATTTGCAATTTTGTTATGCTTACAAAGTGACAAAAAAGTTCTTAAATCTTCAATCTTCTGATGACACGAAAGCAACACATCCTCACACCTAAACGACATAATAGATTGCCAATGATACCCAAAAGCACATATATGACTGTCAATGGTCACAGTTTCAAACACGTGGTAAACACTGTGAGATTTTCTGACTTTGTTTGGTTTGGCATTAAAACAACTCTGTTAAGTGTGGGAAAAGATCATGTTTCAGTGAAAATAAGTAATTTTGTTATGTATGTTCTTTTGCTTTTTGTTTGTTGTTTTTTTACTTTTTAACTTTTGGTTTTACAAAGGACACCAATAGAAGTCTCCTGGGTGAAAGTCCTGTGTTTGCTTGATGCATTTGTTTACCACAACCTCTTTCCTACACAGACTTTTTTGCTTTTTACACTACATCACCTGACTCCTTCCTTTGCTCCCATCACAATTACATAGGCCACTAAAGTTCGCTGCCTAATGATTAATGTAAAAATCCAACACGATTATAAGTCCACCACCACAAGTTAAAAAACATAAATTTGATTTAATTTTTCTTCCAAATTCAACCCGCTTTAGCCCTTTTGAATACAGATTTCCATTTTATTTCCCAGTTTTCAGATTTTAAAAAATTATCTATTTCCATACTAGTTGACTGTTCTGCAATCTTATTATCTGTGTGATAATCTAAGTGCCAATTCAAAGCCTTCTTTTCTCCTATATAATATAAATATAATCCTGGTGGAGCGATATTTATTAAGTTATTTTATCATAACTTTTGCATGAAAAGGTCAACCATGATGTTTACACTGAGTGAAATATTCAAACTCAAGACTACATGTTTTATTATAGCTGCACCACGGCTTTAGTGGAAACATTCTCGATGTCTAATTCATCATTTTATCCACTCTTCCTAGAAATGCAGCCTGATATATTTGGTAACTGGAAAAATTTTAGATCTTCACTGGAATTTTGAATACATTTTTGTATTACTCCATGAGTTTGTAATGACCCACCAAAACATATTTTCCACATGCTCCTCAAGCAATCTGTTATAATCAGTACAAGTATTAAAGGTAGTACTAATTACAATAATGACATTCATCATCAGATAAACGTCCTCATCATGTAATGACATGTATATTTTTTACTTGGCTTAGTATACATAAATCAGTACATAAAATATTGAAACTAAATAACAATAATATTCCAGTAATTATAATCACTTAATGGATTTAGCATATCAAAATTAATTTGTTCTTTATCTGCAAGTGCCTTCCAGCTGGTGCTGTGTTCATGATTTTGTATCAGAGATGCTTATGCATTTTAAGTGAATAATTCCTGTTTTAATACTCAGGGATGTGTTTATCAACTTAAGTATATAAATTGATTTGCACAATAATTGGATGATGTGTGGGGGAGTACATAATGGGGCTCCCACCTACTCCCAATTTTCTAGACAATTTTCAATTAAAAGCACAGAGCTAGAATTACCACGTCATAGTCACAATGACCTTGACCTTTTACCTAAAACGAATTAGTTCATTGTTAAGTCGGAGTAGATGTTTCTGCCAAATTTTAAGAAAATTCCCTCAAAGCCTTTTTGAGCTATCACGTTTATGATAATGAGACAAACGTGGGGTCACAGTGACCTTGACCTTTGATCACCAAAGTCTAATCATTTCATAATTGAAGCCAAATGAAGGTTTTTGGCAAATTAAATTCTCTCAAGGCAATTTTGAGATATTATGGAATAATGGGACAGACAGACAGACAGATGAGCAGTCAGACAAACAATCCAAAAACATAATGCCTCCAACAATGGCTATTCTATAGCATGGCCAGAGCTATGAAAACCAGGTTTTAGGCCATACACTGGCTTTATCAATCAAATATAGTGCAAACCTGTAGAAAAAACAAATCCATCCTGCAGATTCTACTTTACTTTTTTTCTTGCCTGCAGGTATTGCTGCCTAAACGTGATGTAACTTTAGGATCCAGCTTCTCTCTCCTGGTCCAACCTATGGCTGGGATGCAAAGCTGATGTGGGGAAAGAACAGATCGAAGAAGAGGAAGAAGAGGAGGTCTGAAAGACGCCACACAGCCTTGGTGGAGACCAGGATGCCACTTGTCCTCTCTGAAAGCTGCCCTCCTGTAAAATAGCCTTCTCATTCATCCCAAACTGCATATTTTTGCAGGATGAATTCTCAAAAAAGACTGTAAGTTTACCTGTGTTGGTATGTCACTGCGTCATCGTTATCCAAGCTGTTCAAACTGAACTGTTTCTCCGTGTGGATGTAAGGAACGCTGCGCAGGTTCAGCTGGAAAAAATATATATATTAAAAGGACTCTTCTTGTGGTAATTCAGCTCCAGGATACACACCGTGAAGCGACAGCTGCTCAAATCGAATTAAATCAAAACAAATTATACAGACTTTGACCGACACAAATAAGGACTTAACAGACTCGAGGTCAAAGCTGTCAGATCTTCTTTCTTATCAAGTCAACAAACTCCCTGCAAAGGAATTTGGCTTTGACACTGTTTGACCTCTGATTCAAAGGAGAGCAAAGTGAGGGCTGAAGAAAGCGAAAAAACGAACAGAAAAAAAAAATACTGTTTTGTTATAATTAAATGTTTGATGTGATAGAATCAAAGGTAGTAATTAGAGGTTTTACTGGTGACAACTGCAAAAAAAAGATACTAAATGGGAGAAAACATCAATTGTATCAAGTCTATAATCTGTGTTTAGCTATATGTTGATTAGGTCCCTGTACTTTGTCTTGACTTTGAAATGTACACTTTGAACTGTCAAGCTATTGGTCCATTATTAGTGTGTGCCATACAGTATCGTGTAATCTGACAGTATTGTGGAGTACTAACAGGGAGTAAGAAACTGAACAAGGGTTGAAGTTGGATAAGATTGACTCTTTGTATCATTTCGTTGCCTGTCATTCTTCAGTCTCACTGTTAAAATTATGATGAATGATGCTCGACGTGCTATTCTACATTGTTTTCAACACTTTTTTTTTTACATGTCATATTTTGACATTTTTCCACATACCATACTATGTTGTTTTCAGACATGAAATATTTTGACGTTTTTGGTCGTTTGTCATACTACGACGTGACTTGACATGCTATACTATGTTGTTTTCACCTGTTTCTTCGACATGCTATATTATTATGTTTTGGGGCATTATTTCGACATCCTATAATATGACATGTATCGATATGCTATTTTATGTCGTTTTCAGCCCTTTTTTGACGTGTCATATTTTGGCATTTTTCGACACACTATATTGTGTAGTATTTTGTCATTTTTTCGGCGTTATATTATGATGTTTTTAGCTGTTTTTTCAACATGCCATGCTATGATGTGGCTTGAAAAAAAATGTCATAATATGACATGTCGAAAAAAACAGCGTAAAACAAGACAGTAAAGCATGTCGAGACATGTCATATTATAGGATGTTGAAATAATGCCCAAAAACTTAATAATATAGCATGTCGAAAAAATAGCTGAAAACGACATAGTATAGTATATCGAAAAATGTCAAAATATGACATGTCAAAAAATGGGCTGAAAAAAAAAGAAAAGCATGTCGAGACATGTCATAGTATAGCATGTTGAAAAAACGGCCAAAACATGATGATAAAACATGTTTAAAAAAATGGCTGAAAACAACATAGTACAGTATGTCAAAAAATGTCAAATATGACATGTCGAAAACAAGGGCTGAAAACCACATCGTATAGCATTTCGAGACTTGTCATAGTATAGTATGTTGAAAAACTGGCCAAAAAATCATAATGAGATAAGACAGAACTTTAATAATCCCGAAGGAAATTCTTGTGCCAGATTGCTCCAAAGTACAGTAGCAAAAAGAATACACCAACAGAGCATCAAATAAGTGAAAATAAAATACAATATAAGTGTCTAAAAAGAATGTTTAAAAGTAGAAAGTAATATTGCACATGGAATTTAAAAATGTACATAAACATAAGTACTATTACATACTATTACATGGTAAGTAATATACCAGTTTCCTGATGGGTTCATTGAGTCTGACTGCAGAAGATGACGCTGGCCACCACTAATGACAGAACATCTGCAGCATGGTTCTGCAGACATTGACAGACCTGAGTCTCATGAGAAAATACAAGCGGCTCTGACCTTTGTTGTACACGGCATCTGTTAATCCAGTCTTTCAGTGCAGTCCAGTTTATTGTCTATATGTCCACCACTGATCCGTTGATGGTGACCGGGTTCAGACGGGTACTTTGTTTCCTAAAGTTCACCATCAACTCCTTTGTCTTTGTGGCGTTGAATTGCAGGCGGTTTAGTCTACACCACTCCACAAACCTGTCCACCACTCCTTTGTAATGAGCGTCCTGACCCCAGCTGATGCAGCCCAAGAAGGCAGAGATGTCCGAAAGCTTCTGCAGGTGGCAGGACCGTGAGTAGAATCTGAAGTCCGAGGTCAAGTCAAGTCAACTTTATTTGTATAGCACATTTCATACATACATTTCATATCTAAGAGATTTAGGATTGTCTTGAAAGTTTAATTTCTTTATGAGAGCGTTTAAGTGCATTTTTAAAGATCTCGAGGTGGACCAGCAGCTGGACGTTCAGCCTTCCTGCAGGCTCTCCTCGGTACTTGTACTCTAACCCCGTTTCTCCATGGAGCCCTTGGTTTTGCAGATACCTTTTTTGTTTTTTTCAGGTGCAATGTTGTCAATAATTTGACCAACAACACAGGTAAAATTATTCGCCATCAAATCACATGATGCTGTGTTGGGGGGAGCCATGTCAGCATACTAACTGATAAACATGTCAATTGCATTTTCAGGGATAAAACGCTTATTGATGGTTCTGACTGCATCGTCATCGACAGACCCTTTGAGATAACCAGGTCAAGGGTGTGGCCTTTTTTGTGAGTAGGTCCTGTAACGAGAGAATTCCAGTGAGTCCAACAGATCTCTAAGTTGTTTTGTATCTACAATATTTAGGTTATCATTGTGGATGTTGAAGTCACCTGAGATGACAATACAGTCGAATTCACCTAGATCCTCTTAGAAACCATGTTTAAGTTAAGGGGGGTGAGACAGTGTAAGTAGTAATGTAGGGCACATGAATTTACAGACAACAGCAACATATTCAATAGAGGCGAAAGTGCCCAAAGAAACACGTCAAATTTAGATGGTCAGCATAGAGGGTTGCGAGCCCATCAGCCTTCCTATTGCATCTTGCAAGATGTACAAAGTTGAAATGTTCAGGTGAAGTTTCTATCAATTCTTTGTTGTCAGTCTCATCCAGCTAGTGTCTCTGTTTAGGCAGTAGCCCTTTAACCAAATGTGAAATAGCCAAAGCTAAATTTTACACGGACAAAACAGGGGAAGGGCAGTGGGCCTGAGATAATGCACTGCTTGCCAGTGTTGCAAATATTGCCCATTAAAGCTTATACAAGTAATGTCACCTTTAAGTTTCTCAGGCTACTGCATCTTTAAGTGCACCACGGCAGTCAAGACAGACGGGTGTCCTCGACTGCTACTTCGGTGGACGACCCAGGGCGCACATGTCAGAGGGGCAGGGTGGACGTCCCTTGACTCCCGCGTGGGAGCGAGCCACAGTGGTGGCGTTTTTCCCAAGATGACGAGTAGGCGGCGAGGAAGCCGGTCGCGGTATAATCGACAGAGGAGGGAATCCCTGCTCATTCAGGATATCGATGGTGGGCTCCAGGGAACTGTTCTCCAGGTGGAGAGCCTCCGGCATGGAGCGGCGAGGGGAGTGCTTCCTGTCTAGCTTTCCGCCCTTGACCATAGTCCATGGCTCCGGTGTAGAACAAGCTCCAGACCTGTGCTTTGCTCTTACTATCACCCATGCGTCCTCTTTCCAAGCCGCTGGGGCATCAGATTGGACCGACTCACCCTCGGCGAGAACAGACCCAGACCATGGCAGAATGGTGTCGGAGCCCGGTGCAACAAGCGCCGAGGATACGGATCAGGAGATGTGTTCAGCCTAGGCAGTGACGATTGTGCAGAGCTGCATGAAGAGCTCATCCTTCTTCCTCAGATCATCTTGCAGGCGACGGATTTCTTCAGTGATCTGTGAGTACGCAGGCAGACAGACTCAAGTGCAGAGATTATATATCGAAAAAATGGAAATGGTATGGTAGCCTATGTCGAAAAATGTCTAAATGTGACGTGAAAAAAAAGGACTGAATACAACATAGGATAGCATGTCGAGACATGTCGTAATACTGAATTTTCAAAAGAAAAAAAACGGCCAAAAACATCACAATAAGATAATATTGCTCCAAAAATAGTAGCAAAAAGAATACAACAGAGCATCAAATAAGTGAAAATAAAATACAAAGTATCTAATAATAATGTATAAAAGTTAAAAGTAATATTGCACTTGGAATTTAAAATTGTACATAAACATAATAAAAGTATATTTCACATTGTAAGTAATATGCTTCAGTTTTCCTTCCTGCAGAAGGCGGAGGAGTTGTACAGTTTGATTTCCACAGTTAGAAAAGACCTCTTGTGGCCTTCTGTGGTACTCCTCTGTGGTCTCAGTCTAGGGCTGATGGTGCTCTGATAGGACTCCAACGTGGCGTGCAGGGATGAGAGATGTTGTCCTTTACACTAAGCAGTTTCTGCAGCATCCTCCTCTCTGATACCTCCACTAAAGACTCCAGTTTCACCCCCAGGACAGAACCAGCATTCCTGATGAGCTCATTGACTCTGTCTGCATCAGCGGCCTTCAGCATGCTTCCCCAGTACAGGACAGCGCAGAAGATGATACTGGCCACCACCGATTGATAGAACATCTGCAGCATCTGTGTTTTTAGTCCAGTCCAGCTTAATGTCTATACAGACGCCCAAGTACTTGTAGTCGTCCACATTGTCCACCTCTGATCCGTTAATGGTGACCAGGTTCGGACGGGTCCTTTGTTTCCTATAGTCCACCACCAACTTCTTCCTCTGTGTGACGTTGAGTTGCAGGTGGTTTAGTCCACACCACTCCACAAACCTGTCCACCACTCCTCTATAATCAGCTTCCTGACCCCAGCTGATGTTGTACTCGGAGACTGTGGTCAAAGTCAGGCCAATTACTTTTCCCTAGCTAGTGTAATCTATGTAGTTTGTATTTTAACAGTAATGGGCTATTCATCGTTACAGTGGCATCACGGTGTCATTTACATCAGATTCTACTTTTTTTTTCTGATTTTGGTGTCAGTGTTTTGACATGCTAAATTATGACGTGTCTGAACTATGTATACTATGTAGTTTTTTGAAGTTTTTTCAACATCACATTTTGATATTTTTCGACATACTATACTATGTCGTTTTCTGACGTTTTTTTGACATGCTATATTACAGCAATTTCGACCAGTATTTTGATATGCTGTGTTATAACATGTCTGGACATGCTATAATGTTATTTTTTGGACTTTTTTTGACATGTCATATTTTGTCATTTTTTGGACAAACTATACTGTCGTTTTTGGCCATTTTTTTCAATATCTTATACTATAATGTGTCTCGACATGCTGTTCATGTTGTTTTCAGCCCTTTTTTGACATCATATTTTGTTATTTTTTGCCATACTATACTATGTGTTGCGGCCGTTATTTCGACATGCTACATTATGACTTTTTTGGCATTATTATCAAGCTGCTCATTCCCCCTAAGGGAGACGAACCCCTTCATAATCATGCAAACGGCTGCACCCTGGCTCGTGAGCATGTTTAACATGTTCATGAAGCAGCAGCAGCAGCTGTTTGAGCAATCATTGACAGGAAACCACATGTGTAGGGGTGTGGAGACGGAGACGGAGAGTGGAGAGAGTGATGACGCAATGGACCTCCAGATGAAGATGAAGAACAGCTCAGTGTTTGAGTGCTTTTTCTGCTTTTGTCTTATCTTGCTAAGACTCTGTATTAGACTGTATATGTAATTCCTATAAAAGGGAGTGAGGTAACTGTTGCTTTTGATATATGCTTCTGATATTTTTGTCTTTGAATAAAGACTGCATCGAGCAGTTTTAACCTTTTCCTACCATCCCTGGGTGTTTACCTTTTCATCCTTCTAAGAATCTGGTGACTGAAAGACAAAAAAGAATCAGGTTGCGGGACAAAAGCAAACTTTAAGTTTGGTGCTTGGCTTTGGCTGTTCGATTATTTAGTGTCCGCGTAAGGTCGAGACATAAACTCTTAAAGAGAAGGGATTCAGCTCTTTGACAATGATGTCTTTGGCAGGTTTTTCAACATGCTATACTATGATGTGTCTCCACAGTCTATATTTAACTGTTTTCAGCTGTTTTTTCAACATGTCATATTTTGGCATTGTTCGACATACTAAACAATCTCGTTTTTCTGTCGTTTTTCCAGCATTCTATATGATGTTTTCGGACATTATTTTGACAGGCTATTTTATAACATTTCTCGACATGCTATTCAATGTTCAGCACTTTTTTCACCATACTATAGTATACAATTTTTGGTTTTCAGCCATTTCTGTGATGGGTCAAAATTTCATTTTTTGCCATACAGTACTATGTGATATTTGGTCATATTCTCAATATGCTAAAGTATGAGTTTATGGCCTTTATTTGGTCCGGTTTTCAACATGCTATGCTATGGTGCATATCTAAGAGCTATAATAACTGGTTTTTAGCCGTTTTTGGGACGGGTCAAAATTTGAGATTCTTTACCTTACTATACTATGCGATTTTTCGCTCACTTTGTCAACATGCTAAATGATAACTTTTTGGTCATTTTTTGGCGCTGTTTTCAACATGCTATGCTATGGCGCGTCTGTACGAGCTAAAATAAGCAGTTTTCAGCCATTTTTGGGACGGGTCAAAGTTTGAGATTTTTTGCCTTACTATACTATGCGATTTTTTGCTCATTTTTTCAACATGCTAAATTATCCGTTTTTTGTCTTTTTTTGGCCATGTTTTCAAAATGCTATGCTATGGCACGTCTCTGTGAGCTATAACAAGTGGTTTTCTGGCATATTTGGGGCGGGTCCAAATTTGAGATTTTTTGCCTTACTATACTATGCGATTTTTCGCTCATTTTTTCAACATGCTAAATTATACGTTTTTTTCATCTTTTTTTGGCGCTGTTTTCAACATGCTATGCTATGGCGCATCTCTACGAGCTATAATAAGCAGTTTTCAGCCATTTTTGGGACAGGTCAAAATTTGAGATTTTTTGCCTTACTATACTATGCGATTTTTCGCTCATTTTTTCAACATTCTAAATTATGACTTTTTGGTCATTTTTTGGCGCTGTTTTCAACATGCTATGCTATGGCACATCTGTACGAGCTAAAATAAGCAGTTTTTCAGCCATTTCTGGCACGGGTCCAAATTTGAGATTTTTTGCCTTACTATACTATGCGATTTTTCGCTCATTTTTTCAACATGCTAAATTATGACTTTTTGGTCATTTTTTGGTGCTGTTTTCAACATGCTATGCTATGGCGCGTCTCTACGAGCTAAAATAAGCAGTTTTCAGCCATTTTTGGGACGGGTCAAAATTTGAGATTCTTTACCTTACTATACTACTATGCGATTTTTCGCTCATTTTTTCAACAAATTTTGACTTTTTGGTCATTTTTTGGCGCTGTTTTCAACATGCTATGCTATGGCACGTCTTTACGAGCTATAAGAAGTGGTTTTCAGGCATATTTGGGGCGGGTCAAAATTTGAGATTTTTTGCCTTACTATACTATGCGATTTTTCGCTCATTTTTTCTCAACATGCTAAATTATGACTTTTTGGTCATTTTTTTGGCGCTGTTTTAAACATGCTATGCTATGGCGTGTCTCTACGAGCTAAAATAAGCAGTTTTCAGCCATTTTTGGGACAGGTCAAAGTTTGAGATTTTTTGCCTTAGTATACTATGCAATTTTTCACTTGTTATTTCAACATGCTAAATTATGACTTTTTGGTCATTTTTTGGCGCTGTTTTCAACATGCTGTGCTATGGCGCGTCATTACAAGATAAAATAAGCAGTTTTCAGCCATTTTTGGGACGGGTCAAAGTTTGAGATTTTTTGCCTTACTATACTATGCGATTTTTTGCTCATTTTTTCAACATGCTAAATTATGACTTTTTGGTCATTTTTTGGCGCTGTTTTCAACATGCTATGCTATGGCGCGTCTTTACGAGCTATAAGAAGTGGTTTTCAGGCATATTTGGGGCGGGTCAAAATTTGAGATTTTTTTGCCTTACTATACTATGCGATTTTTCGCTAGTTTTTTCAACATGCTAAATTATGACTTTTTGGTCATTTTTTGGTGCTGTTTTCAACATGCTATGCTATGGCGCGTCTCTACGAGCTAAAATAAGCAGTTTTCAGCCATTTTTGGGAGGGGTCAAAATTTGAGATTTTTTACCTTACTATACTATGCTATTTTTCGCTCATTTTTTCAACATGCTAAATTATGACTTTTTGGTCAATTTTTGGCGCCGTTTTCAACATGCTGTGCTATTTCTTACGAGCTAAAATAAGCAGTTTTCAGCCATTTTTTGGGACGGGTCAAAATTTGAGATTTTTTGCCTTACTATTATGCGATTTTTCGCTCATTTTGTCAACATGCTAAATTATGACTTTTTGGTCATTTTTTGGCGCTGTTTTCAACATGCTATGCTATGGCACATCTGTACGAGCTAAAATAAGCAGTTTTCAGCCATTTCTGGGACGGGTCAAAATTTGAGATTTTTTGCCTTACTATACTATGCGATTTTTCGCTCATTTTGTCAACATGCTAAATTATGACTTTTTGGTCATTTTTTGGCGCTGTTTTCAACATGCTGTGCTATGGCACGTCTCTACGAGCTAAAATAAGCAGTTTTCAGCCATTTCTGGGACGGGTCAAAATTTGAGATTTTTTGCCTTACTATACTATGCGATTTTTCGCTCATTTTTTCAACATTCTAAATTATGACTTTTTGGTCATTTTTTGGCGCTGTTTTCAACATGCTATGCTATGGCACATCTGTACGAGCTAAAATAAGCAGTTTTCAGCCATTTTGGCACGGGTCAAATTTGAGATTTTTTGCCTTACTATACTATGCGATTTTCGCTCATTTTTTCAACATGCTAAATTATGACTTTTTGGTCATTTTTTGGTGCTGTTTTTCAACATGCTATGCTATGGCGCGTCTCTACGAGCTAAAATAAGCAGTTTTCAGCCATTTTTGGGACGGGTCAAAATTTGAGATTTTTTTGCCTTACTATACTATGCTAAATTTTGACTTTTTGGTCATTTTTTCGCTCATTTTCAACATGCATGCTAAATTATGACATATTTTTTTGAGATTTTTGCCATTTTTTGGCGCTCTTTTTTCAACATGCTATGCTATGGGCGCTGTCATCTATGCTATGGCGTGTCTCTACGAGCTAAAATAAAGCAGTTTTCAGTCCATTTGAGATTTTTTGCCTTAGTATACTATGGCAATTTTTTTTCACTTGGGTCAAAATTTGAGATTTTTTTTTTTTGCCTTACTTTACTATGCGATTTTTTCGCTTACATTTTGCGATTTTTTCAACATTTTGCTAAATGCTAAATTATGACTTTTTGGTCATTTTTTTGGCGCTGTTTTCAACATGCTATGCTATGGCCGCGTCTCTATGAGCTATAAGAAGTGGTTTTCAGGCATATTTGGGGCGGGTCAAAATTTGAGATTTTTTGCCTTACTATACTATGCGATTTTTCGCTGTTTTCATTTTTATGGCGCGTCTCACAAGCTAAAATAAGCAGTTTTCAATTTTTCAGATGCTTAAATTATGACTTTTGGGGCTCATTTTTTTGGCGCTGACTTTTTCAACGTTTTGCTATGCTATGGCGCGTCTCTACGAGCTAAAATAAGCAGATTTTTTTTCAGCATTTTTTTTGGGACGGGTCAAAATTTGAGATTTTTTGCCTTACTATACTATGCGATTTGAGATTTTTTTTTTTCGCTCATTTTGTCAACATGCTAAATTATGACTTTTTGGTCATTTTTTGGCGCTGTTTTCAACATGCTGTGCTATGGCGCGTCTCTACAAGCTAAAATAAGCAGTTTTCAGCCATTTCTGGGACGGGTCAAAATTTGAGATTTTTTTGCCTTACTATACTATGCGATTTTTCGCGATTTTTTCGACTTTTTGGCCATTTTTTCAACATGCTAAATTATGAGTTTTTTTTGGTCAATTTTTTTTGGCGCTGTTTTCAACATGCTATGCAAATGGCGCGTCTCTACGAGCTAAAATAAGCAGTTTTCAGCCATTTTTGGGACGGGTCAAAATTTGAGATTTTTTGCCTTACTATACTATGCGATTTTTCGCTCATTTTGTCAACATGCTAAATTATGACTTTTTGGTCATTTTTTGGCGCTCTTTTCAACATGCTATGCTATGGCACGTCTGCTATGAGCTAAAATAAGCAGTTTTCAGCCATTTTTGGGACGGGTCAAAATTTGAGATTTTTTGCCTTACTATACTATGCGATTTTTTTTTTTTTCGCTCATTTTTTCAACATGCTAAATTATGACTTTTTGGTCATTTTTTGGCGCTGTTTTCAACATGCTATGCTATGGCGCGTCTCTACGAGCTAAAATAAGCACTTTTCAGCCATTTTTGGGACGGGTCAAAATTTGAGATTTTTTTGCCTTACTATACTATGCGATTTTTCGCTCATTTTTTCAACATGCTAAATTATGACTTTTTGGTCATTTTTTGGCGCTGTTTTCAACATGCTATGCTATGGCGCGTCTCTATGAGCTAAAATAAGCAGTTTTTCAGCCATTTTTGGGACGGGTCAAAATTTGAGATTTTTTTGCCTTACTATACTATGCGATTTTTCGCTCATTTTTTAAACATGCTAAATTATGACTTTTTGGTCATTTTTTGGCGCTGTTTTCAACATGCTATGCTATGGCGCGTCTCTACGAGCTAAAATAAGCAGTTTTCAGCCATTTTTGGGACGGGTCAAAATTTGAGATTTTTTGCCTTACTATACTATGCGATTTTTCGCTCATTTTTTCAACATGCTAAATTATGACTTTTTGTCATTTTTTGGCGCTCTGTTTTCAACATGCTATGCTATGGGCGCATCTTTACGAGCTAAAATAAGCAGTTTTCAGCCATTTTTTTTTTGGGACGGGTCCAAATTTGAGATTTTTTGCCTTAAAGGAGTTTTTCTCTTGGTTGCTGCAAGAAAAAAACTCTCACCCTCCCAGGGTGAGCGCTATGTTCAGAATTCTTAAAAGCAACTCAATAAACAGTAAATAACTGAATGTCCACACAAATTTAGAATTTTGATTCAAACCTTTTAGTGAATCTTTTCAAGCAAGCAATGAGCAGTTACAGAGCTCTGGATCAGAAATGCCTCTCTCCCTAGCCGATAACATCAGCGAGTCAGCCTGCATTCTGACAACCTGTCTTTCCCTGATCCAGTATTTTATACTATTTACAATGAGGAAATGTGAATGAAGGTAGAATCATCTTCTGGTTGGTTCCCCTCGTCATCTGGCTCCCCATTCAGCGTGGCATTTTCTCTGGATTGGTCAACTTCGAGGACAGTCCCTTTTTAGGAGTTGTTTTTTTTCCTTTTCTGCATGACCTGTTGAACTCAGTCACAGAGACCAGACACCCACACTCTTTTTTTTGTCTCATATACACATTAAATATTCCTCCTCTTTTTTGTCTCTGTTTACGGGTGACCTTCACATGACACTCCTAAATGACCTATACAGTAGCATTTCAATTCCTCTAACGGTAGTTTCAGCATTCTTACTTCAGCATTCTTGCAGTTGCATAACAATTTTAACCTTGCTTGGACAGAGCCTTAAGGGCTCATGTCACATGAAACTTGTTCCCTATCCTAGCATTATAATCACACTTTAGCTGGAATCATTGTTCAGTTACAGAGATTTAGGTTACATACAGGCATATTTGGGATGGGTCAAAATTTGAGGTTTTTTGCCTTACTATACTATGTGATTTTCGGTCATTTATTCAACATGCTAAATTATACGTTTTTTGTCTTTTTTTGGCCATGTTTTAAACATGCTATGCTATGGCGCGTCTCTACGAGCTAAAATAAGCAGTTTTCAGCCATTTTTGGGACGGGTCAAAATTTGAGATTTTTTGCCATACTATACTATGCGATTTTTCGCTCATTTTTTCAACATGCTAAATTATGACTTTTTGGTAATTTTTTGGCGCTATTTTCAACATGCTATGCTATGGCGCGTCTCTATGAGCTATAAGAAGCAGTTTTCAGGCATATTTGGGGCGGGTCAAAATTTGAGATTTTTTGCCTTACTATACTATGCGACTTTTCGCTCATTTTGTCAACATGCTAAATTATGACGTTTTTTTGGTCATTTTTTGGCGCTGTTTTCAACATGCTATGCTATGGCACGTCTCTATGAGCTATAAGAATTGTTTTCAGGCATACTTGGGACGGGTCAAAATTTGAGATTTTTTGCCTTACAATACTATGCGATCTTTCTCTCATTTTTTTAGCATTCTAAATTATGAGTTTTTGGTCATTTTTTGGCGCTCTTTTCAACATGCTATGCTATGGCGCGTCTCTACGAGCTAAAATAAGCAGTTTTCAGCCATTTTTGGGACGGGTCAAAATTTGAGATTTTTTGCCATTTTCTGTGTGTTTTTTCACCATGCTATATTGTGACGTTTTTGGTCATTATTTCAACATGGTATACTATGACAGTTTTCAGCCTGTTTTTTCAACATATCATTTTTCAACATACTTTACTATGTTGTTTTGGGCTTAACGGTTGGCATCACAATTTCCTCCTCAAGCTCCAGAAACAGGGGTGGCTGATATCCGTACACACACTGGAAGGGAGAGAGAGACCTGTGGCTGAGACAGAGAGAGAATTAAGAGCATATTTAATCCAAATCAACTGATTGCTCTAAAGGGACGGATTCTGAGACACTGCACAGCCGAGTCCTGTCTCCAGCTCCTGGTTGTAAAGGTCCATCTGTCCATTAGACTGAAGTTGGATTAAAAAAAAAGGCTGGCCATGGCCCCAATAAGCCTACAGAGCCCCTTCTAAAACCGGGCAAACTGGCGACCCTGGTCTGACACAACGTCCTGAGGGAGTCCATGTAGACAAAAAACATGAGATAACATAACCTCTGCTGTATTAGAAACAGTTTCAGAAAATCAATCCACAATGGTAAGTGTACCTGTGTTTACATCAGAAGGAGGCCGTCCAGGGACAAAATCTATGGAGATGTGTGACCAAGGTCGGAACGGGCAGAGGGTGTAGCAAACCAGGAGGCCGCTGGCTGGAGGTCTTCTTTTGGGCACAGGTTAAGCAAGCAGCAACGAACTCTTGGACGTCCTCCTTCAGCCCTTTTTTGACATGTCATGTTTTGACATTTTTTGCAATACTATACTATGAAGATTTCGACAGTTTTTTTGACATGCCATATTATGACGTTTTGGGGCATTATTTCGACACGCTATACTCTGACGTGTCGCGACATGCTATTCTATGTTGTTTTCAGACATTTTTTTGACATTTTTTGACTTACTATGCTATGTCAATTTCTGTCATTTTTACGACATGCTATATTATTATGTTTTGGGGCATTATTTCGACATCCGATACTATAACAGAGGTGTTCAGGAAGCATCCTGATCAGATGCTATGTTTTTTTCAACCTATTTTTTTTTATCCATTTACTATTTTATGACATTGTCATTATGTTTTTGATGACATACATTTTGTACAACATACTACATTATAACATTTATGTCAAATTTTTGATGATACACTATTTTATGACATTTTTATCACATTTTGAAATTGTAAAATTGTCTTAAAACCATCATGGTATGGTCTGTCATGAACAATGTCATAAAAAGGCCATATTATAGCATACCTTCAAAAATGCCATAAAAACTTCATAAAATATTTTATACGTTTCATAAAAAGGTAGTATAGTGCTTCGTTATAAATATTATTAAAATGTCATAGTATAGTATGTCATTAAAAAAGTCTTTACACAATCAGTAGGATAATATTTTGTACAAAATATCATAAAAACATAATAATAATACCACAAAGTTTAATGGTAGTTTCTATGACTATTACAATATTACGTTTTAAGACATTTTTTACGACATACTACACTATGACGTTTTTGCAACATTTCTTGTGATACTATAACGTTTATATCATATTTTTAATGATATAATATGCTATGTTGTTTTTGACATTTTTTATGACAGTTTAGTTTGACTTTTTTATAGCAATTTTCACAAAAAATGACTTTTTTTTATAATTTTAATGGCATTATACTGTGATGTTTTTGCCAACATACTATGATTTCTTTTATTCATACCTTTGAGAAGCACCTTTTTCTGTGCTGGGAGCAGCGATTTCCTGGAACATATGCAGGTTCGCTGACAACTGCAACAGGGAAAGCCTTTTTCCCAAAATGTCAAACTATTCCATGAATAGGTCAAAGGTTTATTGGTGACTAATTTAACAGTTAGGTAAAGTAAAGACGGAACCAAGTGTATTTTTGGAGCGAAATGACTTCGTTGCAACTCATGTACCTGTTTGCTAATTAAGTGGAAGAGGTGTGAAAGTGCAGGATGTTCAGCTGTAATGAGTGGAACTGCTCAGTAACTGGGTCAGTGTTAAACGTGTTTACTCATTCATGACTTCCTCTCAGACAGCACCTTTTGACCAAATTAGCACACAAACGCTTGAACATCCTCACACATATAAAAGACACACCACACGAAACATATTTTCTTTAAGGTTTAATTTGTCCCAAACACTTTATCCACAACTCCAACTTATACATTCAAAGATCCACGGTTTCTTATATGTACATTTTACTGTAAAGTATCCTCATAAATACCATAAATAACAATAAAGGAATGGAATTAAATAAATAAATACTCTTTGGGACTGGTTTTAGTGTTTGCTGGTGGTGCCCAGCACCTGTAAAAATCACATAGCAATAGTTCAGATTTGATATCAAGATTTCTACTTTGTAAAGGCTGTTTACCCTGTAGTTATATTAATTCAAGTCAGGAGTTAGTTTGTACAAATGCACATACACAAACACAACAAATACTGCAATTGTAGTATAGTGTGATTGTAGTTTTGAAACATTTTTGGAATAAGTTCAAACTCAAAAAATATACATACATAAATTTCTAAGTCAGTAAACATAGGACTTTAAAACAAAGGTAAAACCTAAACCTTAACTCTATTAATTGCAACTCTTAAGTATATTCATATATATATATATTTTGGTTTAAAATCATGTCTGCCCAGTTACATATCAGTAGACAAAGCCTTCAGTCCTCCGGAGGTAAGCTAAGTTAGGCTTCTGTCTTCCGATAACGTCAGTGTCTCTTTGAAATGTGAGTTTCTCAGACCAGCTGTAAAAACCTCAAAGAGAAAATAGGGGAAAAAAAGTACACGTGTTGATTTTTTCTCAGCAAGACTGTTTGTTTCTAAGGCTCTGTTTGCTTTTGGTAAGCAATTGCATCCCTCTAAAATTAATCGTGTAGTACTTCAGGGGAACCAAACATGAATAATTCAATCCATTTTTATGGCCATTTCTCATCGGAGCTACAGCTCAACTGACTGTAATGGATGGGGATGGGAAATGGATTTGCATCACCCGTCTTGGCACTAAGCCGAGATATTTTATATTTAGTAATTTGTTTGTGCGGGGAAAAGACTCACATATAACATCAAAGTCCATTTTTGGTTGCAATGAAATCCCTCTATGCTCCATTTTTCATTAAAACTTTGTAAGTGTAAAAACACTCATATTTAAGAGGATGGATCCGTGGAAAAAACACACCCCTTTAAATAAATTTAAAGGACCATTGTGTGGGATTTATCTTTTGGCAGATATTGAATATAATATTCATTTTCGTTAATGTATAATCACCTGAAACTTTAAATGTGTGTGTTTTTGTTTGCTTAGATGAAGCATGTCCTCCATGATGCACCGCCTTGTTTCTACAGTAGCAGTTTAAACGTTAAAGTGAAAGCTATCGTAGGTTCTACTGCACCAGAGGTCGGCAACTTTTCCTATGAAAATAGCCATTTTTGACCCAAAAAGAAAAATCTAAAAAAAAATTGCTTGGAGCAGTAAAAGGTATTTGAGTCCTATCATGAAGGTAATTGCTTCTAAATTAGCCTATCGACATTAAAAATAGGTCTAAATAAGCAACCATTAATCTGTTTTACCACAAGGTGTCTGCTCTGCAGTGGGCTTTTCATGATTATGTGTTAAGAATTGGTGGTGAAAGAAAATAAATCTGTCTATTCATTATTAAATTCTCTGTTTTCCTCTGAGACTTGAGCTATGGGGACTCGAATTTAGCCACCGCTGTTGAGGTTCAGCAAAATTTAGAGGAAAAGGCACCATGTCGTAGGTGTAAAACAACTTTTAGTTGAGCAAAAAAAAACAACTAAACATAGAAAAAACAAAATGTGTAAACATTTTTGCAGTTGAAGAATATAACAATTTCTTTAGGCCTAAAAAAATGATAATGAAAATTAATGTAAAAAGGTTTCTTAATTCTAACAGGGATGATTAAAATGGTGAAATTTAGATTTTCCCTGGAAGGTTTACTAAACTCTTCTCAAAAAAGCTAAAGACCGACTGATTCTCAGACCACCCTGCCCATTTGTGACGACTGAGCCTCCTCATTTCCCCATTTTTTCTTCTTTTGTTTGCTTTATTTTAGTTTGATTTATTTATTTAGGGCTAATGAGCTGCATGTGGCTCCAGAGCTGCAGGTTACCGACCCCTGGACTAAATGCTTGGAAAGCAAGAGCGGAGCATTCAGGAGGTTGCAATGTGCCACTAGATGCCACCAAATCCTTTACACTGGTCCTTTAATTTATTAAATCGGCATCAATCTCAAATTATTGCGTTTTCAACAGTATTAGTGGTGCAAAAGGGGCTGTAAGCCAAGTCTGATATTTTGTGTAAAAACACAGCTTTTCTGAGTGAGCGATGACATTATTTAGTCACAATGACAAAGAAGAAACAATCTGAATCTCCTCTCAGTTTTTCAAAATAAAGTCTGACGTTTAAGCTTTTTCTTCGCGTATGATCACAAACTTAAAAGTAAAAGTTTGACTCACTTTTTTGTCCATTTCAGCCACCACTATGATCAGCCCATGGTCCCGGTGCTGCGAGGGCTGCCCGGGTTGGATGAGTGCACGTTCCAGGGGTCGTGGGTGGCCGGAGCCAGCGGCGTCTCCCGGGACACGTTGCGCCCATCGTCCCCGGCCTCCAACTCGGTCTCCACCTCCAGATCGGCGTCGTCCTCCGGCACGGCCCGGGAGTCCGAGCCCTCCTCGGTCTGACCCAGGTAGACGTTGTGCGGATCGGAGGGATCCACAACCTGATTCCTCTTCTCCCGGTGCAGCAGGAGGCGCTCCAGCGGCACCGTGTTCTTCTTGGGCAGGAAGAGGGAGGTCTGCGGCAGGTTCTGGCCCGCCGTGAACACCTGCCGGGAGCCCTCCAGGTTGAACAGGATGCCGGTCCGGCTGGAGTAGTACACGTCCCGGTTGTTCTCCAGGAGTTTGTGGTTGAACAGACAGTCGTCTCTGAGACAGATGGGCTGACAGGCAGAACGAGAGGGGAAGTGAATTCAACAACAGTAAAGGAACATCTTAGTTTAGCAAGATGCACGACATTAAATGCACTTTTTTGTCGGTTTAAAATATGCAAACTAACTAACAAATCAATGAATAAATAAATGAAATAAAAAATATTTTTCTTTCCAGTGTAAATCATTTTTTACCCTATATATCAGTGAGAAAGTATTCTCTCTTGTTTCGGTGAATCTTAAATAAACTACCAGCACGCAAAACTTCTTTGGAAAAGTGAAATGACTTTGCCAGTATCCGCAGTTTGTTTCCATAATATCAACACAACCATAAAAGAGAAATTCAGTGCATAAATTCATGCATAAACACAACACACCTTCGGTAAATTCTGTGCGTTAAAGGATAGAAAACGGTTTTAAATAGTCTATGATAATAAACTGATGCGAAAACATCCCATAGTTGCAGTATGTTTGAGCGCAAAGTGACGGCTCATAGGAAGCAATGTTAAAAACGATGCGTAAATCCACAAAATTGTGCTAAATGTGAAACCAAAAATGAACGTTAAGGAGATCCTTAGATCAATTCATAATAATAATAATAATAATAATAATAATAATAATAAACACAGTCGAAGAGGGTAAATAAATTGACGTTAAGACGTCCTACAGTTGCAGTTTATTTGTGCGTAAAAAGATTTTTTTCCCGAAATGGCGATGTTAAAGCCAATTTATGAGTTAAGTTAGATGAAAATTAAAACTTAAAAACACGGAGTCGATTGAATTAATTGAAATTATTGGCTTACGGAGCTGAATGGGTTGCCCTCCAGATCCATACACAGGTAACGGCTGCTTTTGACGCCGAGGATGGCGACGCGCTCCCTTGTTTCAGCCCTCAGTAAAATCACACCTGCAAGGTAAAAAAAAAAAAAAAAAGAAGAAGAAAATGCCAAAGAGCATTAAAAGACAGAACCACATATTAAACAGACATCTTCTTTAAAAAAAGAGAAAAAGAGAGAAAAAAAACTCACTGTATGAGCTCCTGACTGTAGTTCTGCGCACAGTGCCATCTAATCTGATCTCCAAGTAGAAATTGTTGAGATCTGTGGACGTCTGCAGGTGAATGTATCTCCTCGGGTTCCCCCAGTTGGACCCAACCAGCGGTGACGGGTTCGGGGCCGTTTCCCCGAGAGGAAATCCCTGGAGCACGGCGAGCAGGAGCGCCAGCACAGTGTCCCTCACCCCCAGTCTCCTGTTGACGTCCATCCTTGGAGCAAACCGGTGCTTTCCTCTGCGAGCTGCTGGGAGTTTTCAGATGCTCTGTTGTCCCAAAGTTTGGAGACAGTTCCTATTTAAAGGCCCCTGAGTGCCACTCCTGCTCACATCCTTTGCGTAAAAAAAAAGGAAACTCGCCCCCAAAGCAGATGTGCGGGTGTGCTGCAGCGGAAGGGCCACTTCCACTTCTGTCTGTTTATCCCGATGCTCTTGGTCAGTGTGGACTCTTATTTTTGGTCTTGACTCATCCACCTTCAGCATTATTCTAAGACTGTTTCCTAATGGTCCAAAGTCCACTGGCTCTGTTTTGTTTTGTCAAGACTGGAAACAGTGCATTGAGCAATGTACAGAAGAAAGACAAAAAGAAATGACATGCATGCAGAACCGTGAAAAAACAAAATGATATATGAATTAAATCAAGGATTAAATATATTTTTGTTTGTTATGTTAAAACGATTCGTGATAATTCCATAGTTTGGGTGGAATAATAAATTATTTGGTGATTAAGGAAGCGTCATTTATAATAGTTTATAGTTTTATTTCGTTGTCTGGAAGTTTAATCATAGTTTTAAACTCAGTTTACTGTTTTTACGCACCTGCCCAACTCGACAGTTTCACTATTTATTCCAGCAGAGGGAGCCACTCCCTCATGTAGTACAGTTTCACTGGGAGACTCTAGGAAGTTGCATTTGACTGGATTAACTATTTTGGGTTGCTAAAGTTTGAGCACAGGTCACATTAAACTGAATAACAGCATGAAGAAAACTCCTGATCTGGTTTTAGGGAATCCACGAACACTTCAACAAAGTTTCTGAGAAAATAAAATGTAACTCTAAATAAAGAAGTTAAAACCAAAGTTTATTTATTTAACTTTTTTTTGGCTTTGAGCACCACAAGTTGAGTGCCATGTAGTTCCATTACACTGGAGAGAAGGCAGACATCTCTACGACTGATATTTCTACACTCAGCAACTCACCAAAACAATCTAGACTGAAAAATACAACTACAGGTTAGAGGAAAAATATATATTTTTGATGTCTACCTTTAAATTTGAATACTTTAAATGTATTTTACTCATAACACTTGCACTTTATTTTAGTAGCTTTTTAAACGCAGGACTTTTTACAGAGTAGTTCCACACTGTGGTATTGCTACTTTCACTTAAGTTAAAGATTTTATTCCTCGCTGCTAGACACAAAAATCACCTGATCCAACGGAGCGGATGACACTTAACCAGCAACCAGTTAAAAAAAAACTTTTATTGTTATCTCAGGAATACAGTAGACTGCTGTGCACAGCACATACGTACAAAAATAAAAGGAAAAACTTTAATATCCTTACTTAGCATTGTCTGTTTTCAGAAACAATTAACTGAAGTTTGTTTCTTCTTAATTTACAGTCATCAGCAAACCAAAACTAAGGCAGAGGGTGAGGTATATGAGAACAGAGATGAGAGGAATACAGTGGACGCTCACTCCCTTCAGAGCAGGAGTTAAAAAAAAAACACATGAAGCACACACCCCTAATTAAGTTTGGGGCTCAGGCATGCTAAAAGTACATAAACATAAAAAAGATATTCCTCCTCTTGAATTAATTCAGATTTGATCTATGATAAGCTGTGGAAGAAAATAAAAAGACGACAGAGAAATCTGGATAAAATTTTTTGGTCAAAGCTGAAAAGGTGAGCTTTTTGTTTTTAGACACAGACCTTCACTCCTTTAGGGATCCAGCTCTATTTCTTGATGAAAAAAAGTGAGAAAACTCTATAATCAAGTAAGGTGCTGCTACAGACATCTTTGATCGTGAGGCGGATGAGAGAAGTGCTCGTTGCTGTGCATGCGTTAAGTTCACTTCCACACCTTCCTCAGCTGAAAACGTTGATTTTTGTTTGCTACGTCAGCCAAAAAAAAACGACGGTTTACTCCTGACAAGAAATGTACATCTGTGCTATTTCATGCAGCCTCATCTACAGCAGCAACAAGTCGGTTTGTTTTTGAAACTTTGAGCTAAGCTCCAGATAAGATTTGCATCTTGGCACTCGCGCACGCACACACACACACACACACACACACACACACACACACACACACACACACACACACACAAATCCTGCAAACAGAAAGAGCAAGAGATTTATCTGTTAGAAAAATACTGTTATGAATGGATCTGTGCGTCAAAGACAATTGAGCAGCAGGTGATACTGTGTCAGTTTGTGATGTTGGGGGCCGGGCGGTGCCCAGCAGCAGCAGCAGCAGTGGGCACGTCCTGAGGATGGCAAGGGTGCCGTCCTGCAGCAGGAGAGGAGAGGTGAGGCTCTGCGTGACTGTGCGCTCTGGCTGCTCCTTACACACTGCATTAACTCTGCAGATGTCCCCTCCCCAGAAATATCCCAAAGCAAGTACTTGGGAAAGGGAGAGGACAGCATGTTGTGGAGCTGAATTTTAAAGAGGTGGGCTCAATAAATCCATAAAGGGAAGTAGGATTGCTAAAAAAATCTGCAAAGATAAGAGCTGTCTATTGTTTTGAGAGAGCAACTCTTGAGCCATAATCTGTTAATGCTTTTAACTAAATATACCGCCACGTGGTTTTATGCCTCCGTGCACCAGTTAAGCTGCACTTACAGTTTACATCCATGTTTGTGAAAACATGGACGCTTCACACGCAGAACATCTACACAAACAGCACAGTTTCAAGGTGGGCACCCAAGGTTCATAAGCTATGGCAAACAACATGTTTTATGAAGTCACCATGACCTTGACCTTTGACCTTCAACCATCCAATTCTAATCAGTTCATTCTTGAGTCCAAGTGGACGTTTGTGCCAAATTTCAGGAAACTCCCTCAAGGCCATCTTCAGATATTGCGTACACGAAAATGAGACAGATGCAAGGTCACAGTGACCTTGACCTTTGACCCCCAAACTCTAATTAGCTCATCCTTTAGTCTACTCAAACGTTTGTGTCAAATTTGAAAAAAAAAATCATTTAAACTGTTCTTGAGATATTGCATTCAAAAAATGAGACAGATGAGGTCACAGGGACCTTGACCTTTGACCACCAAAATCTGATCAGCTCATCCTTAAGTCGAATTGACTTGTGTCAAACTTAAAGAAAAATCATTCAACATGTTCTTGAGATATCGCATTCACAAGAACATGCCAGATGGACTGATGGACGACCAAAAAACATATTCATATTGTCTCCGGCCTCAACTATCGATGGCGTGGAGACATAATAAAGTGTTTCCCGCATGAAAAAGATACTTCAAATTCCTATTTCATGGAAACAGCACGACCCATATAGACGACCACCCTGGCCACTGGGGTTGGGGCCAAGGCTGGTCCGTGATTCTGACCTTGAACTAAAAAAGGCTGAAAGGAGAGGAGGAAGCTCCTGGGTTACGGCTGGAATCCCAAGGTCCCTGCCTGCAGCGGGTGAGGGGGGTAAGGGACGAGCAGAGGTGGGCGGCGAGGGGTGACAGAGCTCAAAGGAGGGGGAATCAGGTATGTAGGAGGCCTGTCAGCCTAGCAGATTCACATTCCTGCAGGGGGTTTGACGAACAACAACAAAGACAGCGGGCCGGCTCACTCGCATGCGTCTTTTCCTGGATTTAAATAGTCCTGCTTCCTCTCTAAACACAAGAACGGACAGAGGAAGCAAGATTTGGGTTTTCAAGTCAAGAGCTGCAGAAACAGCAGGGGCAGATGTGTGATGTAAGATTCTCCGAAACTGAGTAAAGCAAAACAAAATTCCTTGGAACATGTTACATGACATTGTTTGAATGGGACAATATACGGTTTCAATACAGACCACGTTTAAAAGCGCTCGCTATAATTTGATTGTGGTAAATTTCCATTATCGGGATATGCTGATATTTTTAAACTCATTTTGGCCAGTTGCCAATGCTGATACCGATATATGCAAATATTTTTTTCCACCTAGATTACTACTTTAACCCTGGTTACATGTAAAACAGGCCATATTTTGGGTGATGCTCTTAAGACAATCCAAAACCAGGGAAAATCTGACCTTTTTCAACTAATTAAAGCTGCATAATAAAAGCGTCATCTTGTCAGCCTATCATATCGGCAGAAATGTTCATTTCTGACCAATTCAGATATTTCATTTGGTTGTATGCCTCTGCAAATGACTCCAATTGTGCTTCCAGTTTACATCCATGTCCGTGAAAACATGGATGCTTCACACACATCTTCAACCCAGCAGCACAGAAGATCTTTACAGTCAGCAGTTTTAAAGTGAACACCCAAGATTAGTGTCACCAATTCAGGATCTTTACAAATTTTCTGTATTACGCCGGTGAATAATGGCCAGAAAATTGTTATGTAGAATATTATCATGTCACAGTGAAGATGACCTTAGACCATCGTCAGCACTTCATTCATGTGACATTTTCGTCATAATAAGCGAATTACTTCTTAAGTTATGGCCTGAAATATGTTTTGTGAGGTCACAGTGACCTTCGAACACCAAATTCTAATCAGTTCATTGTTTAGCCCAAGTGGACGTTTGTGCCAAATTTGAAGAAACTCCCTAAAGGCCTTCTTGAGATACTGCAGTCACAGGAATGAGACAGCTACAAGGTCACAGGGACAGAGCTTTTGAGTGTTTTTGCGATATATCGCATTCACAAAAATGACATGCCTGTGGAGTCAGTTTAACCTTGATCTTTGTCCACCAATATCTAATAAGTTCATCACTGAGTCAGAGTAAATGTTTGTGTCATATCTAAAAAAATCCCATTAAGGAGTTCTTGATATTGCATTCACAAGAATGAGAGAGAAAGGTCAAAGAGACCTTTGTACTATGACCACCAAAATCTGTTTTCTGTTGTGTCCAAGTGGACGTTTATGCCAAATTTGAAGGAATTCCTTCATGGTCTTCTCAAGATATAAAGTTAATGAGAATGGGAGAAACAAAGGAAGAGACTAACAACCCAAAAACACGATGCTTCTGGCCACAGCCATCGCCAGCGCAGAGGCAAAAAAATGCAAAAGATCCTTATCAACCACTGGCTCACTTCATATTCAAAGATGTGATAACATTTTTAAAAATTGAGAAGCTTGGATATTTTAGATTAATTGTTTTTCACTTAAATTCACTTAAAAAATGTTTCTAAAAATGTAAGGTAAAGTGATTCCAGTATGTTTTAGTGCCAAGAGTTTTAAGCATATTTTGATAATTATCAGGATATCACAATTATTTTGCACAGGAGAATGAATTTTTTCATCGTTCCACATTAATAAATAAATCAATATGACAGCAGTGAGTATGCAAAGTGCGGTACATGTAAACTGCGATTATGCATACCAATACTCGTACAATTTCAAAAGTGCTTCTATGTTCTGTTAACCCCTCAAATTTAAAAAAAATCAAGCTAAAACTCAAACATTTCTCACACCGTGCATGCAGTCCACCAGCTGCACTGTCCTTTAGTCCTCCAGGGAACACATGATTGACTCCTCCGTAATTGCATTTAAAACTATCTGCCTCCAGCTCCCAACACCTCGCTGCCACTGCAGTGCTGCTGCAGAGCACACAGACAAACTGAGAGGAAATGGCCCAGGGTGCGCACATACTCCACCGAACACACAATGATAAATCAAAAGAAACAAAACGCGTGGGAACGATTTGTACCAAAGCATTCAGGCACCATCATCGATGGCCAACTGTGCAAACCGAACTCTTTTTCTGCGACAAAGCAGCGTAAAAAGCTCCTGAATTCTTTTACATTTGCAAGTATTTACATTGTTTTCATTGGTTTTAATGGACATCATTTCAACAGCAGCTAAAGCTTTGCATACACAGCAACCTGCATTACTGTAGGAGCTCTGTCCGAGACAATGTGTAGGTTTCTACTGTGCACTCGCTATCTATCCATTCAGCCGATTCTTGTGCAAGCCAGGTCCAAACCAAAATTCCCCCCATGCTTGGATAGTTAAATATTCCACCCTGTTTATTAGCTGGCACAGTCAAACTTATGGCCTCGTGCCACTCTCTATGGCCGACCACTCTCCGGTCTCAACCACAGATTGTATATTACTTAATCGATCTAATTACAGAAAAGAAAATAAACCAGAGATAGTCAACCCCCCCTCCCCTTTCTGAGGCCCTCTCCGGAGTGTCAGCCCTATTTCTGACTCCGGCGGGTGTCTCTTACATGCAAGTTTAAGGGGGCCACAAGTGGGAACACCAAGGCACCTTTAAATCGTGCAGCAAAGGTAGTGCATTTAAGTTTTCCCCACTGCCGGACATCGATAATCGAGCAGGGAGCCATCAAGCGCTCAAAAAGGTTTTCCAAAAAAAAAAATCATAAACTTAGCAGATATTTGAGCAGAAGTCCATGCATCCCTTAATCTAGTAAAGTGGTTCTTTGAGGTAATAAAAAGTATTCATTTCACTCTTTAAAAGCACAGGATATAGCTCATCCTCCATCTCAAAAAAGGAAGTGACACGTAGTTCAGTTACAGCAAGCACCAAGGTAAAGTGAGACAGGCAAAGGCTTTGACTCTCCCCGTCCATAAAAACAATAAGCAGCACAGTACATATACAAAGATAGCTATCCAAATATACAGATATATATAAACAGAATAAATATTTGTGTTTTCTCTAGCAGTCCATCGGTGTGTGTGTGTGTATGTATATCACGACTATGCATTTCTATATTACCTGGAAGAACATCCACATGTGCAAATTATTGAGTTATTGCCAGTTTCTCTCATAGTCGCGGGAGGAAGTGTGTGACGGTCATGGCGGTGGTGGCCTTGTTGCCTCTCTTTACGCGGCCATGCTTGCTGAGGGCGATGTAGAAGCCCTTGTAAACAAAAGACTCATAGGCGTTGTAGTTGTTGGGCAGCAAAGTCTCCTTGAACTTGCACTCGTCCACGAAGAATCTCTAAAAACGTAACAAAAGAAACAGTGTTAATAACTCTCATAGCAGATGCAGGATGAACATTCAACAAACAGCCTGGAGAGCAGATTGCAAAAAGATACCAGCTTCCCGTTTTTGCTCTTATAACTCATAAACCAATCCCACGTACGCTGACAAGAGAAAAATTTAAAATATTGCAAATACTTACAAGGGGAGATGCAACTAAATAAGCAATTATCAAATGCTAAACAACAGCTATTAGACAGAATTAGAAAACATTATTGTTGAGCAGAAGTTAACTGAAAGTTTGACACATATTTTTCAATATTACTTACCACATTTGGATGAAGTTTTTTAATCTGTTGTAATGGCCATGAGGCCACAGCTTGACATTTTAGTACCAAAAAGATATCGGAGTTTCGACACCAGCACAAAACAGCACTTTTACTTTCCTCAAAATAAAATATTGAACATATTTCCCATCAAATCCATTTTATTTATTTACCAACAGAAACTTAACTTCTCAAATGTTAAATGTTGATTGAACACAAGCAGAAATACAACTCTGTCAAAACAAAGCAGCGATCAAAGCTTAACGCTGCAGTTTGTAACTTTTAAAAAGTAATTTAAAAAGTAAAGAAAAAAATCGTGTCTGAATCAAAGTCAGAATTCTGTTACTGTGTTGCCGATTTCTCACCCCAAGTATTTTTTTAGTGTACTGTTTAGCTGTAAAATGAGAAGGTTTGGGCCAGAGCACAATTTCTCATTTTACAGCTAAACAGTACACTAAAATATGTTTCTGAAAACATTCGAGACTAGTAATGGGCATTGCAATGACAGAATCTTGATTCATATTTGATCAGTGTTGCTTAGTCTGATAGTCTGACTGCCGTTCACAATCCATAATTAACAATTTTGACAGCATTAGAGACACTTCAGCTCTGACTGGTTATCGTTCAGGTGCGGTGGATTCTTGTAAATACCATTAGAAGTACTATGATCATCTGTCTCATGCAGTACTGTCAGGATATAGAGACCGTTTCAGAAAATAGAACAAAAAGTAGTTTTTATCATTAGTATCAACTACAGCTCTAAACGAATTTGTTATTTTTTTAAATAATGATTTATATCAGACACTGCTGAAGGGAATTAATCTAAGCAAGTAGACTTGGTACTTTTAGTCCTGAATGCTACAAGAAAGTATTAACGTTTGATGGCCAGCCCTGCCTAACATTACAATGGTCTCTTTTAAATAAAGCTAAAGAAACTGATCCCCGAGGCTCATTATACAACAACAGCACAGTCATCAATCATTAAATACTATATCAACTAATACATACTGTACATTCGGGGTGTACATCTCAAATTTTCTTACAATACAAAATTATATAAATTCTTGGTGATATCAGAAAATACCGCACCGTTGTCCAAAGTCTGTCACAATATGATTTCGATTCATTGTCACTCTGTGATCAATATGTGACAATATCAGTAATATCCTCATCGTCTTTTTTATTGGCTGCTTACCATTAACTGTCCGCTGCTGGGTCTCTAGCACTGTTTGAATGTTTAGAAAGGTGAACACACATGCAAGGGAAAACGTAAAATAAAGGCACATATTAAAGACGATATGTATCGATGTTTTCACTTTGCATTCATAATATTGGATAATTGATATATCAGTCCATTATTATGTATCATAACAGCCCTTGTATACACTGTATACTGTGTATATACTCTAATAATGTCCTGTATACAGTATAAAAGACTCTTTTTTTATTATTCAAAGCTGTTGTTCCTAACCAGTGTTGGGACACCCTCAAAGGAGTCACAAATTACATGTGAGGGGTCATTACAATTAACTGTACAGAAATGTTCTGAAATGTTTTCTTGTGAAATACTAACTTTAATATCTGAATGCTTCTAAAACTCTTACAAACAAGAGTTTTAGAAGCATTGGGTCAAAATTGCTGCATTTTAAGTCGAGGCAACTAAGGAACAACTGATTGAAAGTTTCACAGAGTTCTTTTCTCAAAACGTATTAGTTTTCTGTTTCAGTGATTGTTCCAAACAATCACTGAAAATTATGTTTTACAGTGTATTTCATTAGTTTATTAGAATTCATTACTTTTGGGGAAAAGTTCATTATCTGCTTCAATGAACTTGGTAAGAAATACACAACATGTGTCAATACACAGATGTATAAATTAGCTAAATTTGCATTAACATGTTATATGTGTAATATACACCTACTTGGGCAACTCCACTGTACAATGAGTACTTTTGATATTTAAACTACATTTTGTCAATAATATATCTGTACTTTTAATTAAGAGCAGTAATGAGTGCTTTTAATGAAGTACTTTTATATTGTGGCATTGCTGCTTTTCTTCAGTGGTGGAAAATAAGTACATAAACTCAAGTATAAGAATTTTAATTTTCTGCAATTTTATTATAATGACCTTCACTTTTAACAGCTGCAACATTAAAATACATCAATAATTAAATTCTAATAATATATTTTATTGTGGAATGGGCCATTTTCCATAATGACCACTTTTACTTTTGGTATTTTAAGTATATTTCGATGTTATGTCACCTAAGTACAGTGTTAGTACTTGTAATGGAGTACTTTTATTATGTGGTAATGCTGCTTTCACTCTGGTGGAATGTTACTATATACATCAAGTACTGTACATTAGAAAAACTTTGAGGTACTTGTACTTGTGTATTTTAATTTTCTGCAACTTTATCCCTTGTTTTCCTCTACACTTTAGAGGCAAACATTGTACTATCTTCAGGACTACATTTATTTGATAACTTTAGTTACTTCGCAGATTCAGGTTAATAACAAAAAATAATCAACAAAAAAATGATGATGCATTATTGTAGGTTAATATTAAACTTTACTGATCTTCTAGGGAAAATTCACAAGCGACTCTGCACTTTATACAGTCATTAAAATGAGCTGCAGCTTTTTCAGTTGCAACACTAAAATGCATCAATAATTATAATCTAATAATATAGTATATTTTATTGTAAAATGGAACATTCTGCATCACGAACGGTTTTATTTTGGTACTTTAAGTATATTTGCTGCTATTTGTACTTTTACTTCAGTAAAAACTTGAATGCAGGACATTTACTTGTAACAGAGTATTTTTACACTGTGGTATTAGTAAAAGGTCTTCTGACACAGAAACCCCCCATCATCATCAGAGCATATTAATAACACAACAGCGCTCATAAACCCTCGGATGCAGCAGCTCCATGAACTCATCTTACACCCGGCAGGATGTGTGTGCGCGTATGAGTGTGTGCGTGTGTGTGGAGTTCCGCACAAACGTACCGTCCCGTATAACCTTCCCCTGCTGTTCATTGCGACAAACAGCTCACTCCTCACCCCGAACATGCTGATCACTCCTCGGTCCACGGTGGAGATCTCTATCAGACCTGAAGGAAACACAATGTTAGGAGCGCAAACACACACAAACACACACACACACACACACACACACACACACACACACACACACACACACACACACACACACACACACACTGCAAAGTCGAGTAACTGGCCTCTGCAGCAGTGATGGGTGTAACCTTGCAGGTGCATTGCGACTGGATGCTGCTGCTCAATTACCTCTTTGGAATAATTGCAGTTTAACCATGAGTGCAGTTTACAGCGTGCTGAGTGGAGGTCTGTGTGTGTGCGTGCGTGTGTGCGTGCTGCTGCAGCGGGACGCAGGGTAAAAATAAGTGAGCGTCTAAACTGGGTCCAAGCATTCATGTCATGTTTTTGGCTTGGGAGGATATTTCGCACTGCAGGATGTAAGGGCTCAGCACACTGTTTTTGCTTTCGGAAACTTTCAACCATGCCGACACGTCTTATTAAATATCATGCAAAGACACCGCTCTAACTTTTACACGCATAGGGTTACACTGTTTTCGGCTCCGGCGCTTTTGCCGGATGTAACTCACTGTATTGGTTCTCATTGTGTGCACCGCTTATCCTGCCATCCGGGAGCACCTGCAGGTGAAACCCAATGCCCACGTTGCAGTACAGTCGCCGCACTCTTTTGATACCCTGCAAATAGTCACTCTCCCAGTTCAGCTCCGCTTTGCCCCCGTTTATACCCAGATAGGAGCGGGAGAAGAGCGTCTCCCACTTCTTCTCCAATAAAGTCGCATTAGTCCTGCTCGGAATCGGATAAGATGAAACGATCCCCCAGAGAGAAGTCCACAGTACAAGAACTGCTGCCAGCGTCCGGTGCGTCCTGGCCCCGTTGGACATACTGTAGAGGCACCTCTGCGCAACGGCCATCCAGTTTACCTTTGGGGCACGTGGTCAAAGTTACCTGCCCTAAAAATCTTCTTATTTTTTGTCCTTTGGCATGGTGATGGTGGTGGTGGTAAAGGCTTATTTTGGGATCAAGGCAGATCAGGGCCCCATAGCCCGAGATCTGAGCAGGAGGAGAGGGACAGAGCGCGTCGGAGCTTGAATTGGTGCCGGTGGCGATGATCATCTTTCGCCGCTCCGCGCCGCTCTGTACAGGCAACGCTGGTTGTGGAGGGGACACACCACTCACCGCAAAACCAGCTCACCTTGCCCCCCGACTCTCACATCCTAAAATGACATCACTGTGACTTCACCGCTGCACCCCCCCATCAAAAGTAGGAGATGGGAGGAGGAGGAGGAGAGTTACAGGACCCCAGCAGCAGCAGCAGCAGTTCTGATAGGACTGATGGGGGGGGTGCTGCACCTTCACATCAGCCTTAAAAAAAGCCAGAGAGAATAGGAAGAAGCGTTTCCTGTGGTGCGTTTCAAAATAAAACCCGCATCAGTGTGGCTGTGTTCCAACTCTTGCAAGTTTAAAATGCTTCAGCAAGTCCCTGGATCACCTCGTCTCCAAAAATATCCAAACCGAAATAAATAAATGACACATTTAAAAAAAAAAAAACCTGAGTAAATGCTTCCGTACAACGCGCACACAGTTGTTGAGGAGTATAAAAATTATGTGAAACATTTGCTATGGCCTCCATAGTTTTAAGATGACCGGTGTTCAACCGGTGAATCAACCGGTGTTTTTAAGAAGACGTCAGGACATTTTTAGCCATGTTTGTAGCCACAAAACCAGGATTTTTTAACGAGATGTTTGGGCATTTCCAGCTATGTTTGTGGCAACAAAACCAGGAACTATTTCAACAACACACCAGGAAATTTCCAGTTGTGTTTGTGGTGACAAAACCGAGTATTTTTAACAAGACATCAGGACATTTCCAGACATATTTGTGGTGACAAAACTGGAAATTTTTAACGAGATGTTTGGGCATTTCAAGGTGTGTTTGTGCCGACAAAACCAGGTATTTTTTTTATGAGAAATTGGGACATTTCGAGTCTCGCTTGTGCTGACAAATCAGAAATTATTTTAACACATTAGGAAGTTTGCAGTTGTGTTTGTGATAACAAAACCAGGTCATTTTAGCAAGATGTCTAGACATTTCCAGCCAAAACTGGGTATTTTTTAATGGGAAGTTGGGATATTTGCAGACGTATTTGCAGTTACAAAACTGGGTATTTTTAGAACGGTGTCAGGACATTTCCAGCTGTGTTAGATGTGATAAAATGCAGGTATTTTTTATGAGAGGTCAGGACATTTCCAGCTATGTTAGATGTGATAAAATGCAGGTATTTTTTATGAGAGGTCAGGACATTTCCAGATGTGTTTGTAGCAACAAAAGCAGGTATTCTTAATGAGATGGGACATTTCCAGCCATGTTTTTGATGACAAAAACTGGCATTTTTATGAGGCTTGTGGACCTCTCCAGCTGTGTTTGTGGTGACAAAACTGGGTATTTTGCAAAGTCGGGACATTTCCAGCTATTGATTGTAGTGACAAAACTGGGTATATTTTACAAGTGAAATTTCCAGGTGGGTTTGTGGTGAAAAAACAGAGTATTTTTAACAAGATGTCAGGACATTTCTAGCCATGTTTTGGTGACAAAATCAGGCATTCTTATGGAGGCATTGGCACAATTCAGGAATTCAGGTTTGCAAACCCCTAATATTCTCCCCAAACTATGTTAGTCTGTGTTTTTATTTTGAAGGTAATCTAACCTATTTTCTCAGTCTTCCTGAAGCTAATCGTGGCTGACCTGACGCAGCTCTTTCTCACATGGGAGACCTGCAGGAGGGGTGGGTGTGTGTGTGTGACTTTCATTGGCGTTGAGCAATCATGGGATGGATGGATGGATACTGTGTCCAGAACCCAAATCGGGACGGTGGTCATATGTCCTGGCAGCCTGCTGCCTTATTTAGAAGGAAGGTGTAAAAACAGTTACAGCCAGTCACAGGAGAGCAAATGGCAATCCTGTCTGACACTTCCTTAGCTGTTTGCTCAGGAAGTTTACACAACCAGATATTTTGCCTGGTCAGATTGCGCGTTATTATTGTAAGTAACACACCCAGCGACTAACATAATAATATATCCTGCATGAATCAAATGCATGGCATTGTTTGGAGTTCAGGTCCAGAAATAAAGCGGTTAAAGAAGTGCAGCTGATGATCAAAATCAGGCAGAAAGCGCCATTCTTTTTTTAGCAAAACTACATTTTGTTTTTGGTCTAAAATGTGGAAAAAAAAGTAAAGCAGATAAAAATATGCTCAGTGTGCTCAGCTGAACCTCCTTTACATCCCTGTTTGCATCCCATCCTGCAGGGTGCTGGTAGGAGATGAGGCCTCGGGGGAATTCCCAGCGCGTCACAGAGCACCAGGCTCTGGGGCCCAAAGGTGCTCTCGGCTGCCATGGGAGCCTCAAGCCCACCTTAGCAACCAGAGAGGCCGTGTTGCTGATAAACAGCAGTGGCAGCCCATAATGGAAAAACAATAAACAAACAAAACATCTTACATATCTTAGAAAGTGGAGATACACAAACTGCAACAGAAATGTATTTATACATGTTGACAATCATTAAAAATGTATTAGTTGCATCATTACTGCATGGAAAAATGTATTTCTATACATTTAATATTTAAAGTATGCACATATGTAGTAAAAGAGAAACAGGACCCTTTAGTCCCACTGGAGTAGATAGACTGGACCATCAAATTAATGATTTGCTGTGTAAGCACATGACTATGCAATCCAAGGCAACCAACAGCCTGAATAGACAAAACTACTGGGTTATTGACAGAGTGTAACTTCAATCAATGGAGAGTGGGCACCGTTAATGAGACGGTGCTGAGCTCTGGAGATTAATTCAGTGAATACCGTTATACTGGCTGAGGCTGCTTTTTACGGGAGGGTAATGCATTCTCTAAAAGAAAAATAAATCTGCTGTTTTTATGAATAAACAAGATTATTATTTGTGAATTTTAAGAAAAGTTTTCATGGAGAAAAAAAATCTGCTTTTGTTTTTCTGAACTAATGAGATAATCTTGTGACTTAGGATAAATTATAATATTTAAGATTATTGTCTCCTTAATTCAGGGAAAAAAGCAAAAAGCTTCTCTTCAGGGCTTGGTTTGTGGTGCTCTAAATATACTTTTGAAACAGCAATATCTCTTTCCTGAAATCATGACCTGGTTACTCAAGATAATACACAGATGTGAGCAATTTCACATAGGATATATTTTCTTTCTACCAAAATACACGCCAACCAAATCACAGCACAGAATGATGCATGAATCTACTTATGGACGAGGGGCTAGTGCTTGTGACAGTGCATGTAAACAGTAATGGCGTCCTCCTCAGCTGAGCTGTAACCTTAGCTAGCTCAGGGGTGCAAGATGAGCTAGCAGTAGATGCACGCTTCCTTCTGCGCAATGATGCGGTTTGCAGATGTAGTTTGGTAAAAAGAGAACAGTTCTTATATGAATCTGCTCACAACAAGGTCTGTGGATTATCTTGAGTAACTTTGTCATGATTTCTGTAAAGAGATGTATTCAGATGGAGTTTTTGGCACTTTTAGCACCACAAGCTGAGTGCCATCTAGTTCCATCATTTTGGGGAGAAGACAGACAGCTCTACAGCCGATATCTCCAACACTCTTCAACTCACAGCAAAACAATCTAGACTGATAAAGAGTACTACGGGTAAAAAGAAGAACATGTATTTTTGATTTGGGGATGAACTGTTCCTTTAATCAACCAATTTCAGCTCTTGACTGGCGCAAGTGTGAGTGAAGACTGAACAACATCTGAGTCACAGTGGGGCAACAAGAGGGCAAAGAGAGGTAAACTGAAACTTGCCCACATTACAAAGCAAATTGATTTTGCCTATAGACTTGCCTTGACTGAATGTATTAGAGCTAAAGTAGAAGACCAGAAACTAGAGACTCGAGCAAGAGAAACATGTCTGCAGTTTACTATTGTCAGGTCAGCTGTCTTTGTTGCAATTATAGGATCTATTTAGTGCACACACACAGGCATCAATCAGAAAATGGACCGCGGGGAATAGCCATACAAACAGCTTTTGTGCATATTACCAATGTGTAAGTAACTGGATACAGGAGGACGCAAAGCTCTTTCAATTACTGTTTTATTAACATGGGGTTTAAAAGATGAGATTGAACAACAGCTGGGGAGACCCAGAGATGGAGGGGGGATTTCCCTGGAATGACATCAGAATCGCTGGCATAGGCGGGCAATAATACTCAGTCCATATGTATCTATAGACAACGCGACTAAGACTGCACAGACCTTCATACACAGTATTTACATGTATAACATAAGACTAAACACTGGGGGGAAACTTAACATTATCAAGCAGCTGGCAGTGACGTTGTGATCGATCCTAACCGACTGGATTTCATTGGATCCAAGAGAGCATGGGCTTGTAAAATAGTAACAGTACCACCCTGAAAGGAGCTACAGGGTTCAGATTTTTGCTGAACCAGCTTATGTATAATTCAACAGCCAAAAACTGCATTGCTCTTTCCCTACGCTGCTTTGTAAATTTGTGACACAGTGGAGAAGCAGCAAATCCAGTGACATGTCTTGTTGTCAGAACATATGCAGAAATATATTAGATCTGTCCTGCTTATATTTTTTTTTGTTTTTATTTTTATTATGATTATGTCAAGCTTCAAGCTGCAGGGGAGACAAAGAACAGCCTGTCAGAAGGGAGCGTTCCCAGTAAAAATATCTTTTCAAGGGTACAGCTTGTGCACCTTGCAGAAAAAAGATGTGACTGCTGCTAAATTAGGCGTAGAGTGACTAAGGGGAAAAGAAGCGAGACAGAGGTGACTTTTACACTGGTTACAAATCCTGACCAATGACACAGCAATTTTTATGTTCCTGTCAGTAAGACTTATTCTAAAGCAAAAAAAAGACCCATCTGTCTGCGTTTTGTTTGGATGACTACCAGCAAGTAATTCAGCACAACATTCAACGTAGTTAAGAGTGAGGAAATGCAATACCACATTACCTCTAAATGTGCACAGCAGCAAAAGAAACAGTTACATTGTGGTTGTAAACTCAAGACCACCAGCAGCGACTCCCCCTCAGAAATGTTCACCTCAGTTAGTCAAATGACAGAAAATCAATCTGCAACTACTTTTTGAACTGTTTAAGAAATTCTTCAGCCCCAAATGATAGTGTGTATATACAGTATATTTCCTTACCCTGTGTTACCTTGAATTCAAGAAGAAAACTGTTCACATTGCATGCCTCCACAGTGACCAAAGAATCCAAAAACAATGAACATTTTTGATGAATTGATCGGTTAACAAACTAACTTAACTCGTGCAGTATATTCCAAATCTTATTAATCCAGTCACATGCTCAGTAATTCCCAAACAGTAATTCCCGCCCTGTCCAATGGGAAGCTGAACCTAAATTAAAACTGATCTATGTTCTCTTCAAAGTCAGACCTCATTAACATAATATTAATTTACCTCACTGAACATGGGAGTTGCTGGTCTATTGCTGTCACTCTTAGTCAAACAGTAACACAGTTAGTTTGTGTTACTGTTTGGCTCAAGTCACACAAACTAACTAACTGATTGAGCCAGCGATAGACCAGCAGCTCCTATATTCAGCAAGGTAAAATTACAGATTTATTAATATAGTTTTTCTTTGAAGAGAGCAAAAATAAGTTTTACTTTTAGTGCATTTTCCCATCAGAAAGGGCTGTCTGTTTGGGAGGCACTTAGCTGGATACATGAGATTTGGATTATACTGCACAAGTTGTGTTAGAGTTTGTAAATGGATGTAATGAGAAAAGTTTTGCTGTTGTTAAACGTAGACCCATATGACTTCAATTCATCGAGAGATTTCTAAGTTTTTGGATTCTTCGTTCACAGATTCTTTGTTTTTTGGGGTGAGTAAACAAATGATCATTGTGGGGTGAACTATTACTTAAATCACCTCAGTCATTTTCAAATCAAAACTGCTTAACTCTTACATTAGTATTTGCTCACTTTCATTATCATATGACAGTAAGTTGAATTTGGCATGGTTTCGAACAATACTGGACATTTGGATATACGTTGTTTTGCTCTGTGTGCATTTTTCGTCATTTTCTAGACCAAGCTACTGATCACTAAATTGAGGAAATATCTTAACTATTAATATCAATATATATATATATCAACATCAATCAAAATAATGGATAGTTGCAGGGTTTTTTGTAGTTTTCTGAAACAAAAACTTGAAGTCCAACAACAAACTTCAAGTACAAAGAATTCCCTTTCCTCGTTCCAAACTTTAGTAATTACAAGCCTTTTCATTAATTTTTTTAATTATTTTGTCAGCAAAAGACAATTTCATTGGCAATCCAAAGAAATATTGTCAATTGTCCAAAGGCATCCTTTTCAACAGCATCAATGTAAAATATGGCAACATTCTGCTTAATTTCCCTGCTGGAACAAAAAAGGTTCAATCCTAAATTATACTGTCAAACATTCAAAACACATAACAATCACTCCTAAGCTTGAAGACACCACAAAATCAAGTACTTGCAGCAGTTAGTGTCAAAGCCATAGATAGTGATGCACTCTTACTGATGGTAAGTGCCTCACTTTGTGGCCATTGATCTCTATTTAAGCTCAGTAATCACAATGCATCCCAAGAGAGCTGAAAGATGTGAAGATGTCTGTAACAGGATGTGATCAACAGTTTTGTGAGTCAAATATGGTGAGCCATGTTGCCCTGAAGTGTGCGAGCTCAGCGGGGTTGTCGATTCACAAAATCCTGACGCCTAAAAACTGGTCAAAGTACATTTTGCAGAGCAGATTTAAGTCCTGTTGCCTTAGAGAATAACATGCACCAACAAATCCATTATATCCAATAAATATCTAAGGACAAGTAGAGCAAGAACTGACGGGATATTTTTATTATCCACGTAAAGTATTGGATCGGGTTCTGTATCAGCAGATACTCCATATCAAATGACTTGGATCAGGATCCGGAGCAAAAAAAGTTAATCGGGACATCCCTCTATGGGAGCATTGAGGTTTGGTCAGTGCCACATCCTCGCCATAACCAACTGCTGCTTCAAGACAGAAACTGGCAGCCCTACTTGAGGCCACGAGGAAAGCTCTGTTTACGGGCCGCCATGCTGAAAAGTCGGACAGTTTGGTTTATGGCAGTAGGAAGAGATAGAGATCAGAGGAGGTGTCAGCTGCTGAGTCGGCAGCCGATTCCCCCTGGCTCCTCTTCCCTCTCTCCCAGGAACCCAACACCGAGCCAGGCCACCAGGACCGAGCTGGAGAATGCGAGGAATTCTCTCAACACATTTGCTCTGCTGCTTTGCACGTTCTCACCCCTATGGGATGTAAAGAGTGCCGCCGGCCCCGAGGATGCGACCACCTTGCTCCACAGTGAGGGTGGGCGAGAGGCGGCAATGAGCGGAGGATCAAGGCAATTTGGCTGATGGGTAGAGGAGAGCGTCAGGAATGGCACGCTGCTGGGAGAGTGAGTCATCCTGGAAGGAGCTGCTGTCACTCGGCCAGCACAACAAAGATCAGATCATTTATTTTTGTCACGGCCCCTGCTGGATGAAATCTAAACCCACAAGGAGTTGATCAAAGGTTCTGCCGTCCCTGAGAGCGACTAAAACAAAATGATATTCAAGAATGATCCAGAAGAATCAATAGCAAGCTGTTGTTTGAACTGAACAGTATTCCTCTACAATACTAGATCATTTAAATAAGCAGATTAATCATAAATAGAAAAAGTGATAGATGCAGATTATCAATTTTCAGGAGCCGAAGGGCATGTTTTCAAACCAACAGTCCAAAATTTTTTAGACTTTTTATAGTTGGTATGGTAATCATGTGAGGCTCGTTGGAGGATATGTATAGCTCAGTTATGGAATCGGTTACTTGATATGGATAAAAGTAGGTTGACGAGGCAAATATTTATCTGGGATAAACAAATTATAGGTTCTTGGCAGAAGAACGGACTCAAGTCACATGACTTGGACTCGTGTCACAAATTTGATGTCTTCAGACTCAACATGACAAAATCAGAAAAGACTTGCAACTTGGACTTTAACACCAATGACTGCTGACTTCATTTGAACTTAAGACTTTTGACTTGAAAATACTTGATACCGTCGCCCAAGCCCAGAGATTATGTCCTTTAAAAAATGTGCCACAACTCAATTGAATTCCCTTTATTTCCTGAATCAACTAATGTGAACGCCATTCATTCATAGAAAGTTTTGACTTAATTCCCCAAATCCACTTAGACGTAACCAATCCAACAGCATCCAGTCAAGTTTCAAGAGAGAACCACAAAGAACTAACTTTCTGTTACTGTCCATCAATTACCAAAAACTGCAAATGATGCCAAAGACAGATTTCTTTCACAAACAAAAACTACATAGCGGCCAACAAAAAACTATGCAGATGAAGAAACTATGAAGATCACAAATTACACAAACTCAACTTCCAAATTTGTACAACGTCTGAAGTTAGAGTCAAAACATCAGTGGTAGCCAAACATAAATTAAAACACAATCACATCGTTTTTCTCCAAAACACTTTGTATTGAAGACTAAAACAGTGTTTAACCATTATTTGGGCAATGCTGGCTTCCACTGTCAGACAAATTTCTCAAGGTAGAAAAAACATTACAAGACTTTTACATTAGTCAGTGCACCCTCGTGATCTCGTTTAGTGTAAGATAGCAATAAAACTCAGTCCAAGCTGTCATAACATTACATTACATTATCATGAGTTTTTAATCTGAAGGTCAATGACAATGACTTGTTACAATGACTTGCAACTGCGGAAAAGGAGGAGAAACTGGTGGAGCTGCGGTATGAACGAGAGTCAGTGTTTAATTCAGCATGTATCTGATCCATCAACCAGCACTTATTTTAGAGAGAAATATTATTTTTTGACTGTTTACCTCCTATACCCATAGTCTTCTCCCACTTAAATACAGCAGCTGACCGACAGAGGCTGGTAGCAAGTTAAGGTCTGCTTTGCTAGGTGTTTGATTTGTGTGTGTTAACTGTGGTGGTTGAAAGGTATGTCAAAGAGGGAGGTGCTGGGGCTTGTGTGTTTTTGCAGAATTAGAAGTCAAATGTTGGATATAACAATACACTTTTAATTCAGAATTGATAGAATGGGCCAAATTAACAAAAAGAAAGGTGCTTTAGCACCACATGGGGTCTGTATGTGCACATGCCTGTTGTAAACTTTTTATTTGAGGTGAACAAAAAGTCAGGCAACAAATGAAAAGATTGTGTGTAAGGAAATATCATCGGACACCAGTGTGATGATGGCAGATAGTGTTTGTTCAATGAAGCACAGTGTGTTGGGAGGGTTGTGCAACATGTTTCAATTGTCCACGCAAATGTGGACATGTGGACGTCGCCCTCTGGTGTCAAACAGATGTTAAGACATCCAGTGTCTGTCTGAGGGATGATTACTCACTGCATTGCAGCACCGGGACGCTGGCATGTGCTTTGACTGAGATTGATGTCACTTTACTTTGAATAAAACTTTTTATTCAAAGCAGGATTTCTGTAAGCTTGATTTATTGAGTTTGGCTCCATCTGATGCACAGTGTGTCGTCAAGATGCTCAGCTAAACATAGTAAAGAAAACTGTGTCATCCCCTGCATTGCAGGTAGTGCGTCTCAGAGGAATATTAAATTAAAATAAACACAGGGCATCATTTGATTACTAATGAACCACTGAGCCAGAGTTATAGATTACAGTGAGTTTCATCATGTCTGGTCTCCCAAACTAACCACCTTTTGAGTTTACAGTGAAAACACGTGACTATTCGTTTACTAACTGACAGACTGCATGCATACTGAGCAGCAGGACTTCTTTCGAGGAAACTGGAGTCCCTGGAATTGCTACAGTAAGTGCTCTGCTGCTGTCAAAAGTATGTGGACACTAACTGGTCATCAAAGATGGCCGGGTGTTTAGTGCAGAGCACTTTGAGGGAAATGCACAACAGAGAATCTCATGCAGCCGATCTATCAACAAATGAGGCAGCAGTGTATCCCAGGCATGACGAGACATGAGTCACTGAGGTCTCATGTGCTTACGTCCTTCTGCCTGTGACCTCCCTGTTAAAAGGTCGTCCTAATGAGACTGCTCCCCATGTGCCCTTCAAGTGCTACACTGGAGTGCAGGAAACAATGCTGCGTTACAGATGCTATTTTGAATGGTGTCACGGTGTAAAAGTGGCGGCGTTGAATTATTGTCGGCCCTTTGATGCTGTTTTTATCCCAGCCGCCTTGTCAACACATATAATCATACTGCAGATTCCTGATCTAGGGCCCGATATTACCAAAAACACAATCAACAACATCTTGTCATGATGATTCAGCATGTAGGAATTCATAAAAAAACTTGATGTTTTTTTTGTTTTTATTCATTTCAGTTTGCTCTGCTCCTGTGCAGTAAATGTCTTGCTGTTTTGCTCATGCCCAGAGGTTCCCAAACTGGGGTCGGGTCTCCAAGATCAATCTGAGGGGTCATGAGTCATATGTCAAAGCTTGTTGGACTCACAACAACAAAAACAGAAGATATCATCATTTTTATGCTCCACACTTCAAATTTTTAGACTTTCAAACTTGGTCTTCGTCGCGACGCTGACTCAATTGACATCTCTTGAGGCAATTTATCAGTTTTCAGCTCCCTGTGGAGACCATAAAAGGCCTTATTAAAGGATTCCTCAAGACCTGTAAATAGACTTTGATTTGAAAAATCTGTGGAGTTTGCCTCTAAAGTGATTGGAAAAAGGAACAAATAAGGACACCTCACATCAGCTAAAAAACATTGTTCTAATTAAACCTGAATTAAATAGGTGTGATGTTAAATTGTCATTTAACAGTAGGGCTTACTCATATGGAGAAGATCAAATATGATGACATTTTTCACCAAGGATTAACTACTGGTGCTTTCACAAAATATTTACACAATGAGATTTTTGATTAATAATTATCAGGATTCTTGTTTCATTCATGATATCAGTATGATATTAATATATTCTCAGCCCTAATTCAGCGAATTTTAAATCTCACATTACCAACTCGTCTTGATGGCGTGACCCCTCACAGGTCATTAACATGCGACGAGAACACAGCCAAGGCCACAACCTGTTATGGGGGGTCACAAGTGGACTTTGCTTCATCTTTAGAGGTCACAGGTCAAAAAGGTTGGGAACAACTGCTCTAGCATATTCTAAATACTTTTATACATGACACACCAACATTCCCTATGAGTGTCAGACACCAGAAAAACGTTAAACAATCACAATTAGCTGTGCACTTAACCCTTTGAAACCTGAGCAAATTGGTTTGATTTCTTTCAAGAATGTGAGGAAGAAGGCAAGGAGTAACTTAACAATGTATGGCCAAAAAAATAGCAAGAAAAAAATAGCAAGAAATTAGCAAAAAGTTACAAGAAAATTACCCAAAAAAGCAAAAATGAAACATAAGAAAAGATAAAACAAACAAGAAAATAATGCAAAAGTTCAGAAAATCAAAAAAAATACATGTATCATTTTTCTTTCTGTAACATCATTTTAAATATATAATAAGAAAGTATAAGTATAGTTTTCTAAAATACTTTTCAGGTCATTTTCTTTTTCACCATTTACGAAGTCGTGGGTCATTGCCTTTTTTTCCAATGTTTTTGAAAGAAATCAAAGCAATTTGCTCATGTTTTAAAGGGTTAAATAGCTTGCAAAGGTGTCTGAATGCAGCAAGAGAAACTGATGTCTAAATAGCTTAAAAATGCAATGTATTACTGTGGTTTATGCCGTGTAGACCTATCACAATAATTTTAAATATCCACTTATTTAGGTCAATAAAATTATTGAAGTCATGTTGAATATATTGTACGATACTGCCTTTGTGATTACATGCATGTTTGTATGTTTCTAAGAATGTCACCAACATACTTTTTAAAATGATGCCAGAATAAGAGCAGGGTTTGGAAGTACAACGCTTGCTGAGAAATGACTATATACCCTTGTGCTCAGTTCTTCAATACTTTTTCAGTGCAATTTTTGCTAACAAAGCCTGAGAATGCATTTTATTTATAATTTTGTTTGTGTGGTTATATTTTATTTCTGTTTTGTTTATTGAGGATATTTTATTTTATTTTTATCATTCCAATTCCAATGTCTGAATATTATTAGACTTAAAAGTTAAGAGTTTTTTTCCATTATTATGATATTCTATTATCATTATATCAATGCCATAACATGGTCTTAAAAAGACAATAATATAATTTATTGCAATTATTTCTGGGACAATATATTGTTCACTAAGGGCAGATATCGTGACAGTCCTAATCCCGTGTCTTCCTTAGAAGCACTTGGCAACCTCAGTTTGTGCAGTCACATGCCCACACTAAAATCTCTCTGTGACTGTTCTTCTCCGGTCGCTCATCTCCCTTGCAATTAGCTTTGTGGCTGCCGCGTGTGTACTCCAAAAAGAAAAAGAAAAAACTCTGCGAAAGCACGCACTTAAGAAGACAGGGTCTTAAAAAACAAACTCCGGAAGCCGCTGACTGACAGATGTGTCTGCCCACTCTGGTTCGCTGGCTGAAGCCGTGGCTGCTGTGGCTGTGCTGCGGTTGCCGCTGGTCCATGCCTGAAGACATCTGATGCAAGGCCATTTCTAAGTTACAATAACAACATCACACTGACACTGCAACCCCGCCGGATATCCGAAACACTTCAGTACACATGAGCACATATTTAGTTTGAGGCTTGTAAATAACTGGTACAGGACACTGGTGAATCTCATTGACAGAGCATTTTGTCTTCACGAGGAGCTAAAAATACCTGCAGCATAATAACAGAGTTCACAGGTAGCAAAATGGAACAAGTCATCTTTTTTTGGAAAACGTTCATCAAATTATTTTGCATCTTATTCATGCAAATCAAAGACATGTTTTGCATCTTAACTTAAGTAACTAATCAGTAAAGAATCCTATTTTTTCTTTGCTCTGTGTGGAATGTAAATAACAACACTGCAGTCTCCACCTGCGGAACAACCATACAAGGCCAAAGGCACCGGACCGAAAGAGCCCCACACAAACTACCACTCTGAGATGCTCTTCAGTACATAATGATGGCATTCACATCAGTGGTTGAGGGGGAAAACAGTCTCCTGACCACTTCCAACTAACAAGCTCAAATTAAGACCACTGATGACCTCACAACTGCCAACTAGGCCAGTAAATCCAGCTGGAGGTCTAATTCCAAAATAGTCTGCTGATGCTGCCTGCTGGTGTCACGGATATAAATCACAGTTATGGGTTTGTTTAATAACTTAAAACGCAACAGTTGTATACTGTTTGATCATTATATAGTTTAATTAAGTTTAATTAAATTTATAGCTAATAACTTTGAGATAGATAGACTAGATTGTATGACTTAACTTATCTGGGCATTGCCTTTTTAGTAATCAATTTTATTTTTAAGAACATTGTACTATTAGTGTTTTTATTTAAAATTGTTTATATATTGTTTGTATTATTTTGTTGTATGCTGCTCCAGAAGACGCACCAAACTGACTTTCGTTGTTTTTAACGACCTTTTTTCTGGTTGAGAAGATGCAGACATGTGCAACACCAACGTCTCACATTTACCAACAAAACTTACTGCTAAAGACCATGGAAGCCAATCCTTTGATTTTCTGCATGACAGCAGGGGCAAACTGTTTTGCACTGTGTGCAACGTGGTGGTGGAACAAAAATACTTTTCTACTGCAAAACACACCTGAAGAATGGCTGAGATTAATCACAATGACAGAGGCTGTTGCATCCATATCTATATTAAATATCTGCATGGTTTGTGGTAACGATAGTATAGTAACAATTACAAAGTAATAGAGCCATGTTTGTCTGTTTGCAGGACAAACTGTCTTTGTCTGCACGTGTGTATGTGAACGATAAAAAATAATAGTTTAGGAACGAATCACCTCAAAAAAAAAAAAAAAAATTTAAACATAGTGTGAAAGCTTTATTCAGTCTTTTCAGTAAGGTTGCTCAAAATACTCAGAATTTTTTTTTTCTTCTCAGATTTCAGCTTTTCCCAAAATTTAATTGCAGAAAACACATTTTAGACTGCAAGAATACCCCCCAAAAAGCCAGCAAACCTCTGGGGCGACTCATTATATGATGATTTCAGGGATACATTCTCTTGTAAAATGTCTTTTATTTCTACTAAGCTACCTGTATAAAATTAAAATAGGTAAAAACAACTCTGATAATACAAAATAAAATGAAGTACAATAAAGCTCAAGTAAACTTTCTTATTAAAGTATCCAAAGCTGAGTACAAATGTATATGAAGTAAATGTACAAAAAGCACTTTACTTATTTAAACATTTAAAATCAAATGTCTGGATATTTTTAACTCTGGACAATTTTCAGTACAAATCTTTTACCAGAGGCATAAACTGGCAGGGTATTTCTACTTTCAGCTATGTGAAGCATAAATTGCTTTTCACTCTGTTGTCCACGTGCCGTTGTTTGGGAACATACAGCATAAGAGTGGAGGCGGCGCAATTTTCACTCCAGCTACATAAATCTAAATCATTTCCTGTGCAAAGTTAAAAAAGGACATGCCAGATAAATAGAAACGTGATCTCATTGTAACCTTCCAATTATAATTTCTCCGGTGGTTAATAAGTCAACTAAAGGCAACAATATTGTCTGGAGCACAATGTAAACATCTATATGTGTAAATGAAAGCGTGATGTTGTGACCGCAGTGTTTGCATGACTGGATCTGATATTTTGGTCACGGCTGTAGGAAGCACTGGAGGAGTTTAGGAATGTGTGACCACAGGGCCCTTTGGCCCCAATGGCTGCGTGTCTTCCTCCCTTGTCTGGGTCCGAAGACACGGACCATCACACCCCTGAACGTCTGCGTCCAGGTCCACTGTGTGACAAACCGCAGCCGACAGCCACCCACTCACAAACTAGAAAATGACAACCCTCAGGGACGGCGGCTGCTCTCTTAGACGGGCAGTAAAAAAGGAAGCGATTTCCCTTTTGCTGCACTTCAGAGGGAGCCGGGATTGTTTCCGCCCTGAGAGTGGGCGAGTGAGTGGCGGAGGACATGTCATGTTCACGTCAATCAGCATGTCAGAGTGTGCGTACCTCTGTGATCGGAGGCCCTGAAGCATCAGACTCCTGCTGCCATCTGCTGGCTGAACTCACACGTGGGCATAAATGGCACCGCCATGGCCTGCAAATGGAGAAACAGATGTTTTGAAGCTTTATTTTTCACTGTAGACATCTGACGCCGGTTTTTAAGGACGGTTTTACTTTCAGTGTCCTTTACTGTATTTTTGCATTTATGTATGTCACTGTTCCTTATGGCTGAGTCTTTGTGATTGTTTTATTCTGTGTTTTGTTTTACCTGGCTGCAAAACAAATTTTCCTTAGGGGACAATAAAGTTGAAAGTTGAAGTTTTCACAGTCATCAAAACAAAACTTAGCTAAGTGGTCAATCAATCATGTCTTTAACTCTCTTCTGTAGTTAAATGTAACCTTATACACAGTACACATCCTTATTCCCTGCAAAAAAATGTTAGTCCAAAATAAATTTGTCCAATTGGCAAGTGCGTCAAACAGCTGGGAATCATCAGCTCCTCTATTCGAGGTTTTAAATCTGCTGTCAAAAGTTTTTATGTATGAATATGTTTCAATAGCACAGTTTACCTGACTTAGTTATTTCATAACTTCTTTTTAGTGAACTCTGATTATCATTTGTATCCAACAAGACTGCTGAGGACATTTATCCTCCCTATTACCACACAGCTCTCAGACAATATGCTCTGAAAGACAGAGGACCATAAACACCAGTCCTCACTTTATTAAAACTTGTCCTCATTATTCACATTTAAGTCTAACATGGAAAGACTGTGTATGTGTCTGCTCCATTTATGATTATTATAACAACTTGTTTGTTTGTTAGATTGTAATGTTAAGGATAAATGTTTGAATTTAAATACACTGTAAATTCTAGAGGGGATGTTTTTACTATAAGCCCCTTCAGGTTTCTTAACCTCTCCTGCACAATTCTTATGTTTTTTATTATCTACTTGTTTTTATCAAATCTTGTGTGCTAACAAAAAAATTATAATAATAAATTAAATTCACAATCATTATTTTATTAGTTTGGTCCATTTAAAGATCCAGTCTACAGGATCTTAGGGGAATATAGTGGCAGAAATGGAATATAATATAACTAGTATGTTTTCTTTAGTGTAGTGGTTCCCAGCTGGTGGGTCATGGTCCAAAAGTGGGTCGCAGGTCCATTTTAAATGGACTGCAAGTGACTTCCAAACATGCCAAGTTTGTAAAAAACACACTTTATTTAAATTTCTCGGACAGAGCTTTTATTTTGAATGTACCATTTTCTCTCTACTATTTTATTGCCCTGCTCTTGGTATTATTTGGCCTCTAAACACCATGCCTTTTTGAAGCATTTTAATGTCACTGATCTTGAAGCAATAATAATACACACTTTAAAAACCCTCTGAACAGTAAACACTCAACTAATGCTATTTTTGGCTTGTTGCAATCTGCAATCCTCGCCACTAGATATCACTATAACTCCCTAAATCTTACAGACTGGACATTTAAAATATATAACGTAACATAGAGTAGTTTGTTTTAAGTCTGTAAAAACTGACTATAAAGATGTATTGACAGGTATGACTCAGATTTTAATGTATTTTTGAGTATCTGCAAGTACATCCTTAATAAACTATTTTGGCCCCTCAATATACTGTATAGTTTGAATAATAAATACAAATATTTCCTTTTTTAAAATGTCCAAACATATTTTTAAGTAAGTGATGTTTATTTTTTCATCCCCCACACACCTACATGTACACACATGCAAACTTAGGTTTGGCAGCCCTGTGCTGTAGGTGTGGGATGAGTAACTACTTTATACTCTCTTTTGCATGCACTGTCTCAAAATGTCCTTTTTTTACTGGCAACAGGACATATTTACTTAAAAGAACAGGAAGCAAAGAGACACCAGGTGGCAGGTAGCATATGTTGGCCTAACCATTAATTTACTGGAATTAATACTGGGTTCTAAAAAGGGTCATTTGAGTTTGATATGTGTAATTAAAGCTAATAATGTATGTTAATTTGAGCCTAAACAATACTGGATTCTTGGGTCTGACACGGGCATTTATACTGGGCAGTGTAATAATGATAATCAGCTGATGTTTAGATACCACATACATTTATATTCGCTGATGAGGACACCCTAAATTTGGTTATTATAGATTTGTGACAGTGAGTTCTGCAGATAGAAAATAAACTTGTGTGCTCTCTGCTGGACAAACTGTGTATTGAGGACATTATCTCTAAATAAACTCATACTTACAGTGTATTTGGGTATTTAGGACTGCAATTTGTTGTTGCTTCTCAGCCAACAAATATGCCAACACAAATATATTTGCAGAAACATATTTCTGATCAGGCAGGCTCTGATTTTAAGTAGACTGCTATCAGGCAAACTCAAAGACAATAGTTTAATATGTTTTACTTCAGGCACAATACAAACAAACAAGGCATCAACTGCTACACAGATATTGTTCATTTTTCTAGAGTTTAAAGTATTAGTCAATTGATTTCCAAAAGAAATTCGATGTGCAACAGTTTCTGATAATCAACTTAACTTTTACTTTGCAGCAAAAATGTCCAAATTAGCCTGTTTTTGTCCTAGTTTGTCTGATATAATTATGAACTGAATGTTATTGTTTTTTTAATTGTTTGGACAAAACAAACTATTGTAATGACCTTTTCTTTAAAACAAAAAAAGTAAGTAAATTTATCATTAAGTTTATTAAGACTGCACTGATCAAAATAAACCATTACAAAGTGATTTAAAACGGCAAGCATAAGATAATAAATTATGGAACTATGAAAAAATGAATAATAATAATTTGTATCGTACTACTACTAATAATAACTAAATTTTAATAGCACATTTAAAACAGAAGAGATTTGACAGTTAAAGCAAAGCAGAAACAGGATACTTAGTGCCACCAAACATAATAACGAGAAAAGTAAATACAGATAGTAAAAAAGTGCAAAAACTGCAGAGGTAATTAAAGTAATAAAACTCCAATAATAATTATTGTGATGTAAAATTTGCGGTCACAGTGACTGTATTTACTTACATCTTATTTAAACTGTTAGGATGTTTGAAGGCAAATTTAATTTGTTAGCTAGCTTTACTATCTACAGTCTGGTTTGTTTTAAGCTATAAGTGCACAAAACTACCTTAGGTTATCAGTAACATGTTTTACCATTACTTATATTAATATAAACTTAAAATAAATAGTCTATGAACGTTATTTGTGGTTGTAACAAACAGTTCCTCTGTTTCGGTTATATGCGTTCAACTTAAGCTAGCCTTGATAAATTCGCTGTTAACAGCTATAACACAGCGACATTCATGATATTGCAAGTAACACAAAATAGCTTTTAGGTTCACATATACTTACATATAATATTATTCCTTTAAAACGTGTAAAATGTACCAGAAACTTGAAGTTACTGACCAGATTGAGCAAAACTGTTCATCCGTTGAGCTCGAGCTCCCCTTCATTCATGTTCATGCTAGAAAAAGCGCAAAGGCATTTAGAAGAAGCAGATTCGTTTCATTCATTTTAAAAAACTGAAAAAAAAATAAAATAATTTCCCCTTGATTAATAATATTCTTTAAACAGCAATACATTTAATCTTAATCTCTATTACAGTCGTATTTTTAGAAGGGCCATAAAGATGCGTTTTTGGTTTGTTTGTTATTTTTTTAATGAACGAATCTTCTGCCGGCGTTCGTCAAATTGGTCAACAAAACGTCACGTCCTCCCCTGGTTCAGGCGGGCTGCTTAAAGGAAAAGCAGAAGCGCTTCAGCTGACTGTTGTGTAACAAAACTTACTTTGAATATTATAAATAACGTCATTTTCCGTTTTAGTCAGCTATAGTGAACACATTTCACTCGGCGAATCACCGGACGTATGTTTGCATCTGAAAGCTAGGTTAGCTTCTACCGCTAGCAAACATTAGCTTGTGTTTTTGCTTCAGGCTTCACTGTAACGTTGTTTTGGTTAATGTTGGCTGAATAAAAAACTTTTAATATCTCAAGCAATGGACCGACCATCAAGGTTTGTAAACGACTTTTAAACCCTAATTATTGGTTCTAGTTTGCCTGATATAGTGTCTGTTGAATGCTAACATGATTTCTATTGACACACAGGAAGACAAAGGTTGTGAGTTACTGTGAGGCAAAGGACTTTGATGATGGTGAGAAGTTTTGGCTTTTTAATCCATTAATTCTCCTTGTCAAGCTGTACTTCTACAGTTGTTCTCAAATTAATCAGACTGCCCTGCACACAAAGTGAGCTGCAGAGTCAACAGCTTTATTATTTATGATTAATCAATTGGAAATTGTAATATTTTCTTTTGCTTTTGGATTTTCCCAATCCCTAAGGGTGTCCAAACTTTTTTTTTAATGGGGCCTAGATAAGATAATGTGAAATTACCTGCTCCTCGCATCATATGAGTCATTTAAAAAAATAATCACATACAAATTACACAAAGGTAACTGTTTCATCTTAAACATGGTTTCTACTTGGTGTATGTCTACAAACTGTACGACTGTCTTGCCATAGTGAGGTGAATTTTAAAAAATGCAAAGTGATCTTGCTTGATTGACCAAAATTGTGTTAATCATATAGTATATTCTGAAAGACAAGCCAAGGGATGCTGAAAATCAGTCTGAGGGCCACAGGTGGCTCCCGGGCTGAACTTTGGACCTGACTGCCCTAATCTAATAGTATAGCTGTTATTGGTCTGAGCAGTGGTGACCAGAAACCTTTTGGCTTCACATTGGTCTGTAATACTAGCTGAATTCAGTGCAATGTTTCTATCTTGTGGGTTTTCAAACTGCAACCAGTCTGCAACATTTATTAAGAAGAGATGTTTTTAAGCCCTTCTTAAAATGTTGCCTGTAGTAACAACTCATTTGCAGGAGACTTGAAATGCCCATAAATATGAATATGCACACATACAGAGTATAAACAGACATACAGCAACAGTCTCCTCACCATCAACATATCTCTGTCTTCTGGCGTCATGTTGTGACAGATGAGGATTTTGCCTGTGCGAAGGCTCCACCTAGCAAAAAGGCCAGAGAGAGTGTGAAACAGGAGCACAAGAAACCATCGAGCAAGTCCTCCAGTCAGGAGTCCAACTCACAATCCTCGCAAAGCCAGAAGAGCAGGTACAGTAGAAGACAAGATGACGTGGCATAATGTGAAACATTTACACAAAAAGATCGTGGTGACGACAAAGCCCGTCTTGATTTAAGTTCAGCATATGAAATAAAATGCACAAATTTAATGGTGCAGCAAGTAGCCAAACTCTCCATATTTGCACAGCTGTACGGTGTGTCTTTAGGAAGTCCACATTTCTGATGTTACAAATGTTTAAACCAACCATTGAACCTATTACTGTCTTTTATTTTATACTTAAACTTATGTGTTGGCTTTATGTGAATTAACCTAACTCACTCTAATGGCTCTATTCCTACACACAAAACCTCTGTTACTTACTGTTATACAATGCTTCAATAAGAAATAGCTTATTTGTCCAAAAATCAGTCTTAAATTTGGTTGAAATTTTTCTTAAAAGGCCTTAAAAAGCATTTAATGTAAGTATTGTATACCTGTAGACACCCTGATTATGCCTGACATTATTATACATTAATCCTATTTTTTGCAGAAAACCATTAGACATGAAGTTATACGAAAGAGATCTAGAAGCAGCCATCACACTGTCCTTGCTCAACAGCGCAGATGGGATAAACAACCAGCCTCCCACCAGTAAAGGTATGATTTACATTTGAAAACGAATATATAGTTGTCTATCGTGAAAGAGGGGTCAGCTTACATTAATGTTAACTTTCTCTAGGAGATGTCAAGGTTCACGTTCCTGTAGATGAAAACACAGATCCAGCTTTGATGCACCTGTCCAACTGCAGCGTGGATATGACAGTTTTGGGTAACTTCCTTTTATTTTTTGTCCACTGTTCATCTATTATTGCACATGTGGTTTCCTTATGATTAGGGCTGGGCAATAAGGAGAAAATCAAATATCACAATATTTTTGACCAAATATCCATATCAGTATTGTAGGATACAGTTGGTGCTTTCACAATATATTTACACAATTTGATTTTTGATAAATAATCATCAGTAATGTGGATTTAATGACTAAGTGGGTAAAGGCACATAATAGGACATTCCTGTAAGTTCACAAAATTACATCACTTTACTGTAACACAACCTATAAAACCACGAGAAGATAACAACAATAGCCATGTAATATCTATATCTATATCTATATTTCTCTGTTTTTTTGGGGGTTTTTTTTCTTTAGGCCTGGATGAAATCACACCAGAGTCACCCGCTCACTCCAGACAGAGAAAGGCTGCCACTAAAGCCACTGAGGAGCTGAAGAAAAAGCCTACGGATGAAGATGACAACTACGAGCCCAAACTGACACCAGGTTGTGACCCTTTAATCCCTAAATATGTGGTTTCTAATTAATCACTTTCTTTCTTGCAACAGTAAAATAACAATAGCACCCTTTCAGATTCAGAAAGTGAGGAAGATTTCAGTGAACTGGATGAGAGCGAAGATGAGGAATTCTCAGTGAAGAAAGCCAGCAAAACCAAAAATAAAGAGAAAGTAACTAAGAACGAGAAGACCAAACCGCCTCCTGCCTCTAAAAAAGAAAAGCAACCAGCAAAACCGTCAAAGTCGAAATCACAAGCACCAGGTACGTTCTTGATGTTACCTCAAAGAAGATTTTGCTTTTTTTAACTTCAGTGTCCTGTTTTCCTTTGTTTCTGTGTCTAATCAACTAATTGGAACAGCAATTTTTCACTGTCGTCCAGTATTGAGTGAAAGAGCTGCAGCCGTGAAACAGGTTGCAGTGGAATCATTCAGGGCTTATGAGCACTGTGAGTTTATGTCCAAAGTGCTTGTTTTTGCCTCAGACAGGCTCAGACATTTAAAGACTGTTATGTGTGGCGACATTATGGAAAGGATCCCTACAGAGACAAACCTTTTAGTTTATGAGTAACATCGTTTTTCAACCAGAAACGGCCCCAGAGTTTTCACATCTAAGTGGGTGAACTAAGGGTTTATAACCAAACCAGAGCTGATAAGTCATTTTTGTGAGTTTTATTTTGTTTCTGTCAACTTTAAATGAAGTGTGTTTTACAGTTATAAATGGCTGTTTATGTATATGGAGTCTGGTGTAACTTTTTTTTCACACAACTGTTTTTTTTTGTTCTTCCAGCAGTTTTTACATGAACTACTTCTATAATACTGTCTGTGTCCTTTCCAAAATGTTGTCAGACACAAAGAATAGTAATCTGAGCCTGTCAGTGGCAAAAACAAGCTCTTTTAGTGGAATTGACAGCGCTCCTATGCCCCGAGTGGTTTCAGTGCAGCCTGTTAGGTGCTTGGTTTTTTGCTGTCTGTCGCCCTCTCACCAAATACTGGACCGATGTCAAAAATACTTAGTCACTTTGACACAAAAACGTTGAAAAATAGGGGACGGGTTGAAAATGAAGATTAGTCTAATCATGAGAAGTACCTGTCTCACAGCAGCTTCCCCAAAAGTGAGAAGTCCTCCAACAGTCAAACCTGCACCCAAGAGACCAGCTTTGTCCTCCACAGCTTCCACATCGAGACCTGCATTATCAGTGAGCCCAGCAGGGGGCAGGATACCCAAATGGAACCCACCAGGTAAACGCCAGCAGCAATACTGAGAGGACCCTTACAACGTATTTCAGTAAACTGAGCGCAAATTACCTTTTATCTTCCGCAGGTCAAGTTGGTAAAAGTCCCACGTCATCCAGTCCAGCAGTGAAGTCTCCAGGTCAGGGTCTGCGGCTGGGACTGTCCCGTCTCGTACGAGTCAAACCTCTTCACCCCAGCGTTGCGAGTCACTGACCTGTCTGTGGGTGCAAGTGTATGAGTCAGTTCATGTCATCTTTTTAGCTTTATATTTAAAAAAATACACTTTTCATCTCTATACTCACGACTAAACGTGAACATATGCAGCCTGCTCCTAAAGCTATTATTTGAGGTCGTGGAACAGTCGTGGGGTGTTTTTCATTGACTCTGGTACCTGAAATGAGTTAAAGCAGATCATTATCAGTATAGTAAGCGTGCATAGATGTTCATATTTTTGGCAATCCAATTGGGAGTTCACATCAGGATAAACAGCTGTTTGTATTACTGGAAAAGTATAAATACTCCAGTTTTTTAAAAGTATTGTAATGTTGTCAAAACACTGTATATTGTGTACATATATTAATAAAATTTAATAGAAGTCCGATTTTGTCTGCTGTTTCTTCAGGATAGGTTGCAATCATTTTAAGATTATGGCGGGCTGTGGATATCATTTTAACATCTTTTTTTCTATCGAAAAGGGTTTGGCATGCTAACAAAAACTGATCTGGTATGATTCATTTTACACATTTTTCTTGTCCACTCATGAACAACGAGCAAACAAAATCCTCCTGGTTTTGTACAGGTTAAACCAAAGATCAAATATATTTAGAGGAGCTGGTATGAAGATTTTTTTTAGCATTGGACTGCCAGGCCAACTTTCTTTTTGTTTCCAGTCTTCATGGTAACCTGATTTCTGGCTTTAGCTTCAAGTTTAAGGGACAAACATGAACGTGATCTTCTTTCTCATTTAACTGTACGCCAGAAAGCAAAAAAAAGTGCATTTCCCTAAATGTCTAGCTATTCTTTTAATAGATCTAGATGGAGCTTTTTCTATACTTGTGATAAACAACATGTTCGAGCATATAAATCAGAGTATTCAAGTCTATCTAAAAGGATTGTTTTTTGGTTCGATTTTAATTAATTGTTGTTTTTTGGAAATATTGGAATATTTTATGCATTTAAATGTAGTCAAGTAGATGTCAATTGAAATTCTACTGATCTATAAAATGTACTAAAGCATCAAGAAGACATATTCTAAATAGGTTTGGTATTTTTCAATACAGACCCTGTCTTCCCATGTTTAAAACTGGTCCAGTATTGAATGAGACAGCTGCAGGCAGCAATGTAACAGTTTGGCACTGACAGGCTCAGATTATCACAATGAGTGTCTAACAAACTATGACAAGAGTAAGATCCCTTTTCTTTAACCAGAAATAGCTCCAAAATCGCCATCACCAAACACGCCAGACTCCATTTAAATAAACTAATTTTATCATGGCAAAACACACTGCATACAAAGTCGACAGAAACAAAATAAAACCCACAAAAACCGTCTTGCTTCATCTTTCCAATGTTCCAACAATCATCACTTAGGTTTTGATTTAAATAAACTCTTAATACACTCAGTTATATGTGAAAATATTTGGCTCTATACACACTAAAATTACTGTTTATTTAAATGCAGTTTAGATAGATAGATAAATACACAGATACTTTATTGATCCCAACAGGGACACTTTTCTACATACAGCATTTTGTACACAAACGGGAGCACAAAAAAGTGATTCTTGTGGCAGGAATAATCTCTACACCACCCTCCCTCACCTTCATACTTCACTGTTTACCAAACTGCTTAAGAACACAACAGCGTCCTTGTAGTTGTACGATTAAACAGAAGGAGGTGTTTCTTGGGGATATTTGCTAAAGTCTAAATAGAGTTTGCAGTCGTGTACCAGCATTGTTCTCAAAACATGAAATATTATTGGAAGTAAAGTGATAAGTATGGTGGAAAAAAGGAGAAAAGTATGTGTTTTACTGGAATTGTGCCATATATGTGTCACTGAATTGATATTAAAACTAAATATTGTGTTTGACAGTTCTGGCTGTTTGAAATTTCAGCTATATCCTTAATCTGCGGTTAAAATAAGAATGACAAAATTAGAATTAAGAGATTTGTCACTTAACAGTACGTAAACCTCGACCACCTAATGCACACATTTGACTCCTCTGACAAAGACAGACAGATGGTAGGTAATGTGTCAGATAGTACAAGGATGTAGTGTCAACATCTGTTATATAGGTGACATTAATATAGGTGGAAAATTAATAGGACAAACCCAACATGTTAACATGAGGCCACCACAAGCGTCCAGAACAGCTTCGATGCCCAATGTTTCAATTTGATCCTGTCACAGAAAAGACAAGAAAACAAAAATTATGTAAAATTGTGAAAGCAATATCGCATCACACAAAAACCTAATAAAAGACCTGTCAGACATGCTGTTAGCAGAAAGGCTCAACCATTTCTGCTGATAACAACAGCAGTGTTGCACCAGTCAGTCAGTCAGTCCTGATTGTGTTACCTGCAGAGTACTGCTGGTTTTCTTTCCTCCCAATTAACTACAGCTAATGGTGTACACCTGGTAACCAAGAGGAAGCAGAGAGAAAACTTCTGAAAACTACACTTTCAGCCAATCAGGTGTCAACTTCAGGATATCAGATAACACCGCCATGCGTCAGTCTGCATGACTGTATTTGTGCAAGTATGTATTTGTGTAAGTGTGTGTGTGTGTGTGTGTGTGTGTGTGTGTGGAGGGGGTGGGAATAAAGAGAGAGCACCTGAGAATAAAGGCAAGGGAACACTTTCTCCTCCTTTTCCTATCAATGTACAGCAAAACAAATTGTGTAACATCCACAGGAGCCCCAGAATGAGGTCTGGCTGGATTAAAGCATCACTTCTGGCCTTTGCGGTCGCCTTGGCTCTGTTATACCTCGGCTCCATTAAGAGGGAGGTCCATACCCATTCGGAGAGACTCCAGAAGGCCCACCACAATGACTCCATCAGGAGTCAGGGAATGCTCAAAAGGATGGACAAGATGGAAACAGATATAAGTAGACTACGTGAGTCCAATCTAAATTCTTCATTCTCTTAATTCTTAAAATGTGGTTAACCCAGAGCAAGAAGGAAATGAGCAATTTAAATGGCCCAAAAATTAGAAAAAAAAGGAAAATGCCTAAAATGACACACACACACACACACACAGTTTTGTGGACATTTTCCTCTCATATTTTTGTTTTGTTTTAGTTTTTCCTCTCGTTTATTTGTTTTGGGTCATTTTTCTGACGTTAACGTATACAAATTTATTGTTTATCTTATTGCAATTTGCAGACTATTTTTTTTTTTGTAAAGTGATTGCTTTTTTCCACATTCAAGAAATCTGAATTTTTAAAGGTTTAGATGCTTTTGAATGGTGACTGATTTCAGGCCAGTTTTCAAAAGGTTGGAGGAACACTGTAAGATATTTAGGGGGATTAGTGGCATCTATAGCAGTGAGGATTGCTGATTGCAACCAACTGAAACTTCTCTCCATTAGAAATTCTTCAGTGTTCATTGACCAGGAGCCAAATTATCCCCAGAGGTCTCTTACTCTCCAAAACAAACAGACTTGATGATTAAAATTAGTAAAAATACTGAATAAAGCAGTAATCAATGTTTCTTCATTATAACAAAACTTTACAGTACACTGTATATTAATATTTGCTACTTTGGGTGGTTAAAAGAGGTAACTGCACATGTAAATGTACATGTAAATAACCACACCTGTGTGTGCACAGACAAACACTGACTGATATTTGTTGGTTAAGTATCACTCATGCTGTATTTATGTTCCAGGGAGGGGCACGTGTGTGATCAGCAATCTGTCATCCACTTTAGATTAAGAACTGTGAAGCTAATACTCTCTTCTGTCAACAGTCAATCTGATGAGCAAACTTGAAAAGAAGGAAGTGCCAAAACAGAGCAAAGAAGAGGCGAAGAGGGAGAGGAAGGTGGTGAGGAAGCTGTACCCGAACTCGCTTCTGTTCAGGCAGTGGGGAGATGAGCTGTCGGAGGAGGAGCAGAAGGAGGCCGAGAGGCTGTTTCAGAGATACGGCTACAACACCTTCCTCAGTGACAGGCTGCCCCTCAACAGGGAGATCCCTGACACCAGGCCTGCCAGGTGGTTATCACTTATAAACTAATAAACTGCTACTAAACCACTGCCTCACATGCGGGTGTAGTCATGATGAGCTGCTTTATGATGCCTCATTGTTTGAGAACCAGGTCATACACTGATTTTCTGACTTTTTACGACTTTTTCCATAAAGTTTTTACTGAATCATCATGAGGTTACGCTATCAGCAACAATAACTTCCAGGTAGACAACTGGCAATTGATTTCAATTGCAGATATACATTTGAAAATGGCAAAGTTGTTTATTGCTGTTGTCATTTTCAGCCATACTTCTAACATTTAAAGATATATAGTTAAGACGCTGGTCATCTGATGTTTCCAATATTTTAAACAATGCTGTTTAAAGCTGTAGGGATTGTGCAATTGTTTGATGATGTTTTCAGCAAGAGGGTGTGTGCAGTATATGTATGTGCAATATTTTGTTTGTGCTATTGGGACTATGTGCAATTTATTAGTTTGATTTGGTACAGCTGCTTCCGATATGTTCAGACAAATGTCCCAACAGTGACAATGAAGTGTATCGTATCGTATCGTATCGTATCGTATCGTATCGTATCGTATCGTATCGTATCGTATCAAATATAATATGCTTATTTTATGTGCTGTTTTGGCTTTAATAAACAAAATCTGCAGGCAGGTAAGAATGTACTGCTGTGGACAGGTGCCGCAGAGAGACATATTTTAGACACATAGTTTAAAAACCACTACACACTAAGTCCATATCTTTTAACTGTAAATGTCACATGCTTAAAAATAAATATGACCTCATGTTGTCACAGTCACGTTTATCTGATGTGCTGCTCGGCAACTCATTGTCCCTCATATAGGCTGGTTGTACTTTTCTTTAAGGGGATAGTTAAATTTTTTTGTTTGGGGCTGTATGAGATACTTATCCTTAGTCAGTATAATGCAGACAGTAGATGTCAGCCGGCACATGCCCAATTTGCAGGCTGTAGATTCCAGCAGTAAAGTGGTTAACGGCCTCAGTTTCCATCTATGCTCTTGTCAAAATCATCAGACTCCACTGATAAAAACAGTGATTTTAGCTCAAAATCCTCTGAAATTTGATTCAAAATCTTCCACTTTTTCTCTTTTTCCCTCACAGATGCGCTGAGAAAAAGTACCCCGTGGATTTACCCTCCATCAGCGTCATATTAATATACCTGGATGAAGCTCTTTCTGTTATCAAAAGGGCCATCCGCAGCATCATAGACAAGACGCCAGCTCGGCTGCTGAAAGAAATCATACTGGTAGATGACCACAGCAGTAACCGTAGGTCAACCTGCTGTGCTGTTTATGGTTCTCAATTTTTCATTCAGCTCTGATGGAATATTCAAACTAGTGTCCATTTAATTTAAGTGTCTATTAAAGTTAAGGTGAAATTTTAGTATTTTGGGTGAACAAACCATTTAAAACTGAGTATTCTGTGGTACAAAAATGAAAGGTTGAGTGAATGATATGGCCACAATGCTTGATGTAAAACTCAGATTATCGTTACTTTCTGCAGAAGATTTAATGGAGAAACTTGATGAATACATCAGCTCTATCCATGAGGAGCGTGCAGACCTGGTGAAGAGAGTCCGGCACTCTGAGCAACTCGGCCTCACCCAGGCCAGACTGTCGGGATGGAAAGCTGCTGTGGGGGACGTGGTGGCCATCTTGGACGCTCACATAGAGGTTCACGTCCAGTGGTGGGTTTAAATGGAAAGTTCACACAAAAATTAAAATGTTCCAACAGTCTCCCCCACACACAGTAGTTTAATTCTGACAAAGGGACTTGTTGCTTGCTGCTAATATCAGAAGTCTGTCTCCGTTTGTGGGTGAGGCTTTCGGGTAGCATGTAAACACTGGTGTACAGATACCTCAAGCTCTCATTGGTCTTGCGAAGGCCCGCATACATAAATGGGGCTCCCACACTAGGAGCTACAGGTTACAACAAGGCAAATAACATGGTGCCAATGACATTTTTCAAAACAACTTGGCACGTCGGGGCTTCAGGACACTTAGATTGGCGTGGCTCCAAAACAAACTAAAATTGTAAATGACTCATTCATTGTAGGTGAAAACTTTGTGCACAAACAGACTTCCTTACAGTGAGAGAAAGACAAACTGCAGATGACGGAGAGGTGAACAGCGCACACACTAGACTGCAAGAAGTCAAAATTTTGTGAGCATGAGATATCCAGCCCTCGCTACAGTGATAGAAACCTGTCTTCACACTTTCTGTGTCTGCTCTGTCAAGACATGAACCTTGAGTCAAACTGTCACTGTGTGTCCAGGGCAGAGCCGCTGTTGGCTCGGATTAAAGAGGATCGCACCGTGATATTGACGCCAGTGTTTGACAAAGTTTGTTATGATGATTTGTCACTGGAGCCCTACATACCTGCTGCGGACGCCTTTGACTGGGCTCTGTGGTGTATGTACGAGTCCTTCAGACCAGAATGGTATGAGTTAAAGGACGACTCACAACCTGGAAAGTAAGTTTGAAGAGTCAGTTCACTCAAATCACACTTAATTACCCACATACTGCATGCATAAAGTTTGGTTAATGTTTCATTGTAAGTTCTTAACTTGTCAGAGTCTGTCCTCAGGAGCCCCTCCATCATGGGGATTCTTGTAGCTGATCGAAAGTTCTTCGGGGAGATCGGAAGCCTTGATGGAGGAATGAAATTATATGGTGGTGAAAATGTGGAGCTCGGCATCCGGGTGAGATTTTCAGGATGTTTCAGAGTTACCAGAATAACATATTGGCATTGTATGTTTCTGCAGACCACAGATGTGCCGCATAAGTGCATTTCATAGGGAGTATATCAATCTTTCTAAAATGACGTAATTGCTGTTGGAGGCAAACAAACATCAACACTGCTTTGACCCATCGTGGTGTTTCCACTGGTGTTTGAGACACTAAATCTGCGTGTTTTAAACAGCATATTGCAGGATTTCCCAGCAGAATTTGAGCCACAGAACCTGGGGTGTTTTAGACCGACCCACATACGTGTTTTTTTGTGAGAATTACCTGCCATTAACTTCTCCTCCTCCTCACTTTCACTTTAGATGCTGGATCATTACTATGGTGCTCGCATGCCATGCCGTCTCACTTTTGCATATTTTGCAGCTGACACACTTCCTTGTTTAGCAAAACATGAAGTGCTCCAAACTTTTGAAGTTTTTCGTATGAAACGTTCTCCCTTCGCTATGCCTCTTCAAAACACCGGCCTCTCTCATCTGCATGTGAAGTAAACAGTCCTGCGACACAGCGACTGACGTAATCGCGCGACACAACGAATCGATAGTTTTATTCGTTGCTTACACATTTAATAATCAATTATAATCGATTTTATCGATTTGTTGTTGCAGCCCTAGAATTTTACAACAGCCTCCTCTGTAGGTAAATGGGCTTTGTTACACACTGAAAGTGAATCTATCAAGGAAACATATTGTGAGGGATTAAAATGAAAGTAAAAAGTATGATGACCAACCCTGTTTCCCTCCTTGGTGTAAAGGGGGGTGAACAAAACCTTCTTTACATGTTAACATTGTCATTGGTTGCATGTAAGCATGCTGACATTACCATTTGGCTCAAAGAAGAGCCTTAGAGCAGGACTGGCAGCTCTTGTTGATTTTGGGTTTATGTAGCTGTTTGTTCTCTTGGTGTTTGCATGGATTTCTTTCAACAATTTAAGTCAAACAAAGTCGTTGGAGGATCTATGATGACAAAGTGTGACTGTCTGTCTCTGTCTGTCTGCAAACCACTGGTGGTGATTTATCAAGGATGTTTACCTCCCCTTTAACCCTGACCTCTCCATCCCAGCATGCATTAGACAAAGTATACAGCTTTCATTGTTTGAGCATTGAGGTGTAATGAGCATGCTGCTTTGGATTCCCCGTTTAAAAAGGCAGAATGTTTCCTTGTACAATGTAAATTTATGCTAAATATTATTCACCAGCAACTGGTTCATAGTATTATGCATATAGTGTGTTGAATGCCCTAAAAATGTACTATCTTAACATTTAATCCTTGTGTTGTGGCAGGTGTGGCTGTGTGGAGGAAGCATAGAAGTTATACCTTGCTCTAAAATTGCCCACATTGAACGGGCCATCAAGCCTTACCTCCCAAACTTGAGTGAAATGGTGAAACGTAACGCACTGCGGGTGGCGGAGGTGTGGCTGGATGAATATAAATACAACGTCAACATTGCCTGGAATGTTCCCCTGGAGGTAAGTGACAATTATTTTTTTTTAAAAATCTAAATACACAAATAAGGCTTATAAAAATATGAGTAAGACTACAATCTAAAATTACATATTTTTGTGGCCTTTGTTTATTTTCCCCACAGAATCATGGGATAGACATTGGGGATGTGTCAGAGAGGAAGAAGCTGAGAGAGAGGCTGAATTGCAAACCCTTTAAGTGGTATCTGGATAATGTTTACCCCATGTTGGACCCTCTGACAGACCTGCTAGGTTATGGAGCGGTGAGTAGATACGATGTGTCAGATGTGACCCATTTGAAGTCAGAATCTAAGGGTGTGACATTCAGCCTTCAGAGGGTTTTATTTAGGGTTAATTTTTTTTATTTTTTTACTATCAAATTGATTCTCGTTGAAGAATCTGAATTACCCAAAGACACAAAATATCTAATAATAGCGAGTCAGTTGTATTTGGCTTAAGATTGTCATGTAAATTGGTGGTTCCCAATCTTTTTTTGGCTTTTTTTTTTCAATCCCAGCAATGTACTTGTAACTCATTGTCAGCAGTTGCACACATCTATAGGCTATAACCAAGAGTGTTAAATAAATATATATATTACATATATTTTCAGGGTAATGATTGTGGCTGGAGGTACTATGTTTTCTTTTTCATGCCATGTTATCGTGAACGCCTTTACAAATTATCCTAAAATTTGGCGCAATCGTCCCCTTGGACACAAGGATGAACTGATGGGAATTTGGTGGTTGAAGGTCAAAGGTCACTGTGACCTTAGACAAATTGGAATTTGTTTTACAACAAAAAAAGGATATCGGTAACTTTTAATTGCATTCTGGACTGAAACCTCGTAAATTATATGACTAGATAATTATATATATTTTATTTTTGCTGTGCTACTATTTACAACTGATGCTTTATTTAGTTTCTATTTCTGCTTCTGTTGGCAGCTGATAAATGATCTGAAGCCAGACCTCTGCATCGACCAAGGCCCGATGCCTGGGAACTCGCCCATCATATATGGATGCCACTTCTACTCCCCTCAGGTACGTTCAGGGATTCCCTGCATGCACACAGACTGTTATTTTGTTTGTGAATACTTATTGCTTTTTTGTGTGTAGCACTGTTATTATCGCACCAACGGAGAGCTCTACATCGGCGGAATTAAATCTCACAAGTACAACAGTAACCGCTGTCTGGTGGACCCCGGCACTGGAGTCAACCCCGGACTGTACGAGTGCAAAACGGCCAAGCAGAAGAAATTCAAGATGCTGTGGGATTTTAAACAGGTAATTATACAATTATACGAGGATCATGATAATATTCATCAGGCAGGAAGACAAACAAGAACGTTTTGGAGCAGTATCAATGGATTCATATTTAACAATGCTTAAGAACTGAAGGCAAAGGTTGATGAAGTTCAGCTGAAATTGTGAAAATTAACAGTGAACTCACTAATTAGGGGTCAACTTATATTATTTTTTTCAGAATCCGAATCCGGTTTTATTGCCAAGTACATATACATATACAAGGAAACTGACTTGGTGTTTTGGTGCAAAACAGTTAACATAAGGAAGAATAAAAAATATTGAATTTGAATAGTATAAGACATAAGACTTTTTAAGCAATTTAAAAATATGAAATGAAAAAATAGAATATAAAGAACACAAAATGTATGTACAAGAGGTAAAATAGAGGATTAGTACAGCTGTGCAGGGCAGATACTGATAGTGATACAGATTATTAGTACTTAATGAGACTTACAACTGATATTTGGAACAAATATGCATTTACAATAAAAATGAAAATATTTCTGTCGAAATTTAGAATTTGGAATATAACAAACCCCAACACAAAACTTTGTTGAAATGCTTTTAGCAAATGTTTAATCAAAACTGAAACTTTCAACATCATATACAGCAAGTTCCCTGCAACTTTTGTGAAAATTTAAATTAAAAATGAATGAAATCCCGATTGAAGCAAAACGTTTTGTTTGATAAACATGTTGTGAATTTGGGAAATGATTACATCTATCTTGCTGATCATATCACTGTCGTGCCAAAAATGACATGGAAGCACACCCCCTTGTGTCTTTTTGCTTAAATATTCCTGGTCTAAACTATAAATCGTCACCACAGGATCTGTTTGGAGAACAAGAGATGTGTTTCACTGTACGTGCTGTGTTTTATCTCCAGAACGGACAGATCCAGAACAGAGAATCAAAGAGATGCCTGGAAATAGCGATGGCTGAAAATGGCCAATATAAACTTATTATTCAGCAGTGTACCAGTCAGAGCTGGAAGATTCAACATCTCATCAAAGACCAAGGACAGACTGGTGGGCAGGACCCGAAAAAACAACATAATGTATGAGCCATTGTTGCACAAAAGCTACATCTCAGAGAAAGATCAAGAAAACTGTGTCTTTGGAGTTTACATTTTGCACCTATCAGCCTGAATCCACAAGAGTCGGACTATGCACGAGCAAAGTTTTGAACATTTCTAATTTAATTCTTGTTTTTTTTTTTTTTTTTACAAACGTAACTTTGTGACTTACGTTTGTGACAAAAAATATGTATTACCACTGAGTAATCCTTTTTTTCTTGGTTTAGATTAAAAAAATGTCCCCAAACATTTTGTTATTGCAGTTTTTGTGTGAAAATCCTTTTGATGACGGCAAAAGAAATAGATTAAATAGAGGCATTTAAATGTTTGCTTTAGTTTAGCGCTACTATAATAATTATTCAAGTCAAACAGGATCTGTAAGGGTTTGGCCGTCATGAGTGATTTAAGATGAAGGCGTCCCATTTTTTCTGCCACATGACCTGACCCTTGTGCTTCAGATGAGCTGGCAGGGAGCTGAACCTGCAGGCAGAAGAAACTTTTAATCAGAAGGAATTCATTTAACTGCGATATTATAGGAAACGCTGTTGGCTAAAAATATCCTAGTTTTCCGCCATGGACTGGAAATCCCATTTTTGACTGCTATCAGAGGCCACTGTGAGTTTTGGACAGTCGTTAGTTCTGTATTATATTTAATGGTAAAGTCAAGGGTGCGACAACATCCAAATCCAGAAAAAAACAACTTAATCAAATGAAGATATTATTTAAAAGATGAGACTTTGTTTTTTTCTTGAAATAAAAATATCACTGTTCAGTGACCAGTTTCACAAAAGTGATTTGAGAGCCTTGCTTTCACACAGATCGTAAATGGTGGCAGCACAACGTATCCTCATACAACGGTTTGTATCATATCCTAAAAAGGAGCAGCTTACGAATGACCTTAGTTAAAGGTTTTTTGGGGGGTGGTGGGTTACCTTTATTGGGACAGGACAGCTTAAGTGTGAATGGGGGAGAGAAAGAGGATGACACATAAAACGGCTGCAGGCTGGAGTCGAATCCACATCCGCCACTGCAAAGATACAGCCTCCTCACATGGGGCGCCCGCTCCACCAAGTGAGCCAATGCAAAATAATGCAAATATATATATATACAAAGGAAGGAACTTAACATAGAATAGAATAAAATAAAATAATAATGATAATAATAATAATAAAGATATATACAGTATATACAGAGAACAAACAAACAAACAAAAAGCCAAAAAGTTTAAGAAGAGCAATAAAAAAGAAAAAAATGTGCAAATAATGAAGATGGATGTGCAAGTGAGTCCAGTGCAGATGGTGAGTTCAGCTGTCACACAGAGGGGAATTGTTAAGGAGTCTTTGTGACATTACATACTTAACTTAAAGTCATGACCTTAACATAAAGTCACATACTTAATGTAAAATTACTGAGGTTCTGTTTAGGCGAGTAAAGGTACTGTGGTTAGGATGAAAATGACTAGTGTATAGTTCCAAACACCAGCCTCTCTGGGAAAGTCCTGTGAGAGAAAGTGTTGTTTTGTGTCCCATCCACCACCCAAACCTACCTCCTTACAAGATCAGCGCATTGGTCCTGTGATTCCTGCCTCCCCAAACACACACTACTGGCTCATGATTACATAAGATATGTATATATTTTGGTGCATTCCTTTTCATAGGAACAGAGAGATCTGAGGATCCTACAGGGATTCATTATGTTCATATGAAGATGAGTTAAAAATCAGAGAAGAAATTATATAATGTTGCATATTACCGACTGTATGTTGCATAATTGGCGAAACAGGTTACAGGAGGGGAATCCTGAATCTCACATGTCACTGAGGTACTGCCAGAAAAAGACTCAAAATGAGACACTGTTCCTTAAATATTAAATTACATTAAATTGGCAATTTTGTGATCCAGAGTCTTGCAAGTTTTGTTTATCTGCAAGACTTTTATTCTGCAGTGAAATTAAAGCCTCTCAGTAATCATTTATGACCTGCTAGAAGTGTGTGACTCTGCCTTCTGCCTGTATTTTCTTACTGTTTTGTTATTTTGCTGTGTTCAGGATGTTCTTTGTTGACTTGGCTTGGGCGATATGAATTTTTTCATACCTTCATGAAATTTCACTGGGAGTGCCTGACATATCTAACCTACAGCTGCCTGATAATAGACGATAAATCTAAAAACACATGCTCAATGAAGTTTGGCATTTTAGTCAAATATGTTAAAACACAGACCCGAGAAAGCAAAAATCAACTGATTCTCACCTGATGGAGTTAAGAGCCAGCTCTTTCAGAGTGCCCAGGTTTGCTTTTAACCCTCCGATGCCAACAAAGGCTTGATAGAAGTCGTAGGAGAGGCCCGTGGTGCCGAACAGAGACGGATCATCAGAGCTGATCACCAGCGGGTGGCCCTCAGACATCAGCACAGCTGCAGGGTGGTTCCGCAGGTCCGATACCAGCTTCAGCACCTGGAGGTCAGAGGTCAAACACACTCAGGTACTTCATATATGAACACAGGCACACAGGTGCTGAATCCAAATGTCCAGACTTTAATGCACTTGTAGATTTAATGGAAACATTCTCGAGAGTCTTCAAGTTCTGTGGTCTGTCCAAATCTACACGAGTGGCGAATTTTCTGCAGACTTCCAGAGAGAGATATGAATTTCTCCAAAGTATACTCTGAAATAAGCCACATGGGTCAGGAATTTCAGTTCATCTTAATACTTTTTACAAAAGTCCAAAGGTAGACGTTTGGATTCAGCCGTATTCTTTTCTGTTGTACCAGTGACAAAGCGTGATCTGACCTGGTTTGAGATGGGGCACAGCTCCACAGCCACGTTTCTTTTCCGAGAAAGCTCTTTGGCGAGTGGGTGGTGTGCCAAGGCAAAGCCGTGCCCGATGCGTGTGGTGTTGAACAGGAGGGCGTCAAGAACGTTTTGATCTACGTCGGTGCCTTCATCGTCTACAGACAAACATACACAGCAGAATAAAAGCATATTAACAAAGATTTGTTCAACAGTTTTTATTATTAATTATAATGCATTAGGTGCTTTTGAAACAGTCACCTGTTTCTCCAGCGTGAAAGAAGTACGGCAGCGTGACGCCAAGATCAGCTGGCAGAGAAAGTGCCTCCCTGAAGTACCAAAGAGTCCTCCCGCTGTCCTCCCTGCCAACCTGCAATTTGTAATGTTAGCTCATAGCAAAGCGAATCCAACTATCACAACAAACATGTGACATGCTTTCCTCTTAACAAGAGCTTATTGTTTTAGTCAGACGACATTCAACCAGACAGATCGCTTCCAACCATGTCAAATCCTGCAACAACATCGGGGAAGTCCTTCTGCAACTGGATGGCCTCTTTTACAGCTGCTGTGACCTCCGACACACTCAGAGCTCTGAAGAAAGCAGAAACCGTCACTGTCACTTTTCTAGCATTTGTGCATTTTGCATTAAAATTTACATTATAAGGTGCCTAAAGTTATGCAAATATTAAGCAGATTTTATATATGTTTTAATGTTTGTGCATCAGTCAAATGGCTTTCACATGTCCCATCTTACAAAATGATCTATTCCACTTTTAACTGCATTTATTTTACTGATAAATATTCCTTACCTCCATTTTACACATCCACATAGATAACCATATTTTTGAAATATCTGTACCTTAAAAGGTGTTTTAAAAATATTCATTTAAGGTGCACTTTATATATGTTGAAGTGTTTTAAATAGCACGTTTTGCAGCAAAAATGTTGTGTGAGAGCTGGTAAACATGATGATGTAGTTTTGCTGTTTTTCAACATGGACCCCTATTACATAAATTTATCAGGATTTTTTTTTCTCTCCAGTTCTGTTTTCCAGAAAACAGGAAATGAAATTATTTACAAATAATGCAATTGCAGTTGCAGATTTCTTTTTTCAAACTGAGACTGTGGTTACTCATAAATCATCCAACTTATTCTGTTAGTGACTATGAAAATCTGTGAGTTATATGGTGAAAAATAAGTAGGTACATTCACTTATATCCTTTGCTTTTACATCTTTGTAGTCGTTTTGTGTTTCTTTGTAGTTATCTTGTATATTGAAATTTTAGTTTACTTTGTAGTAATTTTTTGTCTCTTTGTAGCTGTTTTGTGTCTTTTTGTAGTCCTGTAGTTGTGCATTTGTAGCTGTCTTGTGTAGCTTTATAGTCATTTTTTTTGTCTAATTATTATTGTCTCTTCATAGTTATTTTGTGGCTCTTTGTAGTTGTCAAAGTACCTATACTCAAATACTGTACTTGAATAAATGTACTTTGTATATATTTTTGGACTCATATATGGTGTATAATGATATATAATAACACAGGGGTCATTTTTCTCTATATTGGGCACTTTTATTACCTTAGGGATATTTTGCCGATAATACCAGCAGGATTTTGAATAGGGAGTTCGGATATGACTTTGACTTATTATTCAATTTTATTTATTTTTTTAGTTTCGAGTAAAAGATGTGAGTACTTCTTCTACCGCTGCAAGTTTTTTTGTCAGTCTCTCAAATTAAGCCAATAATGAATAACTGTACATTAATAGGAGACATTCTTTGAACATCAGTACCTGTGCGCGGCGATGATGATACGAGCGCCGAGAAAGTCCGGGTGATCGGCTACAAATTTCTTTGTAACTTCTTGAAATGTTTTCAGAGCCCAGACCTTATCGTGAATGGTTCCATCCAGTTCATACGTCTGAAACACAAGAATGAAATTCAGAAGTGTCAAATCTACCACAGCTACTTGTAATAATAAATAATACATTTTAGTAGTGATTTAAAAGAGGTTAGGAAGGTTTCAAGACTAATTTCAACAGAGACACTGTTTTGGGGCCCTGACAGTAAAAAGCACAGTGTTCTTGAGTTGTAAGTCTCAATCAAGGGACTGTTTGTAGGTTTTCGTCAAACAATCTGAGATTGCGTTCAAGTACATAAAAGGATAAAAGTTTGCAGAAGTATGCAGTTGCTAGGCTATGTAATGCTTTCAGAGTAAAGAGTAAAGCCTTGAAATCAGTCCTGAAGGAAGCAAATGCAGCGCTGCAACAAGGGCGGGTTTCAACCAGTAACAGTCTCACTGTAGAGCGTGACCGCACTGTTCAGTAGGGTTGTCCCAAATACCATTTTCTGGGCTCTCCAACTCTGCCGTTAATGAACAGCAAATAGTCGGAGCTTTATTCGGGGAGGACAGACACCTTGCGCCCCAGAGCTTGGGTGACGGACAGATAGTGTTATTTACGGCTTTAACATCAAGTAGGCGAGGGAACAACAGGTTCTCATCCCTGCAGTTTTCTGTGTCAGGAGAGAGAGACACTGTGCGCCACGTGTTACATGGCAGAGGGCCCAGTGTGCCTCTGACCGCTGACAGCAGTTGTGACACTTTATAGTTTGTGAAGTTGGAAAAAAAAACATGATTAACGCAGTACAATAGTCTGTGTGTTAATTTTGTTGTACATATGAAATGATAAGTGTCCTCGTTATGGGTAAAATGATCATTCATGTCACTGTGTGTGTGGCAGGTGCAGAAGCAATATCACAAACACTCAAATGGCATTCGTCCACTGCAAAAAGGAAAAAAACAAGAGTATCCAAACACCTAAACTGAAAACCGAATACTTATTCAATTAACAAATACCCAAATATCTGAATATTTGGGTCCAGCCCTACTATTCAGGCAGTTAAAGAGTGAATTACAGTGGTCTAGTCTTGAAAAAATAAAGTACAATACTTTGGCTCCTCAAGAGAGGCTAGAGCTGGGAATCAGGTGTGAACAAACCCTTGTGAGGCCGCTCCGAAGTTCCAGGTACATGATGTTGTCCTGGAGAAGCTCCTCGAGGCCCCTGTAGAGGTAGTCCCTCAGCACGGGCGCGTGGGTGATGAGCCCAGCAGCTGCGATGAAGGCTTTCTCAAACTTCTCCCACACCACCTCTTGGTTTGGATATTCACCATCTGGATCCTCAGTGAACAGTGTGAGCTGCTGGATTAAACTAAAAAAAAACACCCAAAAACAAACACTTTGGGTTCAGTTCTTGCATTATATTTTGACTTTAAATGTGTAAGAGAAGGCGATATCGTACTGAACCTGTTATCAAAGCCTGTTGGGTCGTCCATTCTGGCTCTTAGCGTCTCCAGCAGCTGCCAGTAGAAGCAGTCCCATCGAGGGAAGGGCTGGCGGGCGGAGAACAAGAAGCGGACCGAGTTGTCCCAGGTGAAGCAGATGTAGCAGTTCGGCCTGTAGGTGACGTTTCTCACCAGCCATTCAACACTGACCAGAGAGGAGGTGTGTATGTGCAGCACTGCACCTGTCACCAAAACAGCAGAATACAACCTCAAACTTCGACCACATACACATGCATTTTCAGAAAACACTTCACTGAAAACATTCATTTTGGAAAACTGCCAGGGTGAGGATGTTCAGAAACACTAATCTCTATTTTGTGTAGTGTTGTTGTAACTTTTACTTGTTTTGTGTGTAATTACAGTTGTTTTCTATCTATTTGTAGTTGTTTTGTGTACCTTTCCAGTTATTTTTGTCATTGTAATCATTTTGGGTCTCTTTTTTTGTAATTTTGTCTTTCTTTACAATTATTTTGTTATGTAGCCTTGAAGCTATGCTGTCTTTGAAGTCGTTTTTGTGAGGTTTCAGTCATTTTGTGTAATTTCTAAAGTTATGTGCATTTTTGTGGTCATTTTGTGTGAGGTTTTAGTTGATTTGTGTCACTTTTAAATTGTTTTGTGTCTTTGTGGTCATGTGTCTTTTGTTGTGCATTTTTAGCTTTGCAGTTATCTTTGTATCTGCAGTAATTTTGTATATGGATTTTGTTAGTTTGGGTAACTTTTAGTTATTTCTGTTCATCTTTGAAGGTGTTTTCTGTGTCTTTGTAGTAGTTCGGCAACTTAGTTTTTTTGCGTGTCTTTGTAGTCATTTTCTTTGCGTTACTTTGCCTTTGGAATCGTTTGGTATCTGCGTTTTGCAGGTGAACTAGGACTCTCAGTTGCTCAAGTTGGCTCAAACAGTGTTTAATTTAGTTGACACAGAGGTGAGTAGACACTAACTCCTGTCCAAAGCTTCCTGCCACAACAGTTATATACAGTATTGTACATAATCTAGATAGATAAAGACAGCAAACAAGAAATTATCAGAGAAAGCCTGAGATGAACACATTGTATTTTTACCATTTACAATATGCATTTAACTTACTAATGCTATTGTATTTGACTTCTAGCCTCAGTGTGTTGTGCAGCTATAATATTAAGGAAAAATGAAGAAAAACAGCCTGTGTCCCGTAGTCCCCATTTCTCCACCCTCATGACATCACCTTTAGGCATCTCCTGCAGCAGCTTGAAGATGGGACTCCTCTGGATGAGAGCTTTTGCTTTGAAGAAGTGGATAGCTGGAGGAAACCGGGAGGCAGACATCTCCTGCTCCTTCAGTCGATGAAGGTAAACGTCCAGCTTCTGCTCAGCCGCCGTCAGTGTCACTTTGCCTCCCGTCTGTCTGGACGCCTCCTGACGCATCAGCAGGTCCCTCTGAGCGGGGTCGGGCATCCCCTCAGCCACTCTTACACACCACAGCAGGGGCACATAAGTGAGCACAGCCTGGTAGATTAAGATCAGCATGTCCTTGTGTGACACACGAGGCTGCTAGAACATGATCACAGTCCCTCCACAAGAGCAGGTCTGCTGTTTTTGGTGCTGTGAAGAAAGAAATACTCAGTGTGAGACAAGAACAAATGACATTAAAGCGCCCTGGACAAGAGGTCACGTAATTTAAGCTGTACAGTGGGTAAATAAACTTGTTTCAGCTGACAGAGTTTATTCAGTAGTCTGACCATGACTATGCTTCGCTTTCTGAGAGAACAGTGGAGGAAAGCAATAACCAACCTTCAGATCATAACCAGAAATTAACCAAAACGGAAAACATTCAAAGGCAAATTTAGCTATTTTAAAAACTAAAATACTTACAAATCATAAAATGCTTACAAGTAGGAAGGAGCTTCTGGTGTCTTGTGTCTCGGCTCAGCAGCCTCAGAGAAAAAGACTCAGCTGTCAGTCGAGCATGTCAGCAAAATACTTGGCGCAACTGGATAATTGGAGCATTTTTGTCTGACAAACACCATGTGATAAACTCTAATGAATGAAGCATGAGTGGGAAATTAAAATAAAAAAAAGTACACATTACTCAGGAGTGACGATATTGTTTAAGCCAAGCAGAAGAAGTGATACTAATGATTTATATTTTATTATGTCGTACATTTCCACAATATAACATCTTTAGTTTGAGACACAAAAACAAACAAACAAAAAAAAAACAACCACACATAATTTAATCTGGAAACTTCATATACATACAGTGCACCCTCTGGAATGATATCACCCATTCGTGTAATTCTGAATAACACACATCAATAAATTAATTTGGAAAGGGCATGTACGGTCTTCAGATTTGTTTCTAGGATACCATCTGTTTTCTCTGTAACTGGTTGGAGCAGATATCCATTAGCAACAAAATGCCCCGACTTATATGAGGTTGGGAAGAGGTTAATGAAACTGTGACACGGATGCTGTGTTTGTCATGATCCAATTAGAGGACGACTTGTTAAAATCCAGCCAATCACCAGATCCCGTCATCCCTGACTAATCAGTGTAAACCGAGACCCTCGAAGGGCGAGCAGCAGAGTAAACGACTGTGCAGTACCCACGATGCACGTCTGTGTATGTGGAGCTGCAGCATCCATCACGTCCCTTAATGCACAGAAGAAATACAGGAATACATCACACAACAACGACTCTTTTGCACCAGAAAAATTCGTTTCACAGACAGAGGAATGACGTCTTTCATGAAAATAAAAAGGATTTTTTTTTTAACTCTTATACAGCAGAGATATTTAATCCATAAACTTGCGATTCGGGTTGGCACCGAAGAGAGCCACTCGGATTTCCGGCATCATCTGCAAACACAGACACACATTGTTTATAAGCAGGGCTGCAGCTAAGGACTATTTTCTGGATTGTTTTCCTGATTTAAATGTTATGTGTTATATCAGATAGTAAAACACTCCCTTTACAATTTCCTAAAACCTGAAGTGACATTAAAATTCTTTCTTTTCATTTCTTTTTTGTTCAGAAGTCAAAAATCCAAAGATTAAGTCTTTAATTATTTGTTCATCACAACTCGATCTATAAGGACACTCAAACAAACAAACAAAAAATACAGTAGACGACTTTTATTTGTTTGTTTGTTTGTTTGTTTTGGTTTGTTCTTTTGTGTATAATATATTTGACTTTTATTTAACTCCAAAAGCATTTTTGGGACTAAAAATGTATTTTTTCAATCTTCTCCTGTGGTTGAAAAGACAATGAGGGGGGCAGAAAAAAAGAAAAAAAAGACAACAACACAAAATATAACTACAGAATTAAACTAATTGTAATGGAAAACTAACATAAATAAAATTAATAATATGTAATAAGATAAGAAAGAGAGATATGAAAATGAGAAATGAAAAAATGAGGTGGTGGCAATTATAAATCTAAGTGACGAAAATATTAATAACAGTTATTGTAGCTTCTGTTATTATTCTAACTCATATACAATATGATCTATTGTTACTTTTGTGTTTGTTTTGTTTTTATTTGCTTTGTTTATTTGATATAAACTCAACACTTGATGTATTTTTCCTAATGTAAAGAAAGATGATGTAAAATAATACCAATCTAAAAGTACCAAATAATGAATGAATGGGTCTAACACACATACTGTATATACAAACATCTATTACTCCATTGTGTGACAAGTGGGGTTAGTTTTAGATCCTTATGTAGTAAATTTAATGTTCAGCTAACGTGAGAGCTAAACTAATCTCATTTAGTCAAATGCTTGTTAAGAACTGCACCTCTTGTTTAAAGAGGTAATTTAATTTTAGACCATTAAAAGCAATTTATATATTTATTTGACCTTGGTTTAACCAGGAAAGCCTCACTGGAAAACTTTAATAAATATACTGCTGTATCAGGTGCATAACAGTACTTAAGTAACTATAGTAAATTCTTGTTCTCATCTCCTCACTTTTATTTTTCCCTCATTTATTTATTGTTTTTTGGTTATGCTGATGCTGATGTGCCTATATAAGAGATGTAAATTATTTCTTTCTCTATTGTTTTTTATTCTCTCAATAATATAATTGTCAATAAAATTTCAATTTTTTCAGCAAGTTTGTTTATATAGCTCCTTTCTAGATCAAACATCACAAAGTGATTCACAATAAAATACAACAGCAAATACAGAGACACAATATTAAATTGTTTTTAAAAAACGCTATTCAGTGTGCCACTCACAGCTCCTCATATTTTAGAACTAAATTTTTGGTCAAATGAAAGCTACAGTAATTTAATTTCTGTCAAATCTAGTTTATTAAATCTGTTCTTGACTGCACTCCTCATTGAAAGAGGAACTATTTGAACCAGCATGAAGCTAACAGACAAGTCCTTTTAAACATGAGACGAATACAATGAGAGATAAAAGTAAATAAAGATCATTTTAATGCATTTTTTAACAAGTGTCAAGAATAAAAAGTATTATTTGAGACCGAAATTATGACTTGTCTGTCTTTTCCTACCTGCTGAGCCATGAGGTCCAGTCTGCTCTCCAGGGTGTTGGACACCTTGATCTTTCCGTCACCGTTGTAGATCTCAACACCTCCAGAGCTGAAGAAGAACATCAAAATAACAGAAATAACGTAAAGAGAAAAAACCCATTTGAGAAGTTTTCAGATGTCATTTTAACGATGTTAAAACTTTGCTGCTTACACATCTGGGGAGATAAAGTTGTCCTGGTCGATGCGGACCTCGATGTTGTTCTTCACAGCTGCTTTATAAATGGGAATATTCCTCTGAATGGAAGCCTGAAAGAGTCACAGTACAATTTGAAATTCAAATTTCAGCTGACTTTAAGGAGTTACCAAATATTCAAAATTATATTGATATAAATATACATAATAGTTCTATTTTTTTTAACCAATCTTCGGTTATGTCCTTATTTTTAGCTTTAAGTCTATTTAATATTCTAATTCCTTGTGGCAACATATTAAAGCTGAGTCTGAAATGGATTAATATATAAATGTGAATTTAATATAATCTAGTTTACTCACCTGTACAATCTGCAGGTCCTGTTTACGGCAGCGAATCGTCACTTTGGGCTCCAGGAGCTGATAGAAGCCCTGATATGACAGATTAGAAAAGGGTTATCAAACCTCTGCTCATTGTTTTCTTGATTGTTTTGTCAATAAAATAGTGAAAAATGCCATGTGTAATTCCTAAAACTAATGCAGTCTAACACCGGGGTTCAGTACTTCACATAGTTAACCAGCTGCCGGAGCCGAACTCCGCAGCAGCGATAGATTTGGTGTCTGGTCTAATTTTGCTGCGAGTGACACACACTGATGATGTATTTTGTGCTGTTGCTGTGGTCCTGTCCGAGGCTGCGCCTGTTTTGGGGCCTTGGTTGCGCAGATGCTGTGATCCTGCTCCATGCGACCTTCTACTGCCATTATTATGAGTCATGCCTCCACTATTAATATATGCATGGGACTCTTATCAACACCTACAATTTTTGCACGCAACATCACATGCTATCATAGAGTGCATTTAGTAATTTTATGTCCATCACTACTGTTATATATGTTATGCTATTGTTAGCATTATTGCTGTGCATCTCTCCCCCTCTCTTTCTTGCTCTCTCTTTGTCTTTACTGTAATTTAATTGTTATTTATGACATCTATTGCACGTCTGTCCATCCTGGAAGAGGGATCCCTCCTCAGTCGCTCTTCCTGGGGTTTCTACCATTTTTTCCCGTTACAGGGATTTTTGGGGAGTTTTTCCTTAGACGATGTGAGGATCTAAGGGCAGAGGGATGTCGTATGCTATAAAGCCCTCTGAGGCACACTGTGTTTTGTAATAATGGGATTTATAAATAAAGTTAAATTGAATTGAATTGAATTGAATTGAATGACACAACAAATATTAATTGCGTGGTAAGTAAATTGGGGACGGTTGTTTGTACACTAGTTGTGAATAATTTTGGGAATTAAGAGGAAAAAAAATTGAGAAAGGGGTAAGAATATATACGTACCTACTCCTTTTCAGACACTAAATATTTTTTTTATTTTAAAATTTTTGGTCCAAAGTAAAGTCATTCATTCATAACACGCAATTCTATTAAATTCCCGAAATTGCGTAAAACAAAATAACAGAAACACCTGTCAGCCTAAAAAATGATCACACATTTCAAATCAAAACCGTTTTAACGCACATCCAACAAAATGTGAACACTAGAACCTTCATGAAACAGGGATTTATTGCAGGGCCATTATTTCAGACTGCATACGTTTTAGCTCTGTGTACCCGAGAGTCTAAACTAACCTGTAAGATCAATCCGTCCATCAGAGCTGGATACCTGGCCTGGTCTTTTGCAACGTTAGCGAGCCGCTGGCGGGCGTCATTCAGCATTTCCTATGAGCACAAAAACACAAAGAGTTTGTATTATTTACAGACCGAATCATTCTCACGATCAATATCTCTCTCCTGTACATTAAACATGACAGTGTCACCACAACATACCTTATTTACTATAATATTGTCTAAAAATATATATATAATATATAGCAAAATATATATTTATATACATATATATGTTACATATATGTATATATAAATGTATTGGCCATTTCTGATATTAATTCTCCAAATATGTATTTTTAGTGCTGTTTAACTTACCAAAAAAACCCCAAAAACCTTAAATTACTTTTTTAAATTATTATTTATAATGCTCAGATTGTTATCCAACTAGACAAACAAAAATCCTTCACCTACCAAAATATCGCACATCTAGAGGACAGTACTCTGAAATGCTGCAGAGGCAAATTATGAAACATGAACTTGAACTTCTTTGTGTTTGTCCCAGTGCTAAAAAATAAATAAATAAAAGTGTGCTGTGTGGTCGCTGTGTTTTTGCATAGTGCTGATTTATGTGGTCTTATGTTTTTTTTCTTTTTAGATGATTGGGTGGAAGATATGCATTTATATTGATATTTAACTTTGCATCATGTTGCATTTCAAAATCTATTCATATTTTATTCTTTTCTTTAGGTGACAAGCTTGTTGTGAGTTTCTGCATGTGTAAACCTTGTTTTTTTTTTTTACATTTAAATGTGCAAATAAACACAAGGTGCAGCTGCTCACCGAGATCATATCATCGCGGGACTTCAGCACCTTCAGCCGAGCCTGGTTCATCAGGTTTGACATTTGACTGTTGAGTAGACAAATAACACACACATTGGGTCCGTTTAGACTTCTGAGTGTTTGTTTGAAAACCTTTCAGACTGTTCAGGTTACAAAAGAGTCATTGTTGGACAAAGAAATGAGTAAATTAAATCAGGGAAACGCTGTGTCACACACACAGATATTTCTTTGTTCTTAAAAAAAAAGGGCAGATTAGGGAAGAAAGCACTTGATGTGTCCGGTGATTTTTTTCCGACATGACTCACATTTTCTTCTGCTGCTCGATCTGCTTCTCTTTCTTCTCGTAGTACTCCATGATCTTCAGCCTCTGAGTTTGGACCAGACGGCCCTTCTCGATGTTGAACTCTTCTTCTGCCTGCAGGAGGAGACACAGTTCACTCAGAGAATCGTCTCCCGTCATGTTTATGTGATTATTAGTCCGCTTTACATCGACTTTGCTGCTGCTGGTGGTCACGATACTAAAAGGTAATTTTTTAAGGTTTTAATTTGTGATATTAAACACACGTTTTTCACAAACTTTAAGAACAGGATAGATTTCAAATCAGGGTTGTGTAATTTAAAATCTAATACTGATTCCCAGTGTAGTGCTATCATCGAGTGTCAGCAGCCGAAACGTTGAGTTGCAAGTATTTTTTATTGAGCCAAAGATTTTACATACAGTATACTCTTTTGTCAAGAAATATTTCAATTTACATGAAGAAATTGAAATGAAAAAATATATCTTGCCAAATATATCTTCTATTCATGCATTGTGATATATGTATTTTAATTTATTTCCATATTTAGAGTATTTTGTGTTTTAAGACTGAAGGCTGTATATTTGAAGTACAATTTACATGTAAAAGCCCAACTGGGAGAAAGAGTTTATAAATAAGCAATACCCCTTTAAAAAATAGCAACTGTATCATCACTATCATATAATAAAAAAATAAATAAAAAATAGATTCACAGACATGAAATGGATCATATAAAAGATGTAGGATTCCATTTTGAGATGTATCAGAAATATGTTAGTAAAAAGGAGAAACTTTTCAAATAAAAATAATATTTTAATTTAATAAAACAATGATAAAGCTTAAATAAATGTTTACATACTAAATAAAAGAGGCATGAAATACATCTTAATGTAAGGATGAACATAACATGAACACCTTCAAAAATAACTTTTAATCTATAAATATGGCACAACACTTCCTTCACACATTTAAGCGTATTTATAAATAACTAGGGTTGCAACTAAGGATTATTTTCATTCTTGAAAAGTCTGTGGAGTTGGGTTTTTTTTTTGATATTCAATCATTTCATAAAATAGTTAAAAATGCTTTTATTTCCAAAATCCCAATAATATTACATTTACATTTTTTTTTTACTTATAAAAAAAGAGAAAAACAGAAAATCCTCAATTCTGGAAAGGTAAGAAGAAATGAAAGATTTAAAAATTACTATACATTTTTTGATTAAACGTAATCTTTAATATAAGTAGTCTACTTAACCATAAAAAACCTAATCATTCAACACTTCTAATACCACTGATTGACTTAATGGGACTTTTAGAATTAGAGTAAATGCTTTATTAAAGAGGCATGTTGATAATAACAATAATAATCATGACAATAATCATGACAATTTTAATTATTATTATTATTATTATTATTATTATTATTATTATTATTATTATTATTATTATTATTATTCAATTCCAGAGATGTTAGTTATGTGAGGGGAAAGATCATTTCCAAAGACTTCAGGGGGTTCAGATTTTGTGAAATATGCCAGCAGACTCAGATATTTGCACTTACTGTGCTTTGAGCCCCTCTAGTGGTGAGTCTCGTTATGACATTAATGGCAAGAAGAAGAAGAAGTGTTTAATGCAGATAATTATGATGTCACAATAAAGCTGACCTTTGACCTTTTGGATATGAAATGTCATCACTTCATCATTAGATCATATCAGATATTTGTGTGAAGTTTTGTTACAATTAGAGTAACAAATGGTCTTGGTGAAGGCCAAACATGTGTTTTTTGAGGTCACACTGACCTTGACCTTTGACCACCACATTTTATCAGTTTATTCTTAAATTCAAGTGGACGTCTGTGTCAAATTTAAAAGAATTCCTGCAAGGTGTCCATTAGACATCGTGCTGACGAGAATAAGACGCATGCAAGGTCACAGTGACCTTGACAGACCACCAAAACTCTTATCAGTTCTTCATTGAGTCCAAGTGAACCTTTGTGCCAGATTTGAGGAAATTCATTGAAACTATTCTGACGATGTTGTGAGACAGACAAGGTTACGGTGAATTTGACTTTTGCCCTTTGACCACTAACATCTAATCAGTTCATTGTTGAGTCCAAGTGGATATTTATGCAAAATTTGGAGAAATTCCCTTAAGGCGTTATTGAGATATTGCATTCAGGAAAATGGGATGGACAGCAGATGGACGGACAGACTTAAGCATAAAATGTCCAAAAACTACAAAAAGGTATTAATGTAAACATCCATTCTGGTCGCTGTGTGGTTTTACACATAATGACTGTTTTGTTTTGCACTGTCCCTTGTGTATCTTTTATTGAAGTTTATATTTTTAAGGCCCACAAAGGAATGGATTGTTGCAAAAAAGCTCAGTCATAAATGCTGTAGTGTGTGGCATCTTTTTATGGTACAAACATGTCAGTATGCAAACAAAAATTAAATTAAATAAATACTGCAATGATTTTACCTTTGCATCGATCTCTTCTGCCTTCTCATTGGCCTCCTGTTCAATGAAGGCCATCATGTGCTTGATCTGTACACAGGAAGAAGAAACATTAATGACAAAGATGACTTCCTCACAAACATACAATTTCTCCGATAACATTTGCAGGGTTTTAAACACACAAATCTTCATCATGAAGCATTAGAAGTGTCAACGTTAAGTATTTCAAATTGTGCTGTTTCATAAATGAAACCCAGAGACGATTTCTCGCCCTGCTGCGAGCTCAGCTGCTGCCTGACCTTATCACTATGGCGAGGAATGTTTCTGCCGGTGGATGAAGTTTTCAGATACTTAAGTGAAAGTAGTAAAGCTGCTCTACAGCTGCTCCGTTATTTTGTTTGTGTTATTGTGTGACTTTGGCGTTTAAAAAGGTCATTTAGATTCAGCAAAGTCACAGAATAACACTAACTAACTAACTGATCAACGGTAAAACCAGCAGCTCCCGCATTCAGCGAGGTGAAATGACTGATTTTGTCAATGGAGACTCGTGTTTGAGAGACTGAAGCTGTTCACCGCTTCCTCTTTGGAAGAGGCCGTCTGATGGAAAGGTACAGCTGTGAAAATACACATAATATAAGATACACTTAAACTCATGGATGTTTTTGGGTGGGACTGGTTTTTTTTAGGGTGGCTTAAACCTGTTTTGTTCTGGATCCCCTCCACAGCAGTAGATTGCTAAGCTTCCATGTCGAACTCAAGCCCACTTCTTCAAACTGGGAGCATGGCGGTTTACTTGAGGTATCATAGTAAAAGTACTTGTTATGCTGTAAATTGTTTAAGGATTTGCAAGTTTTACTATGATTGTAACTGATGGGGCGCCCGGTTTTTGTATTAATATCACTGCTGCATTAATGTACATTTGCTTTTCATACTGCTGTGGATGTTTGCAAGCAAAATATGCTCATTTTAACTCCTTTAACTATGGGGCGCCCGGTGGCTCTGTTGGTAGAGCGGGCGCCCCACGTACAGAGGTGGCATGTCCTCGCCGCCGAGATATACTTTATTGATCTCAAAACTGAGAAATTGGGATGTAGCAGCGCCATAAATCAGTAAGAACAGAGAATAAAGAGCACACATTATTAATAGAATAAAGAGCACACATTATCAATAAAGGAATATGCTTAAAAAAAAAAAAAAAAAAAAAAAAAAAACTAAGAGACTGTACATATCTACATATATACATGTGTAAAGTGCGGAACAGTATCTGAATAAATATAAATAGAATAAATAAAAATAAAGTCAGCAGTGCAGACAGAGGTGAGTTACATGGGCAGCTAAGACCTGTATCTGTCCTTTCGACAAAGCTGTCTTTCACTAAAAACAGACCTGGACAGTAAACTGAAAATTGCATTAAATGGGATTTAGTACAGTGCCTCAATTGTACCCTAGTGTAAAGGTATAGTTGTAGAGTAGTAAAAGTGCAATATTTCACTGCATAAAATTGCATTAAATGGGATTACATTAGTTACAAGTGTTACATGTAACTAGTAATAACCATCTAACAAATTGTATGTGCATTTAACATATGGATGTTTACTAATATTTCCCATTAAAGTGAGCAGACAGTGGCTCACAGGAAAGATGACCCTCTCCATCTCAGCCACAACGTCCAACACAAAACTGGCTTCATAAACGGCTGCATATTTTCGATTTCACCAACATTTTTTAGCACAAAAACCGCAGTCAAATACACTCTAAAACAACAAAATAACCAGCCTGTTAGTGTTGATTTCAATGCTAATCTCCTGCAGCTCGCTCAATGTCATTCTCCTCCACACACACGTATTACAACTAAAAAATACATTTTTTGGATGTTTTAGCAAGAAGATTAGTAGCTTAAGGAGTCTTTAAACATTAACTGAAGAAACACAGATAAACGGTGACATCTTTGAAGGTTAAAACGCTTCATTACCTGCTTCTGAACATCGGCATCGCTGAGCGCCATGGTTGCAGCTGTCAAAGATCCGCGAGGGCCCTGCGAGTAAAATATTTAAAAAACACAAAAAATGTAAACATCGAGGAAATAAATGAAAGCGTTAATAACAAGAAAATGATTTTGATTATGAACGAAGGGCATCAAATCGATTTGTATTTACCCCAAAATCACAGACGAGGAGGTATGAATTAAACACCGCAGTCGTGACTCGTAAAGATGTCTACGGAAGATCAGCTGATTTGCGACGTCACATGATGTTTACTTCCGGTCGGGCAGCCAATCAGGCGCGAGAGAAAGAGACGAGCTTATATCGATGAGGAAAAGACGAAAATTATAGGTTTTTTTCGTGATTTGCAGTCCGTTTTGTCATTATACTGTAATTAAAATATGTATTTTAAACTCTATATATATGTTCTAATATACATTTGAGTTCTACAAATGTGTATATCGTGTTGTTTTTAACCTTTACTGGGCCGTTTCTGTAAATTTTAATGTGACATTAGGCACATCTTTTCATTTTATATGTTTAACATGCATAGATCAATAAAGTTATTGTAGGGTTACGTCATTTTTAAATTAATCTCCGTGTTATTTGTATAGCTTTGGTTTTAATGGTTTTTTTTGTTTGTTTTTTTCCCCCCAGTAGATCAATTTGTTACTTTGTCATGAAAACTGCTTTGCAAATAAATGTTCTCATTCATATATTCATTGTTTTATGAAGTATTTTTTTAAGATACTTTTATATATGTGACATGTTTTTAAACTTGATTATAAAACAAAACATCAATATTTTTTATTCATATGTTTTTCTTTAATTTAAATACAAGTACATTATATATTTTTTATAATATATTTCATATTCACCCTGAACTGAACTTTTTTCTTTTTTTTTAACAGTTGAAATGACAAATAAACCAAAACTTGGAATTTAAAAATAGCTAAATGAGTAACTAAAGAAATTTTTAACTAAAACTCTACATTTTCTAATTTGGTGTAAAATGTTGTTATAGGGAAGTGGTAGCTACGATATCTAATGATTTTAGGTTGTGAGTTTTTAGTGACATTTGTGGATATAAATGTGTTCAGATACTTGATAACAATCTAATATATGCATATTAGATTAGATTAGATTAGATTATTATTGAGTATCTGAACACAGCTATAAGACCTGTCAAAACCTTTCAAAACCTTTTTTTGGCTTAATATTGTCTTTAATTTCTTTGGCATGGCTTAAATGTATTTGCAATATTGCTGTTTGTATTTCCAAACTTTAATTATGTTTGTCAAGACCTCTGAGTTTTTCTCCTTAGTGCATTTGTCAGCTTCACTTGACTTATTTTGGTTTGTTTGTTTGTTTTGCAGACAAAGAGAACACACAAAAAAAGACAGCAGAGAACATAAAATAAAATGAGTTGAATAAAATATTGAATAGGAAAAATGTAAGATAGGGGGAGGGGAAATCCATAGTTTGGGTTAGTTATGGAGAAAAAAAATGTTTGCATTGTGACTCAGTGTGTATCCACACACTGCACATGTTGGTGCTGTGTAAGTGTATAATAGTGTATAACAGCTTCCTGGCATAGTTTCCAGTCATGTAACATGTCTTGCCAGTAGAGGGAAGCAGAAGTTGGGAAGTCCAGCTTTAGAAATAGCTCTCTTTCCACTCGGTGTCAGCGGCTCACAGCAGCAGACTGTGGACTGACTGATAATCTGCTCTTTAAACAGTGAACATAAAACTCCACAGACCAAAAAACTGACCTTCTGACCTCTGTTGACCTTTCAGAAACTGTGAGCACAAAGTCTATTTCTAAAGTATTTTTTCCACTTTTTACTCACATTATTAATCATCTTTCCCACTCTGAGCAGACAGCAAAGTCACTACTGACAGCTCTCAGGCCAACTGTTATGTCATGGATTTGGGAGGTGGGGTGGGTGAGAGCGAGAGAGACGGAGAGGGGGAGAGGGAGAGACTTTTGCACAGCTTGTCCATCTTGTTAGTCCTGTGCCAGCTACAGCATGCCTGTCTGCCTATCTGTTGTTGTGTGGCTTCGTGTCTGAATGCACGTCTCGCTCTGATCTCTGGCTTCTCATCTAGCAGCTCGCTCAGCGCCGCAACTGAGAGGACACAGGTATGCTCAAAAGTTGTTTTTAGGTAGAAATCAGAAGAGAAAATGTGCCTTGGATGAAGAATGTGATCTGATTTTTTTCCTCCTTGGTGTGTGTGCTTTGTTAGAGGTGTGTTATCTGTAAACATGTCAGTGTTGGAGGGGTCACTGTGGGTCAGTCTGATGTTGTGAAGGACAAAATCTCACCTTGCACAGAACAGAGAAGCTGCTATGAGGTGGTTTCTCTTATCTGAGTCTCCTTCTTTGACATTGAAAAGTGACCTTTTGTCAAATTCTTGCATCTGATATCACACATTAGCACAGAAAGAGTGCCCTAAATCTCTCTGATCAATTACTTCACCATGTTATCGCTGGGATAGGATCAGTGGGAATCCAATTACTCAAGTAGGCCAGTAAGTAAAGGAGGGTCACGGAGTAGAAAGGTTGACTGGTTTCTTTGCAGGCAGAGATGTAGACGAGCATGTGAAGAGTTTAAAATGTTGGAGGTCAACTTTAATGTTTCAGGGATTGAAGTCTGCACAGGTCAACAATATGGCAGCAAGTCCGTCATTAAATCAGTGACGTCGTGGAGACGTACGTTTCATTCTGGAAGAGGTGGAGTGATACGACAAAGGATTTTAATTGTGAAAGTGTGGCAACGTCCAAAATATACAAAACCACAAATAAAAAAAAAAAGATTTAGCGGGTGATTTAGGTCTTTAAGGCCTCGCTGTGGGCTGGATATGTTTATCGAAGGCCTAATGAGCCCTTGTATTGATTTTGTCCAGCTGCCGGACTCAGAGTCAGAAGGTTTTATTGTACAAAAAGTAACCAAAATGTTGTGTAACAGGCAGGACGGGGGTTTCCTTTGTGAGGCAACACAAAAAGAAACAGTGTTTTAGTCTTGGAATTTAAGTGAGTGCATGTTTTTAAGGCAACAACAGTGAAACAATCAAAATCTATTTATCTGTGAGAACATACTTCATATACTCACAGGACATATTATACACCAAGGGTTTAAATTTAAATACGCTGAGTAAGGGGCGCAAAGCTTTGACAAGTTCTTTAAGGGAAAGCAGAGAAACTTATGACTGCATATGATGAGGGACAATGCATCTTTATGGATGCGGCCGATGGTGATGTCGCCTCACTTTTGTAAACGTAAACTTTTCTGTCAATTCTACAGCAAAAACTGAATTAGCACTAGATTTGAAAACTAAAATGCAGAACTACCTAAACTGAGTCTAACTGGTAAATTTAATTTACATTTCATTTCTTGCTGTAGCTACTAATCACTAATCATAACTTTTTGTTTTGCTCACAGTAATTAGCAACACCTCTTAAAATGTGTTTTCCGACTGAATATAATAGAACACAATATCATATTATATTATATAGTGTTAAGTGTAAAGTAACAGATGTTCGAACCCTAGAGAGGCTTTTTTCCTCATCAAGCAGGTCTCTACACTTTTATTATCACCTCACAGAGGGAAATTAAATGGCACCATTGATTTTCTATTGAAATTACGTGAATGCATCTTTTTTTAAGAACTAATAGTAAAAAAAAAAGCATGGGCAAAAAAGAACTTAACTTGCAGATTACTAAATGATATTATTAACATAAGAACAAAGGATTGGAAGGCACTTTGCTTCTTGAATGCATCCCTTTTTCCAACAGCATGAGTGTACTTTTTCTTTTTGGGTTTGGTATAATAGTTAGGGCTTTGTAGCATATTTAGTACTTATTCCAAATCCTTTCTAATCTATTAATGCTTAGCATTAAACTTTTGAAAGTTACTTACCCTTTCTGCTAGACCAATTTTACTCATACTATTACCAGTTATTTTGGTATTACTTACGACTGTTATTTACTAATAATTATTTTCAAAATATTGTTATTATAATATTATTTCAGCAATACTTACAACAACAAAGTCACTATATAATCTCAACAATAGCCATTAAAATATATATTTTTTAAATATCTGGCATTAAACACAGAGTGATTTTTTTTAAAAGATTGGAAAAAAAACACATAGAAATAAGTCAATATCACTTATTGATCTTGACCCCCTCTTTCTCACTCACTGATGTGCATGTAGCGGTACTGTTTACAACCGGTTCCTATCTAGAACCAGAATTTCTCTGAGAGACAGAGTGCGCCGCAAAGCCCTGGCTGTTAAGAGATGCGTTCTGAAACCAGAGAAAACACACGACAGGCCACATGTTGTAAACGTGATCCAACATTAGACAGTGAGGAGCAAGTGTTGAGAGAATCTATTCTGGGGCTGGCATGAGGCGAAGACTTCTGCAATCAAAGCTCAGATGTGGCACAAGGGGTGAAGAGGGTCACCTTGAGACTAAATTCATTTATGCAAACCCCCATGTAGACATAATCCTTAATCTGGGAGTGGTTTTCCAGAAATTGTGATTTTATTAAATGCTAACATCTCAGTATTGGTTAGAGTGAGAGTTGGACTGCAGACATTTTTCAGTCATTATGAACAACATGTCACGTGCATTTTACGTTCCTACTCTCAGGTCATGTGAAATCACTGACATAGCTTCCACTCTTGGGTGACAGATGGAGATGTATGTAGCGCCTAAACATAGTAAGATATGCAGGTCGAGGCTATAGATAGTCACAGCCGCTGCAATACAGAGCAGCCAGAGAGCAACTTTTTCCAACCGCAGCCTCACTGACGTCACTGAGAACACCAACCCGTTTAAAAATGCAGACAAGCATGTTTATTAAGCAGATCATTATTTTAAAAAGCCACTACGTGTAGGAATATTGCTGAAATTCTGAAGCGAATGAGACAATCCTGGTGGAAATTGGTGCAGTCAATAGACGGGTTTCCATAGCTGGGTTACCATTATAGATTTGTGCAAAACTTAAGCGGTTTTTTTGGGAATTTTGGGGGGGGTGGGGGGTGATAAACGGGAGTTTTTTCAAAATTGAAGTGATTTTCAATTTGAGGGTTAACGGAAACCTGCCTCATAACCCTCAAACTGTGCGAATGGAAACACATCAATTTATCAAAAACAACTATTTTTTATTGCAAAAAGTGAAATATTTCCCTCTGAAATGTAGCCGAGTAGAATAACTGAGGAAATATATATTTTTTTAAATTGACAAACTACAAGTAACTTATGTTGTCCCTGCAGCAGCCAGCCTTCACTCTGGAGGAAAAGGCCCCAGTCAAGTCCAGCGGGGGGGATGGAGGAGGCGGGGAGGCTGGGTCCCTCAGCCCCGGCCCTGCTCCTCAGTCTCTGACCCCAGCAGAGAGTCCCTGGCAGAGCGAGAGCCTGCTGGCAGAGTCCTGGTCCACGATGGGCGACGTGGACCCCGAGGACACCAAGAGCCTGGACAGCAATGACGAGGTGGTTCTGGGCGGGGAGGAGAACCACTCCTCCAACTCTGACATGGTCCACCTGGAGCGAGAGCAGGCTGAGATGCTGGAGGAGGCAGAGAAGGAGGAGGGAGAGAGGAGAGCGGAGGAAGAGGAGGACGACGACGAAGAGCTGCAGACGAGTGTGCTGAGTGTTTTAGGAAGCGAGAGGGAGCTGGTAGAGCTCAGGGAGGAGGTGCAGGACCTCCGGGCCCCTGAAACTGAGGAGCTCCTGGTGTCAGTGGAGGAACCTCGCACGGAGAAGAAGCCTGCAGAGTTCATGCAGGTGGTTCCCCCGATGGCACTGCCTCCTCTGCCAATCGTCAGGCTCGACCCCCCGTCCGCTACGTCCACCCCGGTCCCTTCAACCACGGCCACTGAAGCCGAGGAGCTTTACTCCACTCAGGGGCTCCACCCTCCTTCTATCCTTGCACGCATCACCGCTGAGCCTCCCTCACAGAGTGTCGAGCAACAGTTCTCACAGATTCCCCTCTCGGATGTGGAGGAACATTCAGTCAAAGCGTCTCAAGCAGAACCGGAAAAGCCGGAGCCACCACAGCCGACTGCTCCCAAGACTCCCAAACCTCTGAGCTCCACCGAGCTGCTGTGTGGAGGCGCTGCTTTAGTCGCTGTTGTGGGAGTAGTGGCTTATGGTGCTGTGGCCTACTGCAGGAAATAGTCTCATTTAACCCAGAATTTTCAACACAAATCTATTCCAAATGAAAATATTCCACTTCAACTCTCTGAATTCAGGATTTTACTCTCCGACACTCTTTGTATTGTAGTGATTATTACACACATTAATTAGATTTTTTTCGGATTTGTGCTACCTCAGCTCACAGCGGAGCTCATGGCCTTTGTTTTTCCGTGTACAACAGATCTCCGATCTTTTAAAATGTAAACCTGGAATGTAAAATCACGTGAAGGAATTTTAAAGAATCCTGAAACTTGAAATGTTTCGTCGGTTTCTTTGTGTGATTGTGTCTTTTCTCACTTCTCCAGAAAACAACACAAGAGGTGAAATTAGACACCAATTCCTCTTCTAGCTATGTCATGTCGCTCTAGATGTTACCATCTACCATTTATTACCAGCTTTTACGCGTCATGCAACTGCATGAGTCTGTGTTGCATATCGGAAATTAACAGCAAGTATAGCAAGAAAGTTGAAAACAAGCTTCTTAGTTTTTGGGCCTTAAAGGTCCAGTGCAAAGGATTTAGGGGGACATATTGGCTGAAATTTAATAAATATTCAAAAGTATGTTTTCATTAGTGCATAACCACTGGCAACTGAAAATGGTTGTGTTTTCATTTCCTTAGTATGAGCCAGAAATTGGTGTAGAACCCACATTTATTGGGAAGGTTGTGATCATGTGACCATTGCACTGACAGGAGTAAAGAAGGAAGTAGTATAAAGACCGAAAGCTCATGTAAGGAGGCACGCTGGGTGGAGGACAGATCAAACAAACACAGGACTCGAAACCAAGTGAGCTTTGACTTATTTTAAGGGACTATTTTCTTACACAGAACCATAGTTAAGTTTATTTTAAGTGCATAATGTCATTGGTGGGGCGCTAATTTGTCAGAAATCATCCAGATATATCATACATATGTGCATTTTAGTAAGACATCATGTGAACTTTTGTATGAGGATATGTTGCTAAAGACACTAGACCTTTAAATCTGCACGAAATGATTTGGCCACTTAGGAACAGTATAAATACGCTTTTTTGCACATCCAGCAGATGTAAAGCAACATTAGCATTCAGTTGGAGTTGTGTCTGATGAATGTGAGTCCAATATTACCGCCCTTTAAGCTCTTTTGTTTGTCTACACTAACTCCTAAAGGGAAACGCTGACTCTTCAGCTGCTTAATGCTCCACTGTGTTACCAGCTGAGGTTAGCTGCTAACTCGGTGCTGTTCAGCGGTTAGTGTAGTGTTGATGCTATGAGAGCTGTGAACCCAAACTGTAAAGTTGAGGGTCAAAAAGAAAAAAATCCCAAAAAACAAAAACAGAATGACTAAAGATGCCTAAAATCTGTGAGAGATGACAAGAACTGCAGTCTGGTGATAAATCTTGGAAGGCTCATCTATAAGAGCAACTTCTTTTACATACAAGCAGCCATGTGATCCACTGTTAATTTATAAAATAGTAATTATATATAGCAAACCCTTGTTATAGGTTGTGTATGTCATTCAGTTATAAGACTAATGCGCCCTTTTCACATCTTTTCACTCGAAAGAAACAAAATTATCCAGTTTAGTTTCTTTTGTCAATTTCTACCATGATAATCACTCTGCAACACCTCAGATATTCTTGTTTATGACTGTTTTATCGCTTCAGTTGGGTTGTGATGGTAGAAAAAACAGACTTATTTATCAGTTTAGACTGTTCTGATGCAAGTTGCAGATATCACCTATAGAGATATCTGCCTTCTCCTGAAATAGTGGGACTAGCTGCCATTTCCTATCTAGAGAAGGCAGCTGTCATCACCGGCACAATACCTTCAAAAGTCTCTCCTTCGAGCCGGATTTGAACCAGCGACCTAAGGATGTCTGATGTGTCCACTACAGTCCTCCGCTCTACCAACTGAGCTATCGAAGGATACAGCAAGGGCTCCATGTAGGAGGATTTTTACCTAATGTATTCACCAGCAGAGGTTACAATAATAATAAACATGATATACAGCTGGTAACATAACATGAACTTTGTTATATAAAAGCAACTCTTTTGAAACGCCGTCAGACATTCAGTACACTGACGGCTTCACAACTCCTGGTTAAACAGTAACAGCAGTGCACTGTGCTGACTTGTCTTAACCAATTTTGTCTCCAATACTGTGAAGAGTATTTATAGACAGAACAGGTCCAATGGTTTTAACAGCTCTTTCATAGCATATTCAACTGTGCAACTTTTACCCCTAAAAGCCACTCCTTCGAGCCGGATTTGAACCAGCGACCTAAGGATCTCTGTTGCAACCACTACAGTCCTCCGCTCTACCAACTGAGCTATCGAAGGATACATTAACTTCCTCATGTAGGAGGGCTTTTAGCTAATGTATTTACCAGCTCTTTATTGCTTATTATTGTGAGCTTATGAAGAATAACATAACATTAACTTTGTCATATAAAAGCCACTCTTCTGTAATACTGTCAGACATTCAGTACACTGACGGTTTCACAAGTCCTGGTTAACAAGTAACGGTGGCACACTGTCCTGATTTGTCTTTCCTGTTTGTGTCTCCAATACTTTGAATAATATTTATAGATAGAGTTTTTTTCAATGGTTTTAACAGCTATTACATGGCATATTCAACTGTGAAAGTTTTACCCCTAAAAACCACTCCTTCGAGCCGGATTTGAACCAGCGACCTAAGGATGTCTGCTGCTACCACTACAGTCCTCCGCTCTACCAACTGAGCTATCGAAGGGAGTACACCTGCTATTGATACTGACCCCAACTTTTCTTTTCACAGTCTACATACTGTGTGCAGTAGAAATAAATCTACAAAGAGTACAAAAGAACTACAACTACAAACTACAAAGACATCTCTTTTTTTATATATTAGCTGTTAGAAATCTTGTTAATAGCAAAATGATAAACTTGACCATTTTTCATGTTGGAGCACGAACCCTGTATAGTAAAAGTGTGCCTGTGTGTCAGGTGCAATTACGCAATGTACAAAATAGGGTGAATCAATCCATACGTCTAAAGACTAAACTATGCATTTTCTGTTTCTGTTTCTGTTACTCATATAACAGCTACACCATTCAACAGCAGACACATTAAACTATTTGCTTGCAACTTAAGGTATCCCATAGTGAGGTAAAAAGTACAATATTTGCATCTACACTCTAATTCAGTAGAATCAGAGCGTAACAGAAACTGTAGAGTACAAGTCGTTTGGCTCACTGCTCTGTGCTGCTATCTGCTGGTCAGTTTGCACCATTTCAGCTATTTAGAAAAAAAAAATCATCATTAATCAACCTCTTGTGTGATAAATCACTTCTTCTAAGGAACAATCATACATTCTTTCTAATTTAGATAAAATATATAAAATATAAGCCATATGTTTTCTCTCAGATAAGGCAAACTAAACTGTTGAATTTTGAAGGAACTCTAAACAGATTTTTAATCCCTCTGGAACCTGAGAAAATTGGCTTGATTTCTATCAAAAACATTGGAGAAAGACAATGAGCAACTTACAAAAAAACCCCCCAAAAAAAACAACCCTAAAATAAACAAGAAATTTGTAAAAAAGTACAAGAAAATTACCTGAAAATTAACCAAAATTAAAAAAAAAAAAAAAAAAAAAAAAAGTCTAAAACAAAAGTCGAAAATAATTAAATTATAACTAATAATTATAATTATTTAAAATATGTTGTTATGATAATTATAGAATTACATAATTCTAAATATAGTTTTGTGGATATTTTCCCTATTTTCAATTTATAATTTCTTTAAATAATTAAAAATTTATTTGATAGAACTTTCTACATTTCTTGCCAAGTTGCTTATGGCTCTTTCTGCAAATTTCTGCAAGAAATCAAACCAATTTGTTCAGGGTTCATAGGTTTAAATACTTGTAATAGGCACCTAAATGCAGCACAAGAAGACTGATGTCAATACTGATTCAAAGTGTTAAAAAGTTATGAATTCAACTTGGTTTTCACTGCAAAATAAAACTTCGCAGGGATTAAGAATGATTGAAACTATTTCTAAAAACATGGATACAATCAGCAAAAACTCAGTGAAGCAGTTTGAATCTGCTGTGTGCATCATTTTTTCTTATGCTCTCACCCAGGACACAAACATGATCTCATAGATAATGATTATAACTTTGCGGTCACAGCAGCATTCATCCTCATTGACTAATTATATACCAGTGGCTTTGACACTTCTTGATTTTCATCGAGTGCCGGTAAATAAAGAAGAACAATGGGGTTGACTGTGCTGCGGTCGAGCTGCTGTTTCCACATCGGTGCCAACATGCACGCAGCTATTGAATTGAGAAGAGGAAGGAAAGTGCTTCTTTGTTTGGAAAGATAAAGCTGCAGCATGTCTGCTCTGCCAGAAAATATACTGTACCACCTTCATAGACAAACATGAATCTCTTTCTCCCTTCCCTCTCCACACACACACACCTAACCACATAACAAAGATGGATTTACTGACACTATCAACATTGTAATACACAGATAATAGCAATAAATGTACTCTACTAAAGCATATGATAATGCAAGCTACATAAAATTATTATTGAAAATACATTAAAAAATAATTAAATTATATTGTCCGTTTTTTTAAAATCCCTTAAAAACTATTTCAGCATAAAAAAGATTCAAAGTAAATGTTGAAATTTACATCATTAATTCACAGTAACACAGCATATCAGAAAAGAACAGAATAGAACACAAATGAGTAGAATAGAATAGAATAAACAGAATACAATAGATCATAACATCTTAGAATAGAAAAGAACATAACACAATAGAACAGAACACAACATAACATAATAGCATCAATGTAATTCAATAGAACAGTAGTATAGAATAGAAATAACACAATAGAACAGTAGAATAGAATAGAATAGAATAGAATAGAATACATCAGCATAAAACACACAATAAACTGAAATAGAAAATAACAGAAACAACAGAAAAGAACATAATAAAATAGAATAAAACCGAACAGAAAAGAAACAACATTATTGCATAGAACAAAGATAATATAATAGAACAGAGCAGAAAATTATAGAATAGAAATAACACAATAGAATAGAATAGAATAGAATAGAATAGAATAGAATAGAATAGAATAGAATAGAATAGAACAGAATAGAATAGAATAGAATAGTGTGAGCTCAACAGGTAGTTGAACCCGGAAACAAGTGACACCAGCTGCTCTGTGGCTGCATTGTGACACAGCGAGTGGTGCTTTGAGATAACATGCTGATGTTTTAGCAGGTATAATGTTTAGCAGGTGCACCATCATAGTCCAAGTTAAGGGATCACCAAAGTGTTTGCACTTCAACCTCTGCAAACGATGAATGTTTGAACAAAAATTTGTGCCAAAAGTTAAATATTTTAGTCTTGAGCTAAGCAGTGGGTTGAGCAACACTGCCATCCCAGGAGCCTTGTTGTAAGTAAGCAGCTAAAAATTGAAAACTAATTAGCATACAACAGAAAAGAATAGTATAGAAAAGAACCAGTGGAAAAATTAAAAATAAGAAAAATGAAGCAAAAGCAGAAGTGGCAAAAACTGCAGTTCCTTGAATGTCAACTTGAGGCTGGCTCCAAAACAGAGTCAATCCCCAAAATCCACCATAGTAAAATGCCCGACTTTACAGCAGAAATAAACATGTTTACAGCCCAGTACAAACAACAGTTTTGGTCTCTAAAGTTTAATACAACATTCACGACAACTGTTCCACAGGGAATTTTATATAACTCAACTGTTTACAGTTTATACAAGCCAAAAGTCACGTGTATTTAGGGGCAGGGCTGTTTGCGTGACAAGCTGTCTGAAACATCGCTACGGTCTGGGCATCACATCCAGCCCTCACTCCTCCACAGCTCCAACCGCTCATCAACTATCTTTTTCTGGCTCCAGAAAAACAAGATGGTGACAGCGAAATGCTGAACTCAAGGCCTTAAAACAGTAGTCCACAAATCACTTGGTGACTACGTCTATTATATATTCAATCTATGAAAAGTACTCAAAAAATAGCAAGACAACTATAAGAAAAAGCATTCCACGCTACGTCCTTCTTGAATATTAGTGCAGTAAATGATCTCGCTATAATTCTAAAGAACATAGTACGGAAGCCAAGAATGGCTGTGCTTGCAAATTTTGATTTATTTATTTATTTATTTAAATTACAGTATCTCAAAAGGATCCTCTTCTTGCTTAGAATGTTTATCAGAGATCAGTCCTATCAGTCCAGCTTTAAAAGATGGCATCTTGACAACTTTAACAAGTGATTTTAACTCAACAAAAAACTAAATTAAATTAAAAAAGGCAGTTCAAGGAGTACTCATTACTGATCGACCCGTCAGACTGTATTTTAATATAGTCATGAATCCCCCACGACAGTTGGGAGTAATCTTAAAAGCTGAAATCAGGTGTGATCAAATGAACTGGCCACTCGTTTTCGAGTTCTCATAATTATTCTGTGATCTTGAAAAAACAAAAGGGGACATAAATTAACCCATATTATGAATAAACGAGCTTCGCTATCTCGTGAAAACAAAATAATTAACCCTTGTTAACAGCATTTAAAAAATAATTGCAAGCACGGATGTTTTTGGCCTCCGTACATAACACATAAAACAGTTAAAAACAACATTTTTAAGACCCCTAAAGTCCAACCTAATAAAGCACAAAGAAGCCAACTCTGCATCCCACAAAGTGCCAACACCAGCACACAGCTGTCAGGCCCGACAGGTTGTGGTCTTTAATTTATGGAGCTGATTTGACAGAAGTTTCACCCTGAATGGAGAGAGGGAAAGACCGAGTGGGTGAAAGGTTTTGTGGTTCTTTGTTTTTATCAGTGTGCTGCACAGGCAGGAAACACACACAAACACACAAGTGCCACGCTCTCTTATGCACACATGCATATTTGCATGCTTGCACACACACACACACACACACACACACACACACACACACACACACACACACACACACACACACACACACAATATGGTAATTTATTATGACAAGGTGTTTTTGTTACTGATTGGGAAAAAGTCTTTTAATGAATAAAATAAAGTAAAATAATGATCTTATCACATCAAAACTGAGGCCGATGCCTCTTGGATCTTATAATTTAACTGTTTTTCTGTAATCCGTGCACTTCCATCTCTTTGTGTCCATGTTGTTTCCAGCTCAGCGATCAGGCCTGACTGCCGCCACACTTAACCGGGCTGAAAGGGGAACTTCAGGAGCAAGTCAGTTGATATTTAAAACTGCACGCCTGAGATAAATGAACTTCTCAAAAAGCCCTGGGTGTTTACTTGAACAGGGGGGTTGGCTTTGTGGGGAAAATAAAGCGCAGGTTGAGTTTAACAGCGATCACCACATTATTAACCATTAACCTTTACAATCACATTTATCTGAAGCTGTGCTCATGGCTTTCTGGTCAATTGGAAATTTAAATAGTCACAACTTTAATTTGGGTTCAGGCCAACAGTGACACACCTGTGGAGAACAGAATATTGAGCTTGTTCTCAGTGACATGGGGATTTGATAACAATCTTAAGTGCAAAAGATGCATTTTATTTTTTATTGCAACCTTTAAAATAAACTTCTCTAAAAATTCAAGCAAACAGTAGTAAAAAATGAATGAGTACATGATGTATCTTTAATGACCATGAGGGATTTTAAAAAAAAAAAGTGTTGTAAAGAAATAAAAAGTAAGGAAAAGAGGAACAAAGATTGTTGTTTGCAAGATTTGAGATGACTCGTGTTGTTTTGTGAGGAATGCAAATGTATTTAGTAATTCTTTTAACTAAATATTTTACCAGTTTTTTGTTAATTTTTTGTCATTTCTGTGTCATGTCATTGTAGAATAAATTTAAAAACTTAATTTTCAGGAAAAAAATGTAATTATAACATTTCTAACATTTCAGTTATAAAGAATAGATAAAAATATGAATTAAATCGTATTTAAAAATATGTTTTGAGATAACTTTGCCATTTTTGCTTTTTAATATTTGCATATTTTTTATTATAAGTGACAAATGATTTATTTCCTTTGATTTATTGCAAGTTAGTGGTTACCCATTGTTTGTGTTTCTTCTAAGAGGCCAGCCACAGCCTCATATCATGAGCGCTCGTCATGCAAAACTTTGTTTGTTCTAATTACTTAAATTTCAGAAAACGGAACCACAGAGGAAAATTTCCTGCAATTCCATAGGCTCTGATTTCAGTTTACAGAAAAGTGTATTACTGAACAGCGCCAATTACAGATATGTATTTTAGAAGATATCTCGGCCCAGTATGCAAATTCTCGGGTCAGGCTGAGAATTGGTGGTATTCCTGGTCGATGGGTGCAATAAAAGAGGTTTTTGTTGTTCACAGATTGTGATCTCCACTATGAGAGACTGTGTCAAGCTCAGACGTCTATCTGATCTGTGCTTCCAAAAAAGAAGAAGTGTACGGCTGCAGAACATTGTGATGTGAACACATTTAAATTGACCAGCCTCTCTACCTATTCATGTGGCTGAAACAAGAACAGGTATTGGAGGGGTGCAACATATATATACCTGTCCAGGTACTGCTCACCTGCACTAGTGTAGCAGTGTTCGACAATTAGGACGAAAATGGCCTCAACTGAAGGCAACAGTCAGACATACAAGATGGTGAGTTTTTGGGATGCTAAATATAATTCATGAAGAATTACTCTTGTGTATTTTTATAATGTCATGTTCCTAATTTTTATACTTATTTGAAGGAAAAACGAAAGGTGTAGAATGCATCATGTTTTACATTTTTGTGGGTGAAAATAAGGTTTTGTATCTATTCTAGACCTCCTTGGACAGCGACATCAATCAACACTTTCAGGATGCGATTGATGTGATTCAGCAGCATTCAAATAATTCATATTATGATTCAGGTACAGTAAATAATCTTTCATAAACCTTGCATATTTTACTGCAGAAATACCTTGCTTAAAATAAAGAAAAACAACTTCTAATTATATAGCATGATTTTATGTGTAAAAATTTACAATTGTCCTCTCTTTTATCATCTAAATAAAGGAATTTTAATTGATGGTATTCCATAAATTAATTTATTTAAAACTGATCTGGATAGAAAACTGATGTTTTGTGTTGGTGTTTTGTTTTTGTTTTTTTTGTTTTTTATTATTTTAGAGTACACATATTATGAGACTCTGGGCACTCAGCAGCCAGCGCTGCAGTGTCAGATATCCTGCTGCTTCGTCACACATCCGTCTGATGTACCAGCTCCGGGATATGACTGGAATGACATGGCTGTAAGTTGTGCAAAAAAATTTCTGTATTGGTGTGTTTAGGAAAAAAAGGGGGGATGATATAGAAATAAAGTTTTATTTTAAATTTTTAATGTTTCTCTTTCAGCAGCAGCCTTGGCCTCAGGTCATCCCTGATGTCTCTTTGAGTCGTTCTGTGCAAAATGAGACGCCTCACTTCTACTTGCCGCCACAGAGGAACAACAAAGGTAAAGGTATCAGTTTTTTCATGCGGTCAAATTTTGGGCATTTTGGGCTATTTTGCTTCTATAACATGTCCTCTGTCAGTGGAAAGAATACATCTAAAATACACATTTAAGTTAATTTTAGTTCAGATTTCTGTGCTGAAATGTATCTACAAAAAAAGTGCATATTCACACCTAACATTTCAGAAACTTTGTTTAACAAAAAATTATAATCAGAATAAAGGTAATCAACTGGGAAAGTTCTAATTTTGAGATCTATTAGTTTAAAAAAAAACTATTAACCTTACATATTTTTGCTCTAACAATGTATGAAATCTAATCACACATAAGACCATAATGTCAAAAACGCCAGAATTTTTTTTACATAGTTTTTTTATGGATTGGCTTGTTCTAATATCATTTAAATCCTTATTTATATCACAATTTATTCCTTAAAATGGCTTACTTATAATCCATAATTGTGGATGAAAATTTATTTTTTCAATGACTTTTGATAGTAGATTCAGTTTTATGGGTTTCAAAGTTTTTGTTCTGACAAATGCATATTTTATTAGATAATGCCTCATTTGAATATTTAAACATACAATTCCAGAAAACATGCACAAGACAATAATTATTTCTTGGCGATAATTATTAATCATTTGTTACAATCTAAAAATTTTGATTAAAAAAATACATTTCTTAAAAAATGACCTTTGACGGTATTTCCTGATTAATGGGGTTTTAAGGTTTGTGTTCTGGATATTTACGTGAAAATATGCATACTTTACTAGATAATGCATCATTTGCATATTTAAATATACAATTTCAGAAAACAGGTACAAGACAAACACAATTGCCTTACTGTAAGTAATCAACTGGAGTTTCATGGTTAATTTAAATTTTGATCCTACACACCTGTAGCGTCACCCTTTAAGATTTTCAGTATAATGTTGATTACAAAGCTCCTGTAACTAAAACAACTCAATCTCCTCAGGTCGTAAGAAGCTCAGACTTTATGAGTACCTCCACGAGGCTTTGAACGATCCCAGCATGGGCGACTCAATCCAGTGGACAGACAGCGGCAGCGGCACCTTCCACTTTATCTCCAAGAATAAGGAGAAGCTGGCCGAGTGCTGGGGCCAACGCAAGGGCAACCGCAAGACCATGACCTATCAGAAGATGGCAAGAGCTCTGAGGAACTACAGCCGCACCGGTGAGATCATCAAGGTGCGCCGCAAGCTCACCTACCAGTTCAACCCAGACATCCTGAACAGGCTGGGCTCCGCACAGGTGTCCGTGCACGTGCCCTGCCGCCCTGCACAGGAGGAGGCTCACACCCGGCAGCAAAGCCCAGCTGAACAGAGCTACAGCAGCTCTGCAGCGACAGACTGGCACAACTGGTACGGACACTATCACCTGCAGGAGGACTATGACCTGGCCTCCAGCTTCACTTCACACAGCACAACCAAACTGTGAGCTGGAGGACGGTTTGATCACAGAGAAGAAGAAAAAAAAAACCTTGAAAATATTTTCAGACTTTCTGGGTCCACAGACAGTGCCTATAAAAAGTAATAGTGGGACCACTAATGTCACAAAAGGTAACAGTCTTCGGTAAAAGGAGTTTAAATATCCTTTATTTTTGCATTTTGTGTAGTTCAAATATGAGTGCTTTTTTTTTTTTTTTTAGAAAATCCTTAGATTAAAATTTTTAAAAATGCCTAAATCGAACTAAAAATTGAAGATTTAATTAGACATTTAGTTAATAACATACTTATATTTGCAGCTATTGTAGACTTAACAGGTTGACCTCACCGGTCAACACAGACACTAAATTTAATGAAGCACTAATTAAGAATCGAATTTAAAGATACTTATCAGCCCTTAAAAACAAATCATTTAAAGTTCATTAATATTACTTATTACGTCTTTGACTGTATGGGTCACAAAAACTGACAGTTTTGTGGATTTATACACAGCCAGTCAAATATATCACAGTAAATTAAGTACTTTCAAACTACAAAATATGAGTAGGGCAAATTTATAAGTTTATCAAGAAAAGAGGTTTCTTAGAAAACTCCTAGAATTAGCCTAAAAGATAATGCCCTGTGCTAAAAAATGATCATTTAGAAACTTTTAATGAACCTAATACAGTTAACACTCACACTGATCTTAACATATATATATATTACCAGGTGGACCTCACCAGTGAATGCACAGACACTGCATTTAATAAAGGACCAATTAAAAGTCTAATTATCAGAGACTGGTTCCATATTCAGTCATGAATGTTAGTAAATGTCATAATTTAAATGTTTGGGTCCTCAAATGTTATAGCTTTTGTTGATTAATCCTCTGCGAATGAACTTTATTACTGTAAATTAATTGTAAATACTTTTAAAATACAAAATATGAATGTAAAAGTTCTCTTGGCTTCTAGAATAGTAAATAATTCCCTGAAAAAAATGATAAAAAATGTGATCATTTAGACAATGGAAATTAATTACAGTTATATTTGACATGCTCCAGTCTGTACACCTGCATTTAATAAAGCACTAATTAAGAGAAACCACTTAACAAGTAGGATTTAGGGTTTTTGGTAGAGTCTGAAGAAATACTGTCAATGTTATTTTACGTAGTACTGCAAAATAAACTCTGTATTTTATTTTCAATTTTGATCACTTAAAACCATTTGCAATGTATTTAAATAACCATGTACCTATTTTCTAATGAAGATGTTTTGACTCAATGGTGTTCACAATAGTGAAAGAAGGATTCATTTCTTTTAGAAGGATAATTTTATAACAATAACAAGAATGTATATTTAAAAGTTTAAATCTATGGCTCCTGTTCTTACAACAAGCAACCAGTAATAAGCATGACTTGTAAATCTTAATCATTTTATTGATAATATGATGTTTTGTACGCTTGTTATATTTATTGTGTATTAATACTTTTTTGTTATTAATTTGTTTTTGGTTTTTTTTCGATTTTTTCAGAATTTGTCTTTTGAAAATAACCAATAAATCAGTCTGTACTCTCACTTGTGTTTGGTTTTGCTGACTTGATGACAACAAAATAAAGCCGCACTCTTGTCCAAAAAAACACCCCCAACACTGACATTATCACCGCGTTGAAAGATTTGGCACTGTCTCCATTGTAGTGAAATATTACAACACCCACGACAAAAATCTGAAATTAAGACACATCCTGTGAGGAAAAATATGGCAGCAAGTGTGTTTTTCCTGAAAAGCGAGCGCTGTGTCGATGCTGCCTCCAGGCCAGGTCTTATCTGCTGCAGCGGGGAGGATGTGGTCAGCGCTGGGAGGCTTTGTTGATGGGTTGACTGGTGCTGGTGTTTGTGGGATGGTTGGTCATTGTTCCCATGAGCCTTGGGTAGAAAACATCTGGTGTTGTGCAGAAAGCCCCGCTCCTGAGGGGGGTATAATAAGAGTCGGGGCACTTGAGCGTCTCAAAGTCAGTTTGGTGAAATTCTCCTGAACTGCGAGGACTGTTCAGCATTAGATTCAGCCTCACTGGTGATGGTAAAGAGCTCACTTATTAAGAGGATGATAAAATATCTTCATATTTTGGCAGAACCAAAGACTGATTTTGAATTATTTATCTTTACTAGAATTCCTTCCAGGACACTCAGTCTGATTTGGAGGTGATCTTAGAGTTCCTAGAGGAGTACTACAGACAAAACGCTGCAGAAAATGGTAACAGGAAATCTGGAAAAATTAAGTTATAACACTTCAAGGCTATTTTGATCTTTGAGTATTTGTGTTGCTTTTGTTGCAGTGGACAAGGGGAACTGGACTGCAGGTGTGCCTGTAAATGAACACAGTGCACCTGTGAGTGAAGAATCAAGCGAGCAGTGCTGGATGAGCTATGGGCCGCATGTAAGCATTAAAATGTCCTTTTTTCACACAAGACGCACATCATATGTAGAGAAATTTGCACGCATTCACTCCTGCCTTTAAAGGTCCAGTTTGTGAGATTTATGGGGGATTTAGTGCCATCTAGCGGCGAGGACTGCAGTTTGTAATCAACTTCTCAAAGTTGAAATTCCTTGGGTGTTCTTTGTTCAGGAGGTTTTAACCGTGAGACGAATTATCCGCAGCGGTCTCCTCCTCCAATACAAACGGACCAGGTGATAAAAATCTGTAAAAATACTGAATAAAGTAATTTCATATTTCAATAATCAGTGTTTTTTAAAGCTGCTTGTCACGGAGTGATTAATATAGAGCTGCTATGAAATCCCTATGCTGCCTTTGTGTTTTTAAATTAAATGAAAGACGGTAAGAAGGTTCTGGACCTCATTATTTTTCCAATTTGTGGACATTTTTGGCTTCTGTTCTTCTTTGTTGAGTTAGATGCTAACTGCTACTAGCTTTTTAAGGTACAAGGTATAAAGTTACAAGGTAGATTTTTTTCGTCATTTTCTGAATAAAAAAATAAAGAAAAGAAATGACAGTAAAAATTAAATAAAAAATAAATAAAATAAATAATAATAATTAATCATTTAAATTACATTCAATTAAATCAAATTAAATCTTAAAACATGGCGGTGAACAAGGCGAGCTCGGTGGATGAGGATCTGCTTTCTGTGTAGATAAAAACAGCTCATTCCCCACGATTTTCATTTTCTGTCAATATGTTCCCCTAAATCCTACACGGTGAACCTTTAAAATTGTGTCTCTCCATCATTTCCTCCATCAAAGATCAACAAACCTGCACTTCTGCCTCTGCTACCACATGACGCCCTGCCACCTCTCAGCCAGAACACAACAGCAACATTGTCTGAGCGTGGGTCACTGCCAAACTTTGTATCGACACGGCAACTACCCAAACACACAGCGGGGAGTGGTGAGTTCTCCTTTTTTTGGTCATTAGATACTGGTATTGCCTCGGCTGCTATTAGCCTGGGGGAAACAAAACCAAGAGAGCAAATAAGAGCTCTTCCCTTTACTGTCAAACACAATGGAGCTGTGCATGGCCGAGCTCAATAGCTGCTTTTACATATCTATCAGATAACCGCACTGTTTACAGCCTTACCCTCTCCACTAAATGCCATCCCATCAGTGACAAGATTTTCTGGGAATTGTTGCATTTGAGGAAATGATTAACTGTAAGCAGCAGCGACTGTTTCAGAGCGGCACAGCTGCCTCCTTCTTTTAAATCGCTGTCAACTCTTCATCATGCCACTCTCTGTTTGGTTAATGGCTGCAGGAGGAAAGGTGCGGCTCTTTCACTTTCTCTTTGAGATGTTGGAGGATCCGAACATGGCTCACTGTGTGTCCTGGGTGCCAGCTGCCACCGGCGTTTTCCGCTTCTCCTCCACAAACAAGGACCAGGTGGCAGCGCTGTGGGGGCAGCGAAAGGGCAACAAGAGGCCCATGACTTACCAGAAGATGTCCCGCGCCCTCAGGAACTACGCCCGCTCCGGAGAGATCTTCAAGGTGAAGAAGAAGCTCACCTACCAGTACAGCAGAGAGACACTGATGTTACTGCAGAAGTGTCAACAAGGAGATTTGTAATGTGGATTTTTCTATGTATATTAACTCATATAAGACTCTAAATGTGCTCTTTTTTTTATTTACTCTTATGACAGTAGTTTTCTTAAAGTTAGCGTGCATTGAGTTTGTGGTGCAAATATATTTTTTAAATAAACAAAGGACAAACGTTTTGCCTCACAGTGCTTTCATCTTTGTGATTTTATTTCATTTTTAATGCAATCAATAATACATTAATTGCACCAGGTTATTGCAAAAAAAACTTCCATCTGTTGTCTGATGGGCGGAGGCCACCAGTGATGCTCAGGGTGACAAAGTTGAAGATAACAGTTGTTAATTACACTTAACATAAAGACTTTATATTTGGGCTGTTTAGAGAGTAGAGAGTTGGAAAAGTAGCTTCAGTATTGACAGATGCTTTTTAGCAAGCGAAAAAACTGTAACGCACTACTTCTTAAAGGGTAAATAAGTTTTTCCATTTAGCAGAATTCCTGAGTAATATTGACATTTATCCTAAAATGTTCCTATGTCAATGCAAGAATACTGGTTTTCCCCAGAGAGAGAAGAGTCATGCAGCAGCCGAATGTGCACATGTCGACAGTGTGCATGTGTTTTCCTTCATGTATTTTGCTGGCTGTTAGGAACCAGAGGGTGTCAGTGTCGTCCATGTCAAAGCCTCTCAGCCTCTTTTTCCTTTCCGTGTGCTGTGACCTCATGGCTAAATCGCCCCTGTGATGTGAACCCTCGGCCGTCCCGGGCAGCACCAAATGGTTTTGTGCTGTTTGTAGCGGACCCACATGATACTTCCTTAAGCCCAGTATTTACTGCTGGAGCCCGCTGAGGGTTATAAATGGGCTAACGGAGCTATGGGTGTCTGTTACCAAGAAAGGCCACATACTTTGAACTGAATTATAAAAATGGTCATTTAAGAAAAGTTCTCAATTAAAGGCTTCCATCTCATATGATATGTGTCAGCTCGCAGTATCTAATTTTGTAGCCGCAGTGATCTTCCTATATGATGTGACTGTCTAAGCAAATTTCTGAGTGGATGTAAGCTGCATTCCTGTGCACAGGCAGTATCTACAGCCCCTAATATAGAGCTGTGCCCCGTCTTGACTGTCCTATCGGGGTGTCTGAGGAATTAATGTTGCATGTTTGAAGTGCACTTCCATGTTGAGATTATTAACATGCTCAAGTGTTTATGATATTGTTAGAGGCGCTTGGTACCACACATGTAACGATGCCTCAGCACCAGGCGTGTCGTTGCTTGTAAATCCGGCAGCTTTCAGCCTTGTTGTTTAATCTTTCTGACCTTTGATCATACACAACACCTGATTTATCACTCGTGTTTGACGTGCTGAAGAGATTAATTAGGACCAAAGCAGCCTCATTGATGATATAATTCATAATGAAACCCTCTTTTCATGTCCGATTCACATGTCAAATGTCAAGGTTTATGACAACTTTCTAAGTATAGGCCATACAACCACCGCTCAGGCATGTCTCCAGTATTTATTTGCCAGTTTGGAGAGCCTGCTGTTCTTGGGCAGCATTCCCAACGGATTAAACCGATATCTGCCATCTGGCATCAAGCCGCTGCATGTCATTTTAAACTTTTCTTTTGTAACAAAGCCAGACTCTCTGAATATGTTTTCTATCCTCTGTTGTTGTCGGAGAGTATTACATCAGCCTCAGATATGTGTCAATGACGACACTTCTCCCTTTTTATATCCCACCTTCCAGCTGCTTCACCTACATCTGTTGTGCATTAAGGATACTCACCTCTGATGCCCCGCTGACAGCCCTCACCCTGACACAGAGGTGGAAATCTGGAAGTGATGATGACAAACGTAGTGTTAAAATTGAGATGTAATAAAAATGCCTTTTTAGATCACATCCCCAGCCATATTGTGCACCTAACCAGCTGGTACTGGACATCAAAATGACGTCAGAAAGACGCTGGACTCTCAAGTTAAATTTTAGTTAAAATAAAAATTGGGCTGTAAATAATTTAAATGTTCAACCTTACGCTGACGTTAATATTATGATGTTATACACACAGTTAGTTTTGTTTGTCAAACCACACAACTAAATGTTGATATTCTGATATTCTACATCAAAATGAGTTTGGCAGTTTGGAAGACGTTGGATTTTAGTTACTTCACAACACAATTTATAACCCCCTCCCAAAAAAGTGGGAATTAGACATTCTCCTAACATTGAATTTTGGTCACCAAACATTTAAACCAAGATTCAAACAAACATATGACCATCTAAGGATTTTGGTGGCCAGCTGGGTATAAATCCGATCATGTTTTTCTCCTGTAACAAAAATACATGAATGTGACGTGTGCTTACATGAGTTAATACCAACTAATTTCAACCAATAATATCATGACATCCACCAATCAAGAGCTGACATAAAGTTAGCGAGCTAGCAACAGCATGCTACATTGGAGTGTCTTCATTTCCCCAAAAATACCATGGTAACAAGCCCTCTGGCTGGAATTTAATCACTTTAAGAAAAGTCGTATCTGAAACAGCTCATGATTATGTGCAAGGCCTTTCATAGTGGGCATCTTACATGGAGAATACAATGATTTTTGTCCCTCTCTCTCTGACAGATACTTCTTTCCCATCGACGTTACATCATCAGGGCCTCACTGTAAAGACACGCCCACTTTTCAACGATAATATCTAATCCCTTCCAACATTATATCACGCCTTCGGTTCCTGTTTCACGGAAATATGTCACAATACTGAAGCGAGATACTCTCAAGATGTGTCAGCTGGACGTTAAATGACACCATTATTTTGGGCAATAGACTTTGTTGCTTTCTTGCCAAGGGTTAGATGAGAAGTTTGGTACCATTATTGTCATACTGAAAAGTACGAATAAACATGATGTGGTGAAACAGGGACTCATGTGCATGACTATACCCTGTCCTTAAAAATAAAATGGATCTAACTAATGAGATATACAATTTTAAGTGGTGAGCGCTAGAGGTGGTGGGAGGTGAATTTTGTTACCTTTCAACCTTTTACCTTTAGCTGGGCTATGCTATGCATTTTTAATGTACAAACATGAAAGTTGCATTGATCATCTCCCATAACTCAAGAAAGCAAGTTTCCCAAAATGTCAAATTAATCCTTTAAAGGTATAGTATGTAGGATATAGTTGCATCTAGCAGTGAGGTTGCGGATTGCAACAACTGAAACCTCTCCCATGTGCCAAGCATGCAAGAAAACTGCAGTGGTGTTTGGTTTTTCTGTTACTGGCTACTGTAGAAACAACATGGCAGACTCCACCACAATGATTCTTAGTTTCAGGTGATTATAAAATAATGAAAACATTGCTATGAATATCATCTTCAGTTTCTGCCCATACATCCCAATAACCTCTACGAACTGGACCACTTTGAATAATTTCACAAGAACATCCAGCCATGGAAATTTGGGCTCAGCATAACTCATAAATAAACAAATATATTGGACTTAGAAGCAAATTGACTTGATTTCTTCAAAAGAAAAAAGGGTATTTTTCTGTAGCAAAATTACAACATATAATTAAAAGATTTATAAATGTAGTTTTCTGGAAATTTTTCCCACAATTGTACTGTTTGTGGGACATTTCTTGCCAAGTTGCTCATCATGTTTATTCAAATGTTTTTGATAGAAATCAAACCAAATTTTCCAAGTATCAGAGGTTTAAATGCTTGTGAAAGACTTCTGAATACAGCACAAGAAAACCAATGTCGATCCAAATGGCAAAATGCATAAATTCGATGTCTTTTCTGTGCACAAGGCAGCATTGAAAAACAAAAACAAACTTCTGATTTACTTCTTCTCATATAAAAAGCTGGCACAGCAGCCGGTGGGTAGGGGACAGTGATGCAGCGTCCTCCACAGAGAGGAGGAGCATGCCACCTCTCTATATAAGGCCTTTAAAGTCTGTCCCTCCTGGATCTGTCTCTGGTCCTCCTCTCCTCCCCCACTGAGATTTCCAAACCGTATCCCTGCGCCCTCCTCATCTCCCATCACTCTGGTCCAAGGGGTCCCAGAGGTTTCTTTCTTCTACCAGTTTCTTCCGTCATCTTCTCTCTCCCTCCTGGACGAGAGGGCTACCACGCCTTACCGGGCCTCCTACAGAGACACATTACTCTGAAGGCATCTACCTGTCCTATCTGCACCTTTTGACTCCCTTTTGTTCTTGGGACGCGGCTCAAGATGCCAGAGCCCACAAAGAAAGGTAGGAGTTTTGATAGTGAGGATGGGTTGGCATGTTGCTTCATCATTAAAGCAGCCAAAATCCAAAATATTGCAGGTTTTAATTAATTTGAAAACAAAAAAAAGTCTGTTTGTTTCTTATGATTGGCTCGTTTGAGGGGAGCAGAGTGCATCACTTTATGAGTTGCCTGCCAGCTTGTTCATAGGAATCCCCAAAGTGACTTTGACAGCGGTGTTGTATTACTGATGCATGCTTGTTTCTACCATCCCGAGGGCAAGAGAAGATTTGGGGTTTATGAGCAGATACTATTGTTTCCCGGGGGGGAGGGGGTTGGCATCCTGGATTGTTCTGTGTGATCCAGGAGAAAGACGATGAAGCGTGGCGGAGGAATGTTGACGAGTGCCGAGCCGGACGCAGGCAAAGACCTGTGACGGATGATGCAATTTGAGCAACTGCCGGGCTGTATGAGGATAAATGATTGTGTTTGTGTTTCTGATGATTGATGGGAGTGTAAGACCTGCCCCCCTTATCCATAATTCAACGCCTTATTCAACCGCACGCAGCATCTTAACCCACCCGCTGCTCCACCCTAACACTGAATCGCTCCTCCGCACCATAACGTCACTCATCTGTACCATAACGGTCGTCAACATTCCCTGTTAATCCGCTCTTGTCTGTCATTACGATATGGTGTTACTCCCACCCTCCACATTAGTGCAGCTCTTTTTGGGGGTGTGCCGTTCACCCAGACATGCCCATGTAGAGGAAATGGAACATTTTGTTTCGATCTTGGAAGCCTTCCTGATGAGAGCCGATACGTTTTTAATAAACTTGTTATCCTCCAGGGGACCATTGGTTTGTTTGTGGTTGTTTCTGATCTATTTCTTGTCTGTCATATGTCATCTAAAATATGTTCTTTTGGAGGTTTCTTCCTTTGCTTTTCCTCAAATAGAAGTTTTTCTGGAGAGATTTCCCTTTTCAAAGCCAAGAGTATAAGGATAGAGGGTGCCCTTTGAAGCAAATTTGCGATTTTTGGCAATATTAACTGGTTCCCTTTTGGATTATTTGCATTGCATTTGAAGATTTGCTTCTTTGGAGCTCTTTGGCATTGATTGATACATTTGGGGAGACCAGCTGTTCCCACAATCCCATTCCTCACATCTAATGTGTATCCTAATCTCTACATTATAAAATCTTACAAGTTGATTTACTTTAAAAAATATATTGAAAACAGACTGTCTTGAAAAATGTCAGTAAAATTTACTTTATTATTTACTTTATTGTTGAGTTTACCTAAAATTTAGATACATTTACTCAATTTTGTGAAGTTGTTGCAACTTTAAAACGACACGTTAAATTATCTTGTTCTTTCTAAGTGTTAGCAACTTGAGTAAACCAAGTTAGTCTGACTCAATTTGATCATCACAAAGAGGATTCTGCCAATGATAAAGTTAGGAGATCTGCAAGTTCTGCTTAGTTAACATATTTAAGAAAAGACTATGACTGAAAAGTTTGCAACCAGCAGAATACAGATTAAATTTAACAATTAGATATAAAGTAAACATAAATTAAGATTAACAGTTATATTTCAGATTAACAGTTATATTTCCATTTTCATGGCAATCAGTTTTGAAAATTATTCTAAGTGAGATCGACTTGTCAGATTTTACAGTTGTTGGGTCATTGGTGGTTGAGAGAGGGTGGGAGTTTGCAACAGCCAGAAGAAACTAAGCCCCAAAAGTGATGTGAAGCTCAGGTTGGTCTTTATCTTCATGCACCTTTGAGACGTTGATTGTCTACAGCCCAGTTGCCCCCATAGCATTCATCTATTGCCATAAACAACCCTGATCCCCTCAGAGACAAAGCGGTAGGCAAATAGATGCAGCAGATTCCAGTCTGCTACAAACACTACCCATAAATAGCTTTCCAGAGCAGCAGATAAATGAGAGTAGAAAAGTATTGTTCTTTAACTGAGCCTGAACAGCTGAAGAGGAGGAGGCCAGCACTGTTGTTTTAGACACCACTCTCAAGCCTTTAAAAAGTCTCAAGCATGGAAAGAGGGTGATGCCCAGAGATGACGGACTGGCTGAGTCGCCCGCACATCTCTTGGGACCTGGATTCTTGTCCCGGGAATAGTTCAGAATGAGCGCACTTTTAATCCCCATCCCTTGTTCCCTGCCATCTCCCCCCAGAGCCGCCAAACCCCTCCTCCTGTGCTGCACACCAAAACAGACATCTCCCTGCCATTCTCAGCTCAGGTTGGATCACTCCGAGGTCAGACACCTCCCCATTAACCCTTTGAAACCTGAGCAAATTGGCTTTAGTTCTATCGAAAGCATGAAAGAGGGTGATGAGTAGTCTTACCAGAAATGGGCCAAAAAAAAGCAAGAAATTATTTTAAATTTTATAAGAAAATTATCTGAAAATAAGTCAAAAAAACATTTATATATATATCTATCTATATATATATATATATATGGAGAAGAAGAAAGAAAATTACCTTAATAAAGTGCTTAAAAAATAATATTTATTTAATATTTTTTTCTTTTTTGTGTAGCATAGTTTAAAACATATAATAATGCGAATTATAAATATAGATTTCTGGACATTTTTCCTTTTCATCACTTTTTTGGATAATATCTAATAATCACCCAAGCCTATTTTTAGATAATTCCTTGTCACCTTTTACTAATTTTTTTTACAGTTTGCAGAACATTTGTTGCAAAGTTGATCATGTTTTTGACCCAAAATTAGCAAGGAATTAGTAAAAAGTACAAGAAAATTATCTAAAAATTAGTTACTAAAAGCACAAAACAGAGGGAAAGAAACAAGTAAAGGAAAGTAAAAAAAAAAACAAAAAACAAACAAACAAGGAAATGACCTGGCAAAAGTGCGGAAAAAATTCAAATAATTTTGTAACAAAAATTAAGATATGTAATTCTGAAAATTTTAAATATAAATAGTTTTTCTCAAGCTTTTATCCTTTTTCCATTTTTCTTTTTCACTATATATTTTTCACTAGCTTTTTTCCCTAGACATTTTTTGTAACTTTTTTCTTTTTTCCCCAGACATTTTCCTACCATTTTTAAAAATAATTTTCTAAACCTACTAATTTGTGGAACATTTCTTACCAAGTTGCTTAGTACCTTTTTCACATGTTGTTGAAAGACATCATGCCAATGTGCTCAGGGTTTAAAGGGTTAAATCTATGACCCTGTGCCCAGGGGACTTACAGTGCTGTCATCGCCACCGCTCAGTTTTGGGTTTCAGTTGTGAACAAGCCCTTGTCTTCACCTCAGGATATTTACTGTCCCTGAGGTCCGTCACTCTCTCTGGGCTCTGTCCTCTTTCGCTGTTGCTTTATGTTACAGGACACCACCTCATAAATCAAACCCATGCTCAGATACAGGAGGAAAACCTGTCAGCAGCTAATTTCCTCTCAGCTCTCACCTCTCATCAGACTTCTCATAGAAGTTCCTCGTCAAAGTCCTTGTCAGAATTAAAATAAAGAACCACAACAAGGGCAAACAGTATAATTAATGTTGGCTTATAACAGCAATAAAGGGTCTATACTGGGAAAAATTAAGCTGCCGGCAGTTTGGCTCACATCAGAGCCTGTATGAGCCCTTCTGTCTGCACGCCAGCAGGGCCAACAGCTGAAAATACCTGCAGCCCTGTCAGCTGCACTGGGAGTCCTCAGAGGTAAAACAAAACCTTTCTCCACTCTCATTATCTCAATGGAGATGAGACAGAGAGCGAGCAAGGCTCATTTTCGGGTGTGTGATGTGACCCTGCAGGATTGTGGCCCAGTGGCCAACGATACATTGTTTTGCAGTGAGGTGGGAGTGCAGCTAAATTTGACGAGGAATGCTTAGCGGGAATCGTTACAAATGGAGGGATATCAGAAGCTAAGAGGCGATGGGAGGAAAATGGTTGTTAAAAATGGTGCATGGTCAGTGGACATACATGGAGTAAGGGGTGCAGTATTCTTAGACCGGCTGCAAACAACTGGCAGTGAGAAACTGAAACTCCTTATGAAGGAAAGATGCTAAAGGAAGAATTTCAAGTCACAGAGCGCTGTTTGTGTTATGTAAAAGGATTTCAAAGAAACATCAGGCTGGTACTGTCCACACATTCTGTTATTTTGGTTGAAAGTGGGACTCTTAATGTCAAGGATATGGGATTTGGGTATTGAAAGACTGTGTGTACTCGGGGTCGACCAATATTGGCTTTTCAGGGCCGATACGGATACCAATAACTAGTACCTTGATCATTAGTACACTAATGGTCAACCTAGGCTTTATACTCCAGCTCTCAGCCTTTTAGAACGGAAGAAGCATTTTGGAGAAAAGGGCAAAATGTCTTCAAGAAACCTCAACAAGTCCAGTTTCCACTTTAAGGAAACCTTGGATTACCATGACCAGGATGACTAAGAACCTACACAGACAATTATTAGCAGTTAATGAGACCGAGACCAAAATTTGGAACCAATATCTTTTTACAATAAAAGTTAAAATCTTTCTGTCAATACAAAGAATTTGGAATATAACAAACTCCCACACAAAACTGAAAATTAAAAAAAAGAGAAGAAATACAAATATCTCCCTGAGCTTTTACAAAGTAAAAGTTCCTTCCATGTTGTAACTTTCTTTTCACTTTTGAATTTATTAATTCCAAAGTGCAAAAGTTTTAACAGATTTCTTTTTATGGTGCTTCAGGCACACTACTGCAGGTGTTTACATTACGTAGGTTACACTGCTACATGTAGCTACATGCTAACATCAGGGAAACAAAAAATTATGATGACAAATGTTGCTAATTTCAACTTGAATTCTGATAAAATTCCTGCTGTAACATTTTTGGTTGCACTTACAGGCTTTTATTGGTGATTTTTTCTGTGTTAGAAGTGCCATTATACTCCATTTCAGTCATTCCCCAGCTGCAGCGTCACTGCTAATCTACATGTAGCTACATGCTAACATCAGTGAAACATGTAATCTTCATCATTGATGTTGTTTATTTTTCCCTGATTTCAGATCATATTACTGCTGAAACTTAGCTGTTTGTTTTTAGAAGTTTTTATTGATGATTTTTTTAAGGTAAAAAGTGCTGTTATCCTCTGTTACGGTCATTCATCTGATGAGATGCAGGAAACTCTAATGTATCGCAGGCTGGGTTTTTTCAATTGAGGGGTCTTTAAGAAAAGTGTGTTAAAACAGAGCGTTTTTATACACAGGTGTTTGTGCACTTTGAGAAAAATAGTGTTTTTAGACCATTAATGCATGTAAACATGATCTAGTAGGAACCCAGAATACAAGTATAAACCTGAAACTGAGCATAATAGATCCAATTGTTTCCTGATTAAATTCTGAATTTGTCAATGCTGTGTGTTGCATAACGAGTGACGCAAAAGACACTTTGAAATCAGTTTTGCGCAACTAGAGCATCTGGACTGAGCCAGCTGTAGTAGAAATCTGACTGGAACTGCATTTTATTTGTTTTTATTTTTGTTTTGTTTTTGTGGTCTACACTAAAAAACCTCTGGATAAAATCTGGAAATGATTGGGCTGGGCAATCAACAATCTACACCACTATTTGGAAACTTGCAGCAGGAAGTTTAAGATTAAGCAGTTTCATTTTGGCGAGGTGCAGGACAGCTTATGTGACTAACCACTTCCGTGACAGGTACTTTTGAGAGACTACAAACTCATCTGAATAATGACAATAAAAAACAGGCTGCTCCAGATGTTTCATGACTTTTCTGAAGCTCCCATGAGTATTAGACAACCTCTCAGGGCTCCATGCTCCACTAACCCACTAATAACATAAGAGGTATATTTTTTAACCCCATCATTGCATGTCAAGGACTGTATGGGTGCTTTGATCTGTTGAGGCCCTGCTTGAGTCCTGTTACAGGTTTTAAATGTCGTATCCAAATGTGTCTGTTGCGAACCCGCCACCACCACCACCACCATTAGCTCCATAAGTCTAGACGAGGCAGAGGGCAAACAAATGGTGTGTTATTGGGGCCTCTGTTGTAATCAGTTAAGACAACATGGTGTCTGAGCACGAGGAGCCGGTCAGCAGACACAAAGATGATGTGGCTTAGTGGTGAATGGATGTCAATAAAATAATCAATGGGCACAAACGGAAAGAAAATTTTTGAGTGATTAGGACTGTCAGAAATCTTGTTATCTACACAAGGAGGAATGACCGAGAAAAGTTTGTCAAAATTTGGTATCCTGTCTGGTCCCATTTCATTTCTTTGCGACCTAGTGAGTTCTCCTCTCTTACCTAAGACTATTGTTTATGTGGTTTCTTAACGCCTTGAAACCTGGAGTGACATTGGTTTTCATGAAAAAAGAAAATTACCTGAAAACTAAGAGAGCGTGAGAGACAGAGAGAGAGAGAAATATAAGACAAAATACAAAAACAATAGGTAAAATGTCCTGAAGACTATATTTATTACTACCATAATTATTATTAAATATTTTATCTGTATTTTCATTTATTATTTTGTTTTGTTTTGTTTTTATATATTTTGTTCTCCTTTTTTTTTTGCTCAATTTCAGGTCATTTTCTTTTAACTTGTAAACTCTTCCCAAGTTAATAAAAGAAATCAAGCCAATCTGCTCAGGTTTCAAAGGGTTAAATAAATGTTAGCTTTGAGGTAACCTTATAGTGCTTACTGTATATATAAGGGCTTTTGCGCCTTATTCCACTGATTGATATCTATATTGAACCTTTTTTCTGTAATTATTATTCTTTTATCATCCTTTTTTCTTATTGTTATTGCCCCCATTTATTTATTTTTTTATTTATCTATTTATTTATTTTCTCTTTTTCTGGTGTGTGTTTAAGTTTATGTGCAAGAGGTCGAGGATGGGTGGGACGTTAGGAGTAAATTCTATTTGGTGCTCATGAGATTTATTGTATTTTGCCCTTATCATTGAATACTCAATAAAGAGATAAATAAAAAAAAAGAGAGATCTCGTTATCATGTTTGACAGTGGTGTGTTTTGTTTTTCTTTCAGATGAGGTGCCAAACGGCCAGCCAGAAGGTGAGTGGATGGCGATAGACATCTGATCTCCCCCTGCCACCTCACAGTCTATCAGATTACAGCTGCTCAATGTATGCAGCAGAACGGATTGATAAAAACAAGGGTAGCTGCACAAGTGAAAGAAGGACAAAGTAACAGAACAGGACACAAAGTTTTATGGAAAGCGTATACTTTTGTCCATCAAACACCAACCCTTGTTTGCATTGAGGTGCATGAACACAGAGCAAAACCAAGCGCATCTAAACATATAAAGTGACGATCGCAGCTCTGAACTTGGCGTGAATGTGCAAACACACTCGCATAGGAGTGTAAATGTGCAGCCAATAGTCGGCAGTATGGACGAGCTGCTGTGCTCCAGAGCGATCTGTGGCGACGGCCGAGCTGTCAGCATCTCTGACATTCCTCTCACCAGCCAGCTGATCCCTCTCTGTTGATTCAGCTGACGCCCTGGCCGCCCCATGTGAGCAAGGTGCTGGCATGCAATTGGCTTTTTGCCGCCGCTGGGGTTTGACCTTGGAGCATCTTGAGGCTCCAACATGGTCAGGGGGGGAGAGCTCAGCTTTTTAGGGTCGAACAAAAAGTGTTATGAGCTGACAGACAAATAATTTCGATTTTTTTTTTTTTTTTTTAAATGCCAGTCACAGCTTTGTTGTAGCAACTAGTAGTACCTTGAAAAATGTACTTGGGGCAAATTACTCACTCTTTACATTACTTTAATAGGGCTGGGCAATAAAATGATAATGATAAATATCTCAATGTAATTTTTGTCAATAGTGATATAATAAATGTTTGATAAATCCTCCATAAAATTAAACCAGCCAGACCCCCATAGAGGGAGATGGTAATGCTCCTTAAATGCCAGTTACCACCTGACATTAACCAGTAGAAGAAGAAGGAGAAGTGGTGGTAAAAGTAGCAGAAGAAGATGGCTTTTTGCCAGGCACTAAATCTTATAATGTTACAACAGTCACTACTGTAGCCATATGGAAGACTCATCTAATGTTAATGGTAAGTTAGCAAGTTCACGTGATGGACTAATTGGTCATGTCATTAGGATGATATGACATAACAGGACTAAAGATAATGTAAATAAAGTTTTCATACATTTTTTCATACAACTGAATGTAACATTTCCACCTAAGTCACGTCAAACAGACTTTAATTGCTATTTCACAACGTCATCAAAGTCCGTCTTTTGTTTTTGTTTTGATTGAGAAAATTACAGACTGTGGGCAATGGTGCCATATAGGGGGAAAAAGTTAGGATGATTCTAAGGGCCCCTGACTGACAGAGGCTTTAAAAAAATAAGATTTTTTTAAAATAGAAAACTATTAACTTGTCATCATTAACATAAGGTTTTGTTTAGAATGTGCTAACTAATACTAAGGGGTTCTTTTTCTTTTCTTGTTTTTGGCAAAAGCAAAAAAAGTGGGCATCCTTCCCCCTGTATTTTAATGAAATGGTTCAGTTCTGCCTCTAAATCTGGAACGTGGTAAGCAAATTTGGGAATCCTAAGATGTTTAAAGATTCGCCCACCTAACTCTGCCTCTAATTGGCAATCCCTTACATTCTTACCCTAACCCTAACTAATTACGCTCATCTTGCCTAAACTTAACCAATCCAACCAACAAAGGCACCAAGTAGTCAATCATAGGCAGAGTGAGACGGGTCATTACTTCATCCTAGGATTCGCAAATTCACTCCTAGAATTCGCACAGTCGCATTTGGTTACAGACTTGCTAAGAGAGTGGAGTGAGGCATGTTGATGGAGCTGAGCCTGTCAGCTCCCAAAAGAAAAATCTGATTGGTAGAAATGAAAAGAAAGACACGAGAGAGAAAACAGTGCGTCATCCATATCTTCACAAAGAAAGGTGGGTCACCATTAGTGGTGAAAATTAACCTGTGGAGTCCAGAGTGTTTACATTTTGACCCTCTTTGAACCCTCATTTAATCAATAAATGCACACTTTTAGCAAGTTATTCATACTAAATCAGTTGTCCCTGTCCCTGCCTGGTATCAGGCCAAAGTACAGATGCAGCTTCATCCTCAGGAGACCTGTCTCCCAAAACACCCCCTAACAAAGAACCAGCCCCAATCCCAGCTGAAAAAAAAGGTGAGCAGCTTTCCGTCAAATCACATGTCCGTTGGCGATAACCGAAATTTTGGTTATGATGTTGTTACCACTGGATAAAGACGTACTCAGATTTTTTAATCAAGTGAGGGTAGAAATACCACAGTCTAAAAATATGTCATTACAAGTGAAAATGTTGGATTCAAAATGCTACTTAGGTAAAAGTTCAGAATTATTATCAGCAAAATGTACTTAAAGTATTAAAAGAAAGTATAGTCATTATGCATAACTATAGAAGTTATAATAACATGAGCTCCTTTGGCTATGATAGAAAACTGTGAGTCTGTTTGCATGTTAATGTCGAAATTTGTCAATGTGAAGCCAATTACTTTGTATACTACTAGGTAGATTAGTAGTATAATACTGCATACTGTATATGGCAAATATTATGTTCTGACAATAATAGTTTACATAGTAATGGTTTTTAAAATAGTTTAAACTACAGTTAAGCAAATTACTTTCATTCAGGAGCAAAAATCAGCCTTGTAACTTAAGAGAAAATAAAGTTTAAGTTTTTCTGAGATAATTATCAATATCGACCATTATGAAAGTTTTAATCATGATAGCATTTTTAGTCATATCGCCCAGCCCTACTTTACTAATAACTAAACATTAAAAGTAATACTTTACAACACATTTGTTACTCCACCATCTAAAGGCAGCATAAGACATCTTTGCAGTTAAATAGCATCGCATTTCTTGACTTTCCTTTGAGGCTAATTTCGCTCCTTCGTCAAGCTAACATGATGGGGTTCAGATCAACTTTTGCTTTTATCCCTCTACCAAACTCATGTTAAGACAACAAACAATCCAAACTTGCAAAATGTCAAACAAAGCATTGCTTTAGCACAGTACAAAAAAATGCATCACTTCCCAACTAGTGTTGGGAAGTGATGCATTTTCACTCAAAATGTGGTGATATAAGCATAGTGATGACTTGCATTTCATGATCTAGTGAAGCCATTTTCGGGTGTAATTCTTCCTGCAAGCACATCTTTTCGTAAAGAGATAATACAATTATTGAGGCTCCGTTCAGACTGCAGAGGAATCCGATCTGATTGTCAATCAGAAAGACAGACTGTCTACACTGTTATTTGCAAATGATAAGATCGGATTTGTTTGTCCAGACATCACCAATCAATCTGCACGAGCTTCTGTGGTACATACAAGTATCTGCAGAAATATCTTAGGTATCTGCAGATCTTCAACAGTAAGTTCAGCACCTACCTAGTTCCACATAGTTTGGGACAAACGGTCCCAACAAACAAACACCGAAACAGCTACTTCTACGCAGTGTATTTGACGGAGTTTGCAGTTCATCACACCGAGATGCCACCAAACTTTCAAAAGTACAGCTTACCTATTACACACCATTCCATTCACATTATGGGTATTGATTGACAAACTATTTTGGTATTGCTTACACTTCATGAGTTACCCAGTCTGAGCAGAGTCTTAAACACTGTGTGGAAATGAATGACACTTCAACAAGTGTTGTAGTGTTAAATCCTGCCTACACCATAAGCATCTATATAGCAAAACCACCACAACACCTTGATGGAAGTATAATGTATGATCGAGCCTTTATTCATGTGCATTTTAACTGTGAATCTCAATGACTTTTGCATAATCCCAGTCTGACATATTAACATCATATTTTGTGCATTCACTCCAGGAAAATAGTCCAACAATAAGTTTTCTTGTATTTTTTTCGTGTGTATGTTGGTGTTGCATCAAATGTAAGAAAAATTTGAAAATGCAATTTATGGTGATGAAGTGTGAATGCTGCAGGTGTGAGTTAGTACATGTTGTGTGCTTTTATGTCTGTGTGTGTGTGTGGGTGTGTGTGTATGTTCGACTGTGAGACTGAGAGAGGCATTGCAGATGCTGAAGCTTTGTGCTTGTAAAAAGCAGCTGTTCCATCCACCACTATATTTGTCACATGCTCAGAAAGTGTTGCCCCAGACAGTAACGGCCCTGCCATGCCCCTCCCTGAGATTTCCCTGGAGGTTTCTCCACCCCCAGGTGGGTAACCCTGACACCCCCTTCACTCGCCCTAGAATGTTACAGTTTTTTTTGCACATCGCACTCACATCACGTGTTTGTTTGGTGTGTGCCATCACGATTTCTTTGTTCACTTAATTCACTCTGAGAGGCCTGAAACTGCACTTTTCTTGTGTAGGTATGATTGCTGGACACACCGTATGTTCACACAGAAAGTTAATTAGGTTGACTGTAAGACCAACACTTACTGTATCTACATGCCTGCTCTGCTCTGCCTGCATTTGTCTCAACGCATGGTGCTGACAATAACTCGTGCTGTGGCTGTCTGTTTAACAGCGTGACATATTAAGTCATCGCACAGGAGGTATAGAGGGATTGAGGATATTGGATTTTAATGACTCCACTGGCTTAAGTCAAAGGCCAGCTGTCTTAATTTAGTGATTGAAGCAATCAGATAATTCCATACATACTGTGTGAGTCAGTAAATCCATGCCTCCTTGATCACTTTACAGTATAGATGTGCGATGACCAGATAGATGCTACATTGGTGCAACTGATCAAAACATATGACACAATAGCAATGAACATTTTGTTTTCAATAATAGATATAATTTGGACATAGTTTGATTACTATTTTGGATTGATTCTTTTGCCACACTAGCAGCACAGCTCTACGGACGAAAATATTAGTCGGCCAGTCCATCACTGTAGTCCAGACTGAAATATCCCAACAGCCACTGGTACAAAGAGGATATATACTGCTGATTTAGGTGATCGTCCGATGTTTTCATCCAGTCAAAATCTTAACTTGTCCAATGACCAAAAACCATTAGACCCAATTAAATGCTCATCAGCCTCAGCAGCAAGTTGGTGCTAATTAGCAGAGGTGTGAACTCGACGCATGAGTCAAGTCACAAATTTGATGACTTTAGATTCGACTTGACAAAATAAAAAATAAAATGTACAAATGTATGTAAATACAATAGCTATTGTAAAATAAACTGCAAATTTAATTTTTTGTTCCTCTGTTGTCAGAGTGGTATTAGGACTCAAAACGCAAAGTTTAGGATTTGGGACTTGACCAACAATTTGTCAGTCTTAACCTGGGACTTGACTCAGGACTTGGCAATCATGACTTGGGACTTGAATTGGGACTTTAGTGCAAGGAGTTGACATTAATCTTATTTGTAACTTGCAAAACAATGACTTGGTCCCACCTCTACTAATTTGCAAACATTAGCATGCTAACTAAAGCTAAGTTAGTGAGCATCATACCTGCTGAACATTAGCGTGTTAGCATTTAGCTCAATACGTGTTTAAGCCTTACAGAGCTGCTAGCATGGTTATGGACTCTAAATTTGAAATTCCCTTCCTTACTCAAATGTCACCAATTAGCATCTTGGCTATCTGGCCATTAGCTATTTATACCCACATCGTTCGCAAGCATTGCCATGCAGCGCTGCTGGTGGTTGTGCTCCATGCTTGCTGCTCCAGCCTGGCGCTTTATCTGCTGTACAGAGCCAGTAGCAGAGGGGAAAGAGCCAGTAGAGACTGATGGGAAGAAACCAGAGCCCACAGAGCCTGAGCCACCACAGGCTGTGGTGGCTCAGGAGCCGAATCCTACCGAGAATGGCTCAAACCAACCGCAGCCTAGTGGGGTTGCGGTAAAAGAGCCAGCAGAGACCAGTAGCTCTGCTGTAAAGGAAGAGGGCCCTTGCCCTCCCCCAGCAACTGGTAAGTATAACTCTTAAACATGAATAAGTCCCATTTCTCTCTCAAAGTGCATGTTTACCCCTCTAGCTCTTTCAGTCGAAATGCTACTGAAACAAGCCCTAAAAGTCTTACATTTCAGTTGCACACTACATAGCTCAGCAGCATGGCAATAATGACATAAACCTAGATGTACTTTCATTTTAAAGCTAATGTATAACCTCTACTTCCCTGCTGAGAACGCCATGGACTTCACTCTCACTGGTTAAACACGATCTCACAGAAATACGTGAAATGTCCAGGACCTCAAAACAAAATTTTGTGCTGGTGGCATGTATTGTGTTTTAATTACGCAGTGGTGACACGGTTTAGAAAAAGGTTGTGTTTTCGGTTAAAATAGCTAGGGTTTTATTTGTACCGAACCTAAGAATATCTTTAAGTGAGGTAAGTACATCACAATACGTGACAAAAAAGTTAATTACAAGAAGCAACATTGACTTTTAAGGAGCTTTTGTGGCTTTTGTATTTACTGGGAAAGGTTACAATCAGCATACACTCCCGGAACAAATGACTCTGCGGTTGCCACGGGTATTTATCTGCTCGAGCTCCAATCAGCTCTGATTAGCAGTGATGGAAATACAACACCCGGGTGGCTTACTAATTTTAGCCCCTTTGCTGATGCATTGACATTATGCACCGTCTTCATCTAAGCAGCACTCGAATATCGCTCAAAATTTAGTCACCACTGAGTTAGAGAGAGACTGAATAACTAAGAGATATTTTTAAAAAAAGTAACCAGCATAACATTTTCACTGGCATTCATGCTGCTTTCTGCTGTTTACCAACCTGTTTTCTAGCCTGTCCATGACGTTGAAACAAAAAAACAGGCAAAGGCATACTATTTCTTATGGGGTTTCCTACGTTTAACCCTTTGAAACCTGGAGCGACATTACTTTCCTTGTGCTGCTTTGAGATGTACTTAAAAATTTTAACTCTGAGCAAATTGATACAGTTTCTTTTAAAAACATTGGAAAAGGGAAAAAAACAAACATGGGAGCTAGGGAAAAATATAATAATATTATCATACCATGTTTTTGCAAAATTACTCTAACTTTTTAAGCACCTTTTCCAGGGCATTTTGTTGTACTTTTTACTAAATACTTGCTAATTTTTAGGTCATTTCTCCTTTCATTGCTCACTGCCTTCTTCCCATGTTTTTGAAAGAAATCAAGCCAATTCGCTCAGTTTTCAAAGGGTTAAGAGACCAGCATACAGCATTATAACCAGCATTTATTTTAGTAGAAAAAAAGAATATTATTTTCATATGGGAAACAAACAGTGGCCTCCCGGGTCCAGTGTTTGTTGACCCATCCATAACCCACCCTACATGAACGTTTTTTGCTCTTTATACTACCTATGGAGTCGTAACCTTAACCACCACCATGGTGAACCAGGGAATACACGTATCCATCATGACGAAGGATCCTAATTGGCTTTTTATAAGCTCTGTTTCTGAGGTGCCAGCATGCTATTTTAAAACAATACGTGCAACCACCACTGAGAGAGGCATTGCAGATGCTGAAGCTTTTTGCTCGTAAAAAGCAGCTGTTCCATCCACCACTATATTTGTCACATGCTCAGAAAGTGTTGCCCCAGACAGTAGCAGCCCTGCCATGCCCCTCCCCAAGATTTCCCTTGAGGTTTCTCCGTCCCCAGGTGGGTAACCCTGACGCTCCCTTCACCACCCCACAGAGTAGCGTTCTTTCGTACATCACACATCACGTGTTTGTTTGGTGTGTGCCAGCACGATTTTTTGGTTCACTGAACTCACTCTGAGAGGCCTGAAACTGCACTTTTCTTGTGTAGGTATGATTGCTCGACACTCCATATGTTCACATGGGAAATTGATTAGGTTAGCTGTAAGATCAGCATTTATGTGCACTTATCTACATGCCTGCTCTGCTCTGCCTGCATTTGTCTTGGCGCATGGTGCTGACAGTATCTGGTGCTGTGCTGTCTCTGTGTAACTGTGTGACATATTGAGTCATCACACCAGAGGTACAGATCTACTGGCAATAGGAAAGCAGTCTATTGCCTATTTTACCGAGGTTTCCTGCATATAACCAGTGACATCACTTCTCATGTGCTACTTTTAGATGCCTTTTTCAAGATATTTAAAACTTTTGAACTCTGAGCAAATTGTTGTTGTTGATTTGAAGAAGGCAATGGGCAACTTGGTAAGAAATGTTCCACAAACTGCAGAAACTGATTTAAAAAAAAAAAAAGTATTATTATTTGTAATTCATAATTATGTATCTAAAATATTTCACAGAATTATATGTTTTTAAGCACCTTTCACTAAGTCTTGATTGTTTGTTTTTTATTTTATCTTTTTTTTTAAAACAATTTTTCAGTTTGTTTTTTTTTTGATTCCTTGATTTCTTAATCATTTTTGGGTTTTTTCTTTTTTCATTGCTTATTGCCTTCTTCCCATGTTTTTGAAAGAAATCAAGCCAATTGGCTCAGGTTTCAAAGGATTAAAAGGCTGGCATGAAGGCACTTATTTTGGCGGAAAATGAGTATAAGTTTCACATGAGAAACAAACAGTTGTCTCTTGGGTTCACTGCCAACCGCAGGATCCTAATTGACTTTTTATGAGCACTGTTTCAGAGGTGCCGGCATGTTATTATATTACAATACATGCCACCACCACTCAATGCTTTGTGAAGAGGTCGTGGTCATTTCACGTATTTCTTTGAGACCAGGTCGTACTGGTTTGAGCCATGCATTGATTTCTAATTTGCTTAAAAAACAGTGCTCTAACTCCTACATGGCTTGAATTGCATGCAAACTTCAAAGAAAAAAAACAAAACAAAATACTTTACACTGGATGACCTTTTGGTGTAGTTTTCAGATGTCTGAAGAAATAAATACTAATATAGACTAATGAATAATAATAATGAATAAGGACTAACAGATGAAGTCCTGAAATGGCAAACTGAAGGTGATGCGATTTGTGTTAAAGGTGAGTCATCAAACTCTTCATAATCGAGAAACATGAACGTATAAGCAGAACAAACACGCTTGACATAGTGTTGACAAGGCAACTGGCTGGTTTCCTTTTATCAGTTTTGCTTATGTGATATCTTCAGGTGAGTTGGAATGAACTGCTTTTGAGAGAAATGATACAACCAAGGTGAAGAAGCTGAGCGCCTTTGAAATTACGTTGTTGGCTTGGTCATGAGCATTTTTTTTTTGCAATATGAGTTGCACCTGCTGCTTAAAGGTTGATTTGTATGATACACCTGTGTGTTTATGTGCGCCACGGTGCTAGCGAGCTTGTGCTTCTGTTGCGGCGGCTTGAGAAGCTTGCGGTAATAAGCAGTGCTGATCCCACACTCTAGTAGCTAAGGTCAAATCATATGTTGATATTTTGGTCTTATTCTTGCTGTCCAAGAGCTGCATGTTATGCTCCATTCAAAGTCTCGTCTCGCATGTGATCAACGGCCTTGTTGGCCTGCCAGTCTTGTGTCTTGTTGGCCTGCCAGTGATGGAGATTTTTGATAGGTGGGTCTATTTGTCAATGACACCTTTATTCCAGGTGAGGATGATGCTGCAGCCAATCCCCCATCCCCAACAGCCCCAGCAGGTTGGTACCCTTAACAACCCTTACTACTTCCTAATTCATTCCTCTTCATCTTACCATTTGAGGACGGTTGCAATCGAGCTTTCTCCTTAGGTCAGGCTCAAATCAACTCCCATCGCCTCATGGGTGCTTTGAGTAGAGAGCTAAAGTTGGTAGATATGTCGATGATATGTTAGTTTATCAGCTATATTGTGGCGATCGACTTAAATGTTTTCTGGTGCTTAATGTGAATTTCATCTTCAGGTTCTTGGTTAGTGTTGTAGTCTTTAGTAAGAAAAAAGCATTGGCCCTAGTCGACTTCACACTCGAAGCGGTGTATGTATTTTCGTACGGATTTTAATGTCTGTAAATACTCTGATGTATGTCTGTGCACTGACATACACATAGCAGCCTAAATGTGTGATTTTTACATGCAAATACTCCTATGAACACATCATCCTTTATTTACACCTCAGAAATAAAGGTATGCATGTGACCATATTTCACATGTATATATTAAACGTACAAAATAAATACATGGTTGCTAAATGTGCATTACACATGCACATTATTGTTCGAATTTATTGTTTAAAATCCTGTCTATCTACTAAAAGGGAATGCTGCTGAATTGCAGGTTTTATATATGTTGTTTTCATGTCCCAAGACCGTTTGATATGCGGTAAACTCTAAATTATTACAATTAATTATCCAACTTTCGTCATGAAAATTAAAAATTAAATATATTATTGAATCGCCATTGTGAGAGAACAGGTCACGGCAACAAATAGCTAATGTTACATCTTAGACGGGCCTGGGCATTACCATTCCCTTTTATGCTGATACACTTGGTTTTTTAAAATACTCAGACGCGGTGAATTAATTTACTTGCTGTCTTAATATCAACTTTATATCTGCATCCCAAACTAGCTCAGTGACATACATATTTATCCTAGCTTGCAGCCTGTGAGCAAAAGAAAGGGGATTATTTTTAAAGGAAATATACAGTACTTTCCAAAAACGTTAAGGCTGACGTCTAACTTTCCCATTGCATTAAGTCTTTATGCTAAGCTGGGTTAAAATGTACCACCACTGAACTGAATGTTGATAAAGCAGCGAATAAGTTAATTTACCAAAATGTCAAAGTATTCTAAATTATCTTGCTTATGTTTTAATTTCCCCTACTTGTATATACATGATAATCATTTAGGACTCTATAAGACATATTCCTGGATACTTTTCATTATAAAAGCATAATAAGCTGCTGTGGGTTGGAGAAGTTAATCAGACATATCAAACCCACAATTAAGTCCTTATCCTTGAAGCCTTTTTGTCTTGTAAAACATACTCAAAAAAGCTTCCGATGAAGCCTAAATTTGTCTTTTGTTTGGCTTATAAGAATACGTTTTCTGGGGAAATTTGTTGCCTTTTTTTTTTTTTTTAATCAGTGTACCAAGCAGTGTGGATGGCATGACATTTTGGTGAGACACCAAGCTGCAGACCACTGTTCAAAACCAAAAAATAATAAAACCGGTTGTTTTTCATTCACTGTTTCCTGCTCTTCAAGCGGCTTTTTAGCTACCAAAACTGGGTATTTTAGGCAAAAATATTATCTTAAACTAACCATAACAAAGTGGATTTTGTTCCTAAATACAGTGAATGGGTTGGCGGTGGTCAAAATGCTAAAAACAACCAGCTTCAGAACAAAAGTCCACAAATAGTTTATAATTAAAACCCTTCATTTTGATTTTAAAAGGGAAACGACTTCAAGGGTACGGAATTTGTAGTCGGTTGGATTAACTTCCAAATAAAAGATAGTCACACAGCAGCTTCCTAAAGCTGTTCAATGGAAAACATCCAGCCGCTAGTCACACTCACACTGATGTAGCCGCAATATTCATCAAACCACCTAGTTAAGTTTTTCCTCATTAATTTCAATGACTACTGTGCTTTTTTCACAGAGGATGCCAATTCACTCAAGAAACTCTCAATTGAGCTGCCTAGTAAGACCCCTCTGTCCAATCCTACCACCATTTTAGTACCTGTGAAACCAGTAGCCTACTCAGAATAAATATCAACCACTGTCTGAAAGTAGGAAACATGTTGGAGACATGTTTATTTATAGATACTTTTTGTGTGTTTGGAAGTTAGCTTTTCAATATTAGAAAGTGAAGATGTTAAAAATGTCCTTGCTAACACATTAACATACACCCATTAATACCAGTGACTTTCTTGGTTCTATGGTAATTACAATTTTACGGTTTTACTTGACCATGTTTTTCTGTTTTCTGTACACATAAATTGCTATTTATGTGAATACATTTGGAATTCGGCTTCAGAATTCCTTGGGTCAGTGCTTGCAAATCAGTACTTGCTTGTTGGTTTCACTTTTTTTTTGAGTGTGTGCTTGCTTCAGTGGACTTTACAGTAATATTCCTTACAATATGCTGTAAATTTCTCTCTGTCTTTGTTTAGATGATAGCGTGCCAGCCATGGGGAGAAAAGACTCAGGTAATAAAGTGGTAGTCCAAAAAAAAGACTTGTATGGTAATTATGTACGTTCCTTCACACAATCCAATTTAGACCGGTATCAAAAAAATCAGTTTGTTGTTTTTTGTCATAGCTGGTCAGATGGAGCCTTGCCAGCAGCTTAGCATGATCCAGGTTATTTCGTCTCAACAACATGGTGTGCAACATGATAAAGATTGTTTTCCTGATATGTCATAGTCCCAGTTCTTGAACTGACATAATGGGGCATTCGGAAAATTAAATCTTTTTCATTTGCATTAGAATACTTTATTAAAAATTAGCAGCCAGCATATTACGTTGGTTGGATGGTTTTGTCCATGGGAAACTTGCATAAAATGTGAAGACAAGCAAAGGAGACAGTGTTATTTATCCACGTTCAGACCTCCCATTGCAAAGAAGACTGGACAAAAAGGAAAACGAAGACTTTACAAACTGTAAATGTCCCTTAAATGTGGTCTGACGTACTATTTAGACGCTTAATCTGTGTTTCATATTGTCTGTTTCATGCTTTCCATGTTGCAAAGAGCTTAAATTCTGCTGCTGTATGAGGTGTGATAGCTGAAAGTGAGAATATGTGTCTGTTTGTCTGTCTGTGTAACTCTCCCTGGTAAGACTAAAATTTTCAGATCAAAAGTGAAAGGTGGGTGTATGAATTCTTCCACTGTATACTGCTGTATTTTTTCCTTGGACATTGACAGTAGAGAGCACTGTGTCATATATGTGTTTCTCCTGACTGACCAGTGTGGTCTCTGGGAGAGGGCCAGGCCCAGAGGAGATTGAAAAGCCCATTGACACCCCACCACGGTCCACCCTGCTGATAGAGAGTCCCCAAAGTGCCTCTGTCGCTGTGGGTGAGTAACAGCACAAAAAAGGCAGTTAAAGAAGAGTTGAAGATGGTAAAACATGGTAATTCTAGACATTAATAAGGGCAGAAGAAAATTAAAAAACAAAAAAAAACTTCCAGAGTGGAACACTAGACTCAGTGTCTACATCAGTGTTACATGTGGAGGTATGGTTAGTACCTCTATAGTTTAACATTTTATTAAATCAGCTGTCTTTGTGACATTATTGGCTTATTGATTGGACATTTAGTCCTGCTGGACTCTGTTTTTCTGTGGTCACATTGTATTTTCTTTGTCTAAAGGTGGAGACATCACCTTTATTGCCAAGGTGGAGGCCAAAGACCTCCTCCGCAAACCCACTGTCAAGTGGTTTAAAGGAAAATGGATGGATCTGGCCAGCAAGACAGGAAAGCACTTACAGCTGAAAGAGACCTTTGAACGAGTGACCAAGGTACTGTAAAGCAAGGCCTAAACCTGTAACAGCTCCTACGTGAGCACAACTCAGTTTTTAAAGGGAAATGGCGGCACTGCACGTTTCTGCAAAACACCATATACGTATCATATCAAAGTTTCGAAAGTGACATAGTATATGAGCTGCAGACCACACTTCAAGATAAACAAACAAGTGTTTTTCCACCAGGGCACAAAAAGTTGTTGCTTATCCAAAAGACTTCATTATCTGCCAACGTAGTGCAACGAAGTGCGGTTGTTTTCAACCAAGATGTAATTTCGTTTTAGGCTGGGATTGCGAGACAATAAGCAGTTGAATTTCTATCAAGACATCGACTAATATTTTCCTCTAGGATAGTGCAATGAAAAGCGTTTATTTTTTAAAAAACACATCCCTGCATTTTCTGCTAGCATAGTACCTGTAAAAGCAGTTGTTTTTTACTGAGACGTCGCCTCTTTTTTTGCCAAGACAGTGCAACAAAAAGCAGTTGTTTCTTACCAAGACATCACTGCATTTGCTGCCAAGGTAGTGCGATGACAAGTAGTTCTCTTTTACTAAGGCATTGCTGCATTTTCTGTTAATATGGTACCAAATTAAACAGTTGTTTTTTATCAAGACATTGCCTCATTTTCTAGCGGTATAGTGTGACGATAAACTGTTGGGGGGTTTTTTTGGTTGTTTTTTTTTTTTAACCAAGACATTTTTCTGTCGTCTGTCTTGGTGAGCACATCCTCACAAAAAGCTTTGTTGAACCGATTTTTATATGTCTGGTAGATCCACACATTTGAGATGCACATCATCAAGGCCAAAGAAAACTATGCTGGAAACTACAGGTGCGAAGTCACCTACAAGGACAAGTTTGACAGCTGCTCCTTTGACTTGGAGGTTAAAGGTTTGTTAAATCATCAAAGTGCATTACATTTATTGTAATATGTCAACAAAATACAGATTAGCTTATGTATTGTTGCTGTCTTGCAGAGGCTGGACAGGGCTCACAGAATATTGATATTCGATCAGCTTTCAAAAGAAGGTAACAAAAGAAATGTCAACAGCAACCATTATGAATTCACTATGTCCCAGTACAGTATTTCCTTTTTTTGCCACTTCACCTGAACAAACCAAGGTATTTATACTAGAAATGATTATATCATACTAGAAATGACACTAATAAATGCTCCTTAGTAGTGAAGAACAGAACTAGTGCGAAAAACATTTCACCTTGTAGTATTGTATTGTACGACATTTAAGTGTGACAAGATGGTTGTAATGATGTCATTAACCTTTCTCAAAGGTAATTACAAATCAACCAGCCGACTCAATGTGTAACTGAAGGCCAACTCTTGCATTTTAAATCTCCCTCCAAACAATGTGTCTGGAAAGCAATGCAAAGCATCCCAGTTTCCCACAATGTTGCTGCTCAGTAATGTTGCTTCGACACCGCACATCTACTGTTGCAATATTACCTGGGAACGCTCTTTAAGTGTCTTACACAAAACACCTTTTTTCAAGCTTTTATCCAAAAAAAGACACAAAAGGGTTTTTGTGTAAGCACCAATCGGAGCTAACGCAACGATTGATGTCAGAGCTTCTGCTTTGTGTTGCTCTTTAAACATTGTTTTCTAGTGCCTGTAACTGTTTCATCTCTGATTAATCTCTCCTTGTTAACAACAGCAGTGAAGGACAAGAAGATGCAGGGGAGCTTGACTTTAGTGGTCTCCTTAAACATAGGTGAGAATCACATCCCAACCCTGAGTGGATTTTGTCCTTTTTTAATATTTTTAAGCCCTTATTTTTATTTTTTTTTTTTTTTTTTTTGATTCGCTACTTTTCTCCTTCTTTTCAATCTTTTGTAAATTTGATTTGTGATAGTCCACGGTATAAGTGGCAGGTACTTTTTTTTTTTTTGATGATACATTACACTATACCAGAGGTTTTCAGAGTTTAAAACTGTGGGCTCCACCCAGACAAAATTGTCTCCCATCATCCCCATCTGTATACAGATACAATTAAAAAATAAATAATAGAATAAATAAATAAAACATATAAATATCTATAAATAAATAAATAATTATATATGTCTAAAACATAAAAAAATAATAATAATAATAATACTAAATTAATAAAAAAAAAAATATGTGGCTACGTCAATGATAAAAGAAAAGAAAATACAAATACTGCACTGTAAATTATTTTAAACTCAATGATTTAAAAAAAAGCTCATCTTAATGGATTTTTTCATTCACTTTATTTATCTTTGTCTGATTTTGACTTGAGAGACAACCATGCATCATCTAGGGTAATTGACAGTAAGGAGTAAAGAGTCGGGGCTATAAATTTAATTATTTAGATTTTGGCATAATTAAAAATATGCAGAATAAGCTATAAGAATTTCCTCTTTGCCAGTTTACTGATTGATGTACTGATAACTATTAATGGATTATTTTGATACGGAATAAAACGTAAAATGTGATGGTTCCCAGGAAAGCTCTGGAGTTATAAGGTGCGTCTTCATACTTTGTACTTAAGCAGGTATATAGACATTTATTTGTGACTGTTATTGGAGATAAATCACACTGAATCTAAAAATATGTGTATCATGCCTGTGTAGTCAGATTTGATTGAGTTATGAGTCTGAAAAGGAGTGCGAATTTTGGGAGGTGCGCCTCACAGTTTGAAAACCTCTGGTTTACCAAAGCTACTGTGGTGACTCAAAATAAACACCATGATGCATATTTCAGATGATACAGTACAAAGTGTGAGAACAAATAGACCTAGACAGTGACACTGTTCACCGGCGAAAGTATACATTTATTTTGGGCTTGTCTCTTCTTCTCCCCTACATATTCAGAAATCAAAGGTTAGTAGAGAGAAAATCATAGGTTTTAAAACGATTAGACCTTACTGCGGGTGAGTACTGTATAATCCTTTAGAGTCCCCAGCATGACATGTAGCTCTAGGAATTGGACGAGCAAGAGTGTTGGCCTACTGTAGCACGGTAACACTTCATTTGAAAGCAGCATTCCTAACCGCTCTGCCAGCAAACAGCAATGATGGAAATGGGCCTTGCATCATAAAAACTCGGAGGTGGCGGCTCTTCATCGAGACGTGAAGTTAGACGCCACCTTTATGAGGCAGAGTGCGCCATTTTGGATCATTAATGATGTGCTCGTGGGGCCACGGTGAAATGATGCTGTAAAATAGTGTTATCTCTACATTGTCGTTTTATTTCAACATAGAAATATAAGGCAAATACCACCATGTTTATTTCAGCTGTCTTTATAATTGCCTGAAAATAAACAGATGAGAAAAACAAACATAGAATAGAATAATATGTGACGCTATTCACCTCCAATCTTTCGGGCATTTGGGAAAATGTCTACGAAAGAAAGGGCTGTCTGAATGTTCTTTATGTCAACTAATGATTACACTCGTGCAGGGCGACGTTTCTTATTAACTTGGACCTCACAAATCTAACGTCTTTAGTATCATTATCTAACAGTGTCGGAGCATTTCTGAAGTGATCACTCAAACCAACAACAAACAAAGGGATGGGCCAGTTCATAAGAGCAATATGAAAGACATTAAAATCAGCATTAAAAATCTTTGTTACAGGCTTTCTCTAAATCTCTGCATGCTGCATATCATGAATTCCAGCCTTCAGCATTACAAGAGGTTATATTACACATATATTTTCTATTAAAATGGAAACAACTCCCTAGTTGATCTGCATTTTTTCCTACGTGCTAATTTCATCCTACAACACTGTTAAAACCACTTAGTGTTAAATGAACTCAAATATCCTCCATAGTTCAGTTCCATTTTAATGTTTTGTAACAGCGTCCTAGGGCTGGGTGGTATAAGGGAAAATCAAAAATCATGTTATTTTTGACTAAATACCTCGATATCAGCATTGCGACAGTATTGTAAGGTTGAATACATGTGCTTCTACAAAGTATTTACCCAACGTATCTCAAAAATAATCAGCAGGAATATGCATTTTTGTACTGGAGGAACTTAATTGTAGTTCTAAGACTCCCCCTTTCAGATTGTGTCCACACCACAAGAACTAGGAATGACCATGGTACTTAAAATGCCATTTTGAGGGACAAAACACACGAGCCAATGCAGCACCGGCAACCACCATTTTTAAAAACCTCTTAAACTGACAATGCTAAACACAAACAACAACTTGTAACAAAGTTTTTATAAAAGGAAGAAAACGAAGGTATTCTAATAGAACGGTTCATCTGACATCCCACGAAAATGCATGCACAACAGCTCGTATGATATAATATGAATTAACGCCCCATAAATTACATTATGTCCTTAACATACAGTTATGTAATTAAAATACAGTTACAGAGGTTAGCTTTAGACAATAAACGTTTCTATGGTTAAATTTAGGAAAAGAAACATGGCGAGAGCGTTCCGAAAAATGTATCAAAGTTCCCTAAAAGTTCACACAGATCCAAAAAGGCGTCTCCTGGGAAGAAAATCCTGCGGGAAAGTCTGTTTTTTTCCTGGGAAAAGTCCATATTTTTGGAAAATTATGATATTTGTGACCCATCCAACATGCCTCCTTCCAAGAAAACTCAGGACTGATTTCTTGTTTACTCCCGTCAGCACATTGGTCACGAATTTGTATGATTTTTGAACAGTTTGTTAGAATAGACTGAAGAAAAAATTTGCAAATAGGCAGACAGTAATGTCCATTTATACCCAACATGGAAAATACAAAACAATTGGGACTGGTCAGAGCAAAAACATGAGAATCCACAATAGCCGCCTTACATTACTTTAGCATTTTTATTTGCTGTGTAAATGCAAACAGAACAAAAGCCCTTGAAAGTATGTAGTTCTCAGGGGAGCTGCCCAAAACTGTTTGGTCTGAAAATGCCTAATATGGATATCATGACTGAGTGGGTAAAGGTAAATAATAAACCAGCTAGAACAGTCTGTTAACTTCAGAAAATTACATAAATTTACTGAAATGCAGCCTTTAAAACCAGGAAAAGACATCATTTATGGTATTGATATTGTAAAATCTAAGACGATAACAATATAATCTCGATATATTATCCAGCCCTACAATTTTCCCCAATTTTCTTAGTCAATAAAGATCCATTCAGATCATTTTAGTCCGTCAAGGAACTCCACGGTACGACACACACCTCACTAATCAAGCATTCCTGATTTTGGCATCTTGCACACTTCAGATTGAATCGTGGTGGACAGGCACGTCAAAGGACACGATTAACCCTCCATTATTTCTAAGCCAATTAGATAACACCTCTGTGTCTTGTGTTACGGTTAATAACATCTGACTCGAGGGCTGATGCAAAAAGCTATACAGCTCGCCATGCCCATCCCTTTGTGTGACATGTCCCGAGGAACGCTCTGCAGGGAAATGGGTTATGCAAACCAAAAATGGCAGAGCAGGAACCAAAGAAAACATGAACCAAGTTAAATAAGCACATATTTTAGAGCTGAAGAATCACCCTACCAATGCCTCAAAAACCCTATTCTAGAGGTACATGAGTAGTTCCTCAGGACACGTTGCAAACATCAGTCTATGACCGCTTCCCTCACATCGTTCCCTCGTATTCGGCACCACTAGGGAGCCAAAACAGCAGGATGATACCCCAGAGGTCGATGTGTGGGAGATCCTGAAGAACGCTCGGCCAGATGAGTACGAGAAAATCGCCTTCATGTACGGTATCACAGATTTGAGAGGTCTGCTGAGGAGGATGAAGAAGATCCCAAAAGAGGAGAAGAAAAGCGAAGGTATATTCCTGTTTTCCAAATGTTGGATGTGCTCCTTGGTGTCAGTCTTAATCTAGATATTGGTGTCTCTTTTGTGACCTTTATTCCGTTTTTTCAAAGCTTTTGCGAAGAAACTGGAGCCAGCATATCAGGTGGATAAAGGTGGAAAGATCCGCTTGGTGGTCGATCTGGCCGACCCCACAGTGGAGCTCAAGTGGTACAAGAATGGACAGGAGATCAGACCCAGTCCCAAGTATGTCGTGACACTTCCTTCAATATATCTCCTGTGTCTTCTCCCCTTCAACACAGCACAAATGAAACATATTTTCAAAAATGTGTTTCATTTGTGGCATCGCCGTTCTTTAGCAATCTTCTGATATTATGTGTTTCACATAATGTTTTGTCACCACCTAAAGCACAATGGTTCACACGTTTTACATCACACGGAGTTTTATTTTCACTGATTTACGTAAGCTCGAAATCCAATCATGGACCTACATTTTTAAAAATGCCTCAGTAGAAAGATATTGAAATCTAAAAGTGACTCAATAAGAGTTTTTCTGGTGTAACGTTACACCACCTTCACAATACAACCCACTCAACTGTGAACCATTGCCAGTGAATAAATAACGTTCTCTCGGCTCTAATGTGGCTCTACTCAGTTTCCACAAAGTTTCACACACACACACACACACACACACACACACACACACACACACACACACACACACACATTATTATGAACATTACGAATTCACAGGGCTATGTAAAAAGGCCCTAGAGCTACATTTGGGTGTAAACGCAGTGAATGAAGTCAACTGTTGTAGTTAATTGCCATTAACTACTGTATATGTCCTCCTCTGTACAGGAAAAAAGGTGGTACCTCCTTCACAGGTCTTTAACCAAGACTGGCTTTGAAAAAAAGTTTAGTAGATGCTAAATTACATAGTAAATGTACTTCACCAAGTGATTACTACTGTGGCTTAACAACAACAATCCTGTTATTATGTAGGCATCATGACTGTTTTTCTCAAATCGTCTTTAGTTGAAAGGATGTGAGTAATGGCTTCATGTGAACTTATTAATTAGAAATGAAGACTTGAGTATAACAACACTAAAAAGTGGGAATCAGAGTGAGACATATTATTAACCTTGCTTATAGTAACAACACCTTTTGTCAGAGAACAATGATGTTACATGTACCTTTAAATCCATCTGCTGGTTCAACCATGTCTGATCTTTAACTGTTATTTTTAGGAGACTTCAGACCACAGATGCCTCTGTACGTCCTTTACGTGGTGAAGCAATACTATGTTTACTTGTAAAGGAGTCATTAGACCAAGCAGTGCTAACAAAATGTAAACGAACTAATATTTCGCCATTGTTCTTAGTATATGCTAATTACATAAAGCAACACGTTCACATGGATACGAAGTAACGTGAGTTTTGAAAAATCTCCACCCTAGAAGGTGTTTTGGAAACCATTGTTTCAGTGACCTAAAACTCGATTTGCATAAAGACGAGAGGCCAAAACATAGAGGAAACTATCCATTTACTCTGTATATGTGTAGACAGGGCCTTACAATGTGTCTAACTGGTGCGTGAGTTTCCTGGCCACTAAACCAGTGCCATAAAGGCTAGAAAGACAGAAATTCAAACATGTTTGCTTTAAGAATCCTAAAATATATTGAATAGATTTTAGGTTTACAGACTTTTAAACTAGATGAACACTATGTCGAATCAAAATGAAACTTCTGTTCAAAGCCATACAAAGTTAAAGCCATCTGGGAGGTTATTACTGTTTTCTGGTTTTGGTCTCCTGTCGCATTTTCTCCAGGGCTACGAAGACTTCACTATAAAAAAACACTCTGTCTCTCTCTTGACTCTGTTTGCTGTCTGCATAAACCCCTCCTCCAGGCATGATGTCTCTCTGTCTTTGTCTGTCTGTCTATCTGTGTGTCATATCATGATGCTCCTTCCTGTCTGTCATTTTCACTTCCTGCACACTCCCTGTGCTCCGGCCCCATTCTGGCTCCACTGCCGACCTTTAGTCAAAGGAAGTAAGTCCATCCATCCAGTCAATTCTCCCCTCTCCACGTCAGTGTTTTGGTGTGGTTCACCCTCGTTGTATAGCGTGAAACATGGGTTTATTCAGCATATTTGATGCATGTTAAGTATAACAACGGTGCCAATTATTCATTTTGTCAACACGGCTGTACATTTTGATTTAGAGAATGATTTTTGTCTTTGCTTTACTAAATATCTAATAAAATCTATTTCTACCTATATTTTACCACATATTGGCACAATTTCTGTTGTCTGTGATGAGTGATGTGACTAATGGACTTCCTGTTTAGGTATATTTTTGAGCATAAGGGCACACAAAGAATTATGGTCATCAACAACTGCACCATGAATGATGACGCAGCTTATTCTGTAGCTGCGGGAGATGAGAAATGCGCCACAGAGCTGTTTGTCAAAGGTATCTCAACCACTGCTCACCTTTAACTTACAAAGAACTGCAAATGACATGTCACATGCAGATTTCTGATCAGTGATAAGTTTCTTCTTCTATTATTGTTTTACAGAGTTGCCAGTAAAGATTGTCAAAGGTATTGAGCCTGTGAAGACCACGGTGAATGAGAGGATTGAGCTGGAGTGCGAGGTGTCAGAGGAAGGCGCTCAAGTCAAATGGTAAGTTTTTTATGAAGATTCAATGTGTCCCAAATACAGGGTTCCCCACACATTGTCGCTCAATCATATTCAGCTGCTCATGTATCCATGATGTGTGTATGTGACTAATTTCAAATGCTTCTTCCTCTTTAAGGATGAAGAACGGCGTTGAGGTTCCTACAGGAGTGCGCTCCAGATACCGAGTTAAGGCTGAAGGAACAAAACACTACTTGGTGATTGATGACGCCTCCAGAGAGGACACTGGGACTTACTCCATCATGGCTACTGGTGGCACATCTGAGGCTCATGTACAGGTTGACTGTATGTACCGAACTTTTTCCGTAATTTCAGTTTGGTTGCAAAACTTTCAGAGGACTCTGTATAAATAATTTGTTCTATTCTGTTTTACACCCTTCTCATATTTTGATTAGTGAAACCGCTGAAGGTGTACCAGGACCTGCAGGACATGACGGTAAAGCTGGGCGAACCCATCAAGCTGCACTGTGAGATTTATCCCGGTAACGTCCCTGGTCGTTGGTACAGGAATGGACAGCTGATCCAGCCCAATGACCGCATCACCATCCTACACAGAAATAAGTATGTAAAATGTAATAATCTCTGTTCTATCAAATCCAATTTCCCACAAATGCTGACATCATTTTGATTTTCCAGGAACCATCGTCTTGAAATTGCAGCCAGCTCCCTTCATGATGCAGGAGATTACACTTTTGTACCAGAGGGATATTCACAGAGCCTCTCAGCCAAAATTCACATCATTGGTACACAAATTACCCATCATTTATAACTTGACATTATACTCAAAAAAAAAACCTAAAAAAAGCAAACATCTTAATTTAATTTCTTTTATGATTTAATTTCTGCAGACCCACCCAGGGTGCACTTGGACAGTTTGAACTTCCCAGACAACACTGTGACAATTGTGGCAGGAAACAAACTTCGCTTGGAGATCCCCATCAGTGGAGAACCAGCACCCAGGGTGGTGTGGATGAAGGGAGAACGGGTGAGCTTTAATCTTTTTAGTCTTTTAAAGGGTGGGGCTGGGGTTATTTTTTTCATAGTGACTGACTACAAATTGGCAGCACTTTCCGACGTCCTTATCCCACCTCTGGCAGGATTGACTGGCAACAAAAATCAGCCCCGGACTTTGTTGTCAAGCTGCCCCAATTTGACACACAAAATTCAAACTGACATCTTTGTCAATCAATGAATAATTAATTAAAAAACACAACTCAGTTTTTATTCTTTGTGTTACTAAAATGCGGAAATTTATTTTCTAAGGTTTTCCTCCCCCATGCATGCAAGTACAGAATCCAAAAATACAAAGCTGAATGAATGCATTGATCACTAAATTACCTCAATAACCTACTCTGCAAAACAGTCAACAATGTTTAAGCTAAATTAGAAACAGAAAACTCTATCCACAGGAAGACCCTATATTAACACTACATATTCACACAAAGTACACTTAATTTGTGTATAATAAGTGTTACATATTTAGTGTTTGTGAAGTGTATAAAGTACACCTTATAAGCATTAATATTTAACAAATCATTGTATTGCTAGGCTGGCTATCAATTATTAAACACCTTATCAGGTGTGGCCAGCATGGTGCCTGCAAGGTACTAGATGCTGCAGGGAGCCAACAGAGAACAACTGCAGTCAAGCCAGTCATCACTGGCATCTATGTGGTCAAATCAGCCCATGCTCTGACCGTAGTGCATCCATGTACTGACATTTATGGTGAATACATTCAAACAGCCCAGCTCGAGCTCATGGGGAGAGCTAGCAACAAACTTGGAAAAAAAGACTCTCATCAGACAAGACCACAAGAAAAATTCCCAAACTTCCTGAAGGCTAGTGTATGCCAGGTTTCTGAAACTACGGCTCATTGCTTACTACCAACAAACATCTTTAAAAAAACTGGTCACAGATATGTATTTTCTGTTTTTTTATAAAGCAAAATAATTCCCTAAAACCCCCGGGCAATGTAGGTTTTATCAAACGTTTAAGGATTAAACAGTGCATTTGTTGGGTACTATTTTCAGCTGTGGATTAAAACAAAATCAATGCTCCCGTGGATATTTCCAGTCACAGGACAGCATTTGTTGAATGCACTCAGAATAACCTACAGTGACCTTGTTCACAGTATTGAAGGAACATGTCACTGAGTACAGTGTGGCAAACTGATGATTTTAATAGTTTTTGGAGAAACAATAGAGCTCTACAGAACTGAGGAATAATGTTAATTATTGGTTTTGGTCTTGTTGACAACAGTAATAACAGAAAATGGAATATTCTCAGCCTTGTATTTTAAATGTCATCTGGTAGTCACCAGGCCTTTGATTTTTAAGATGTATATATTTTTTCTGTCTTGTTTGTTTTAGGTCATTCTTGAGTCGGGCCATCGTGTCCACGCTGAAACGTACGGCGACCAAACCAGCCTGACAATCGACGTCACAGAGCGAGAGGACACAGGCAACTACAAGATAGTCCTGCAGAACGAGGCTGGTGAAGCCACAGCCAGCATTAAAATAAAGGTCGTAGGTAAGTGATCACAGTCAAAAAACACTTAGTAAGTATTTCACTGCTGATAAAAGATGACCTTTTCATAAAACTAGGCTGTCTATTTAGTAAAAAGACACAAATATTTTTGAAATGCTATATTATCACAAAAAAAAAAACAGAGAAAAAGGGCTGTGGCACTGAGATAGGAGACCAATTACCAAAATGCACTGCGCCGCACTGCGTCGCACTGTACCAATAAATGCTTGCAATGATCGGTGACATCATGCAAGTTGCCCATCCGAAAACAAAGTGGCAGTCTGCTGGTGGGAAATGATCTCATTTTACAGTTCACAATAAGGTTATATATGTTTCTGAAATGAATAATAATCAATAAATAGGCAACTCTGTGCAAGGATTTGGCCCATATTTGATCTGCCTAGTTTCACATTCAATCTCATTATTGTCAGCCTCAGTTTACACAATACAGAAAAAATACAAACTCTAATATTAAACAACACAATATAATATGTTACTCTTGGCATCCTAATGTGGAAGTACAGTGTGCATACATACTGCCAACATTGTTTTGATTTAAAACTAGTTGAAAATTGGCAAAGTGTCCCTTTAAATCAAAACAGCATGTGATGAATTGTAAATTTGTTGTCTGCAGACATCCCTGACCCTCCAGAGGCTCCCTTGGTCCCAGTAGTGGGCGGTGATTGGTGTTCTATGATATGGGAGCCGCCAAAATATGATGGAGGTTCACCATTATTAGGTAAACATTGCATGTTATTTATTACCACAGTTTAAATATATGCGTTGGTGGTTCACTGATAAGCTCTCTGGCCGCCCTCTAAAGGTTACTTCATCGAAAGAAAAAAGAAACAGAGCTCCAGATGGATGAGACTGAACTTTGACCTGATCAAAGAAACATCGTTCGAACCCAAGAAGATGATTGAAGGCGTGCCATATGAAGTGCGGATCTTTGCCGTCAATGCCATTGGTGTGTCCAAGCCCAGTGAGCCATCCAAAGCCTTTACTCCCCTCGGTGAGTAGCCCAAATGACTTTTGAGTTGTTATTGCCAATAATCTGTCCAAGAAAAGTATTACACGAGGTTTCAGCTCATCCAACAACCGTTTCATGATAATGGAGGAAATTTTAAAGAGTGGGCCTGTGATAGTGCATGTGTGATCTGCCCTCGTTACCCCGGCGCTGCAGCTGTTCCTCCCCATACCCCACCATCCAAAGCACTCTGACTGTGACCTCCACTGGACACGCAGGAGCTTTAGAGGATATTAAATATGTCTTTATAATGGCTGCCAAATCATCTGCGGATTAGAGGTTTAGGAGATCAGGTCTGTCAGAGGGTTCAATAGGAGTTAAATATGATTCAGAATACAAGAATAGATGGAAAGACCAGGGACTAATGAGATCTGACGAGCAGATTGATAGCATACCAGCCAGAAAGAGGCAACTCGCTCACGTGTTCACAACCTGCCAAAATGGATGTTTTCCGATCTCGCTCATAGCCGTTGTTGGAAAACAAACAAGGAATGGTGATTATGACTCCTCTGATCTATAAAACCTTTATCTCCACGCAGCTGTGACCAGTGAGCCCACTATGCTGGTTGTGGATGATGTCACCGACACCACAGTAACAGTAAAGTGGCGTCCACCAGAAACCATCGGAGCTGCCGGTCTGGACGGATACCAAGTGGAGTACTGCATAGAAGGAAGTAAGATGACCCACAAATCCTCTAAAGGCCCCCAAACACTACGTGACTGAGTGTTCAAGACGAAAGTTGACATTCATGAGGGAAACATAGTGAAATGTCGGTCTTCAATTTAAATTTTGGTCCCAGATCACATTGTAAATGTGTCTCCAATCACCCTTTGTGCGCATTTTTAATTTGTATATAAAAAACCTGAACAGAAGGAACGGATGGAAAAGATAAAAGATAAAGACTAAATCTGCATTTTCTTTAGTCAATTTACCAAAAATTTGTATATAATTTTCGTTACATTTTAATGGAACCCAACTTGTAACACACATTTGCCAATTTAGAGCCTTTGCACCCAAACTTAGTCTGCATAGAAATTGTTATGGTTTTAAGAATTTTTATGCATGAGTATGCTCAAAAACAACACAGGATGTGGTGGGACAATGTCTGATAGCAAAAGTTACCTGACCCGACCTGCCACACTTGCATGCAGGGTGTACAGTCAGCCGTCATGGAGTAGTGTAAGACACAATTATCATTGAAATATGAGAAACAACACAATCCACTCTAAAAGTGCACTCAGTAGGCTGAGGCGGCTACATTCCAGCTCCCCGAGCTGATAAAAAGCCACTCTTGACAATTCTAGCTGCACGCTTTGAAAGATACCATGCAATTATAAGTGTGAATGTATTTTTCATGACTAAAACACTGCCACAAATCTTTGATCTATGTCATTCATTACTGGACTTTGTCTGTAGGCTACAGCACAACAAAGCAGGAAATGACAATTAAAACAATAAAGAAAGAAACAATTTAGCATGGTAGCATTCTCACTTTCTTAGGATAGATACAGAAAATATCATAAAAAATGACCAAATCAACAAAATCTGCCAGTCTACAAAATCTGGCAGGCAAAACAATCTGCGGACAAAACAAGTCACAGCAGGACTACAGAGAGCTGCTCCCGGTGGGATTTTCCCTCCTGGCTCCGTTATGGTCAAGACGGCAGGAAGGATAGCAAACACTGCGATTTATTCATCTCATAACTTGCTTAACTTCAGTGATCATAACATATCAGTAATGGGATTAATTTTGCAGATACTCCGATCCAAATGAGACCAAACATTTCTATCAATGTTAGTTTTTGAGCGAAATTCAGCAAAGACTATTTTTAAGCTCGACTGTTTTTTCTTTGTAGCTGATGACTGGATAGTATCCAACAAGGAGCTGACAGAGAAGACCAAGCACACCATCACCGGGCTGACTCCGGGGACTAAAATCTTAATTCGAGTCAAAGCCATCAACGCTGCTGGAGCCAGCGCTCCACGGACCATTCAGCACTCCGTCCTGGTCAAGGAAGTTATTGGTGAGCTCCAAATATATTTGAACACAACTTTGATTCTGTAACATGGCTTTAAAGTGGTTTGTTTGGAATGAAAACATTAATAAACTCATATCAAGAACCATGCATCAATCGCACGCCATATGGTTTGTTTCCTCCACAGAACCACCAAAGATCCGTGTCCCCCGACACTTGAAGATGACATACACTCGCAGAGTCGGAGAAGCAGTCAACCTCGTAGTGCCATTTATGGTAAAGCAACCTACCAGTTGAACAACATTCGCTGAATCTAAGCAGAATAATAAATTGCACGTGTGTTTTCTGCAGGGCAAACCCAGGCCGAAGGTCACCTGGGTGAAAGAGGGCAAACCCATCGACCCTACCCACGTCAGCATCCGCAACACAGACTGCGACAGCATCATTTTCATCCGTAAAGCCGAACGCAGCCACTCTGGAAAGTATGAGATGACTGTGCAGGTTGAAAATCACATGGACACGGCCATTCTTGACATACAAATCGTAGGTGAGTTAACAAATACTTGCTACTACAGGCTATCTGAAGGTATCAATATGTCTTAAATATATTCCTTTGCCTGCTGAAGATAGTAAGTGAAAAAAATTGTGTGTGTCGGGCTGCAGGCTGCCAGGAGACATTAAAGACGTGTAAACTATAAGTAGACTTATAACTTTAGACTGTGAACATAACACACTGTTCACACTGCTGGTACAATTGTGACATAGTTATTAAATTTAATTCTATCTGATATAACAAAGGTCTTAAAAAGGCCTTCAGACACTACAACACCTACCTTGATTCGTCTTGACTTTATCCATATCAAAATTACAGCTGTGAAACCAGACCACTGAGTCGAACCTTGGTCTGACAAAAAATTGTGGTCTCAGGCCAGATCAAACTGAACAATAGTTTGGTTCATTTCTGGTGTGAAAACACTTTTTGGATGTTTTATGCTTTAAGACCAGCAACAGGAAGTTTTGGTGGGCTATCATTATGTAATATGAGTAATGTAGCACCTCAGTGCATAGTGCATAGTGTGTGTGTGTGTGTGTGTGTGTGTGTGTGTGTGTTATTGGTTTAGTGACAGAAAGATGTTGGCAATCGAAACAGAGGAGAAATTAGCAGTAAAACTGTGGCAGCAAATATACAGTAAAGGGTTTCAGTTTGTCCATGAACAACTCAACATAACAAAATGAGCCATGGCAGCACACGAGGAGGAGAGAAGATGATTTTATAAAGATTCAGTTGGAAAAAACTGAGGAGAGAATGAGGAAGAGGCCATGTGAGAGGACAGGACAGACATCTACAAACCAATCAATGTCAAGTATAGTGAGACACGGCTCATGTAGGCGATGGCGACAGGACATAGGTAGGTCTTGTTAAATTCTTTAGTGCGCTTGCATAAATGCAATGTGGAAACAAAACTAACCGTTTCAGTTTTATACAATATAACAAAAACTGCGAACCTTGGACTTTGGTTTTGCCTTTCAGGTGAGAAAAGGTCCTGAATTTTAATTTGGGGAACCACGCAGCAACACTATTTTTAGTACTCCAACTTGAAATAAAAATAGTATTATCAAATTGCTGGCTTACGATCTATTCTTTGATTGTCAGACCTACCTGGGCCTCCTCAGAGTGTGACGATTGAAGATGTCTGGGGAGGAAATGTGGCTCTGGTCTGGACTCCTCCAAGGGACAATGGCAACGCTCCAATAACAGGCTACACTATTCAAAAAGCAGACAAGAAGACAATGGTAGAAGATCAGTTTTACAAAATATACTAAACTGAAACTGCAAATGATGTGTGTCGGATATTCAGATGAAAAATCTTCGATCTGCTCTGTAGGAATGGTATACATGCATTGAGCACTACCATCGCAACTGCATCACCATCACAGAGCTGGTGGTCGGAAACGAGTACTTCTTCAGGATCTTTGCGGAGAACATGTGCGGCTTGAGCGAAACCGCCACCCAAACCAAGAAAAGCGCCCTCATCGTCAAAGAAGGTAACAATGAGCGAGCAAATGTGAAAGGTTACTAATCATTTCTGATGGGGGAAAATGCTTCCAAAGTTAGACCTTTGGAACAAATCGCATTCATTTCAAATGTCAATTAAGTTTCATTTTTTGCCAGTTTTTTTTCCACAGTTGTTTTCTGAAAGGTACTGTCAGTGATGTTATCCACCCTAAAGTGAGCCTGAATTTATTCACAGACTCACTTTAAAACTTTACAAGGGTCGAGCTATGACTGACAGGCCCTTTAACAATGTTGTTATAGATTCAGCCGATTATAAACCAAAAAATATTGTCTTTCCCTCATCACTTAGGGAATTTCCCACATGATACCGCTCAGCGACAGTATCATGCACAACCCCATTCCTTTACCCTTCCCCCAACAGGCTTGCAGGTCAAAACACACGAGTTTGAGGACCACGACTTCAAGGAGGCACCAAAGTTCACACAGCCATTGATCAATACTTTTGCCATCGCTGGCTACAACGCTACTCTCAACTGTAGTGTCCGTGCCAACCCAAGGGTAGGTGGGATAACCCAAGGTAAAAGTGGTGTATGTATAGATTACACATCGTGCTCAGGTAAATATACAAGTTGATCATGTTGTATTACTGCACTGATTCTCTTTTTGGTGTGCAAAAAAAAATTGAAGACGATATTATAAATATAAGTAAGAGGACAGAAGTTAGATCTATTCATATTTTGCAGTTCAAACTGTTATTTACGACTCGAAAAATAAACTGAAGGTGACCCTCAATTTAAATGAAACACAGCATGATTAAAGGCATTAAAAGAATCAATAAGCAAACCTAAAACTGTTAGAATAAACAGAAAGCCAATTGTGGACCATTTAAAACAGAAATACAATTATTAAAAACAACAAAATATATTAAAAATATATAGTAACTAAAAGTTGAAATACTGGATAAAAAAAACATGCTATGAAGTAGAAGTAAAACACTTTTAGTAATATCCCCCATTTTTACACATTATAAAATTGGTAGTTTTCAGAGGTCGTTTTGGTCATCATTCCTATTGGTAATAATAACGTTTGTACATGCTGCTGATGTTTCTGTCGTCTGACTGCAGGCCAAAGTGATCTGGATGAAGAATAAGATCGTCATCCTCGACGATCCGCGCTACCGCATGTTTAGCAACCAGGGAGTATGTACTCTGGAGATCAGGAAGCCCAGCCCCTACGACGGTGGCATGTACTCCTGCAAGGCCATCAATGACCTGGGAGAGGCCCAAGTGGAATGCAAGCTGGAGGTCAAAGGTCAGTGTGGACCAGGAGGCGACCCCTTCTTGGATACCTGTCTGTATCTTAGTCTGGCTTCCCAAAGCCTCTCTAGTTTTGTTTTTTTTTTTAATTTCTGCTGCCTCTGCAGAAGACAAAGTGAATCATTTCTAATCACATTCATCTATCTGAAACGACTATAAGGACATTAAGGATGCTTTGGGAAACCAACTCAACTGGAGTACCGTAGTGTTTGAACTGTGTGTCGCAGTCTACCAAAGAGCTGACCACATAAGCGGTGGATATGTAAGTATCTGGACTGGGTTGCTCCAGCTGTTCGTAAATTCATGGCTGCAGATGTGCCTGAAGTCCTTCTGAGGTTCTCAGGGACTGTAAGCTAGTTCCTGGTGACTTAAAAAATCAGGTTGCACCATCAAAACTTAACGAATGATTAAGCTGGTGGAGACGTTAGTAATATGTACATGTTTTATTTTTAGGAGTGTAAACCAACATTTGTTTGAGAAGAAAAAAATGCATTCAGGCATGTCAAAATGTGAATCCACTGACATTTACATGATCTTAGGTCTTTTTTATCTTCCAAAAATGGGCATGGACTTGAAATTTTGAAGTGCCTGTATGTGCTGGTCTGCTAAAAATAACATCTTTAGGAAGCCAAACTATTTATTAAAAAGTTGAACTGCAAATAATTTGTGAATATGAAGAACAGCCGTCCAACCAACCACGAGTAGCACCATTGATCTCCAGCACGACGATTGGCAGATATTGCTGTCAAGCGTGATGTCAAACCCCCTTTTTATAGCATCAAATAACAAATTAAAACCAAACTCATCAGAAAAATTAAAACTAGAATAAACATCAGAATGATAGCAAGCACCTTAAATTATAATTTGTACTTTGATGTTTTCATTTGCATGGAGGGGGTTTATGGTTTTATCAGTTTGTATGGTGCAACCTGTTAAAATTTAGCAATGTGTCACTCTCCATTTCGTGGACACATGTGGGTTGGAAACAGGAATCTATGAACAGCTGGTGCAACCATCTCCTGGACACCATTTTCAAAATAGATACAAATAATGACATAATAATCATAATCCGTTCATTTGTGTGCAGTGCACATAATATCTGGTGACACTTTCTTCATCACCACCATATGTAGAGGTTTATCCCCCGTGTTCTCACACAGTCCAGTCCATCATCGTGTTCATCATCACAACACACCACCTCCACACACAGTCTGTCACCAGTCACACCTCAGTAGGCATAACTTATAGAGCTGTGATGTTTTTGTGTCGTCTTAAAACTATTCTCCACAGACTCCAGTGTCTCCTTTATGCCACACAGTTAACTCCTCATATAAAAGAGTTCAGTAATAACTCAACAGTATTCCCCTTTGCACACATATAACTCCATGTAAACATTTTGTTAACCCCTCTTCTCTTCTCTCTCCCCCAGTCCAAACTCAAGAATTGTGAATGTATGTTCTCATATAAGGTAAGCTTTCATATGGTTTTGGCATATGAAGCTTATGTCATTCATTATGCATCTTTCAGACAGCTTTGTAACCGCGCTTTTCTCAGTCGGTGGGACCGTAGCAGCTTTTCTTCCCCCATGAAAGCAGGACTCAGAGAAAGAACGTGTAAAATCGGACATTAATGACACAAAGTTTGCATGACAACTTTTGCCAAATTATTCCCTAGTTCTGCTTTGCTGGCTGAATTTAAAAGCCCGGTTTTTTAATATTTTAATTGACGTAGTCGCTGGTGTGAAATGGAGTGAAAAGACTACCTCTCATGTATTTTGTGCCACTGATAAGGTGAGTAAAACGTCTTGCAAACTTGCTAACCTCTGCTGAGAGATCAAGAGGTGGGAAGGAGGTATAAATGTTGAAAAGAAGTTTACATTGCTTTTTGTTCTGCTGTTAAATAAAATCATACAGGATCCAAACAGAACATACTAACACTGGGTATTTTTCATCTTCTGCTCCCAAACTGAGTGATGAGTGTTGAAAGAGAGCGCAGTTCCTGTCAGATCCCATTAGCTTACAGTGGTGGAAAGTAATATTAACTGAAGAACTATAATTTCAGGAATATTTTGACATTTTAGGAAGCATTTACTTTCTTGCAGAGAGACGAGACGGTTATTACCAATCTCAGATCTGTCAGTTAGATATGAAGCTACAGCCAGTTAGCTAAGATTAGCAAAAAGACTTACAGTTGGGAAAAAAATATAGCCTGGCTCTGTACACCACAGCTCTGTAAATTTACGTTTGCATGTTGCATTTACTTAAGTGAAGGATCTTAGTGCTTCCACCACTGTTAGCATATTGCGGATGACTAAAAACAGTGTACGCTTCACTAATGTGATTTTAAAAAAAAAGATTATGGACCCGCATTGTATTTCGGTGGAATCATCGATGCTTCTGGTTCTGCAAGCCTGAGCTGATGCAGAGATTTAATGTGCATTGCAAACACGAGCTATTCTGAGCGCCTTTCAAGTTCTTTTACTCGGTCTCCACTGTGGTGAACACTTCTTTGTTCAATCTTTGATCTGCTTGGTCAGCCTCTTGCTCTCTCCTCCACTTCATTCTCTCTCTGTTTTTCACTCTCCACACCTCCTCTGTCCCTTTCAAGAGTATCATGAGAGATTTTTCCTCTCGTCCCTCAGGAGGCTTCACCTTCTACGAGCTCATGCAACGCGGAGTACCCCTACACCTGATTGACAAGTACATGAATGAGAAGATTGTGGAGCAAGAGAAGTAAAACGGGACAGAGTGCAATGAGACACTTTAGCTTTGCAGACATCTGCCGCCACTAGTAATCCTCTTCTCTCACTCACTGACGTCAGTGGCCTGAAGATTGGATGGAGGGATGATGGAGGGATGGTGAGACAGGTGGAGGAGTGTGGGGGAAGGGTGTACTGGTCTGTGGTGTGGCATGCTGTGTGCAGGTTTGGAGCTAGTTACCATAAGAATTTTAAAAAAGCCACTTCTTTGTCACCCTCTTGTGTTCAAAAGACTCTGTTTCAGCTCAGATGCATGCCGGTAATGTTTTGGTTCTAGCTTTGATAAGTACATGTGGTGTATAAGAAAATAAATAATATATAGCACAGTGGCACACACTTACAGTATTTCACATGTTGATTCTTGCTGGGAGTGTCTATTGAAGGTCACAATTTGTTTCCAGGGTCTGAAAGAAGGAAACGGGGAATGTATAAACAAAGGTTTAGTGTGTGTATGGTGTGTCAGAACTTCAGTATGGCAGGACAAATGAAAATAGACCAGAGTAATGTTGGATAAATGAATGTGTCAGCCCTTTCTAAGATAATTTACATCAATATTTGTGCATTTCATTTTTTCTCCGTAGGTCATTTTTGTCTCATAAGTGAGAAAATGTAGAGGTTTACACACAGTCCATATTCTGCATGACACATTATGCTTTTTGGATTCATGTTGGACTTGAAGCTTGATTGATGCTCAGTCATGTGCGCATGCCTTTACCTTTGTAATTATGACCCATGGATTACAATAAAAAAACATTTTAAAAATGTTTTTTTGTTGTGTGTGCTCTTTTTGTTTGGGACTCATAATAGTTTGACTATCAGTAAAAAAAAATATATTGAAGCTTTTACACAGAGCCTTATTCTTGAATAAATAAATTCTAAAATTAGAAGAATTAGGCTCTACTACTATATTTGACTGACAGAATATACACAAAATTTATAATTATTTGCTTGAAAACAACTTTAACACATTAAATCCCACTAGAGGTGTAGACCGGGACATAAAATATAATTAAAAAAATAAGTACAATTCCATTTATTGATCAAAAATAGCCTAAATGAATAAATTTAAAATCACTGGAGACTGTTGTTACATCCTTCTTATTTCCTCTGGGAATTTGGGGGAAGTTTTTCACATTATACAGTGAAATAGTTACACATTATGGGTGTTTCAATATTAATTATTAATTAATTACATAAAAAAAATATATTTTTATAATAATAATTAATATATATATAATTCTAATATATTAAAAAAATCAGAGGTTCTCACTAAGCCCCTAATCACCTTAAGTCTCTAGAAACATGTATGGGGTTTCTGCGGCTGGCCCCTGCCCTCCTGTCATTTTGCAAACGTGGCCCCCATGCAAAAGGAGTTTAGTATCCCTGATCTAGATTGATGAATAGCACTACAGGTAAGAGTTAACCCTTTGAAACCTGGACAAATTGCCTTGATTTCTTTCAAAACATGGAGGAAAAAAGGCAACAAGTAACAGTTACAAGAAATGACCAAAAAATTAGCAAGAAATGAAAGAAAGAAAAGTAAAATCAAACAACAAAACAGCCAGAAAAAAAGTGCTAAAAACAAAAAGAAAAAAAAATTGGAATGTTTTATTTAATGGAAAATTTGAGGGATTTGTGGGACATTTCTAACCAAGTTGCTAATTGTCTTTTATCCCGTGTTTTTAAAAGACATCAAACCAATTTGTTCAAGTTTTGTCCCTTTAAATGCACAGAAAATATAATAGTTAGCTTAATAAAAGTGAATGTACTCCTTAAATCTCTACATTTAGTAAGTGAAATTATAGTTATTCTTTCTAATTTCAACATGTAGCGCTACAAACTAGGATGAGACATTCAAACATTTAATATGAGTATTTTCCTTTAATACTTACTGTTGTTTGAATATGATTGAATTAATGGATAAAAACTTCTAAAACCACTCAACTGTCGTTTTAGTTGTGTATTTTTTTCGTGCCAACTGACACATTTTGCCAATTATTACAGCACATAATGGTTGAAATAACCGCGCATTTACTATTTGTTTACGTTGTAATTTAAACTTCCCGGTACGCAGCTGTATCATTCCCTTCCGGTCCCTCGCTTCCTGCCGAGACGCACCTCGACCAGAAACGTACAGAGTATCGATCCTCATGGTTCCGCTGTGGAAATGGCCTCGTACAGTCACCGAGCTATAAATGCCAAATGAGCTGTTTTTATTTTGGAGAGAGAAGAAAGCCCCGCGTGAAGTTTGTTACGGTAATCTGAGGAGTGACTTGGCAGAAAAAACAATGCCACATTTCCTGTGGCCGGAGCCGCTGTCACCCGCACAACTCAAGCGGCTGGAGGAGCATAAATACAGCTCCTCCGGTCGGTCTCTGTTTGAGCCCCCGTTTCAGATCTACTGGAACTGGCTCGTCCAGCAAACTCCGACATGGATCGCACCAAACACTCTGACTATTGTCGGACTGCTGGTGAATATCCTCTCCACGATGGTGCTTGTCTATTATTGTCCCACGGCAACAGAGGAGGTGAGTAAAGCGACCTTGGCCAAAGTTTCTACACGGGGACTAGCCTCGATTATGTGCCCTTCTCTGGTATGGAAAGAACGCGGATCCTCCATACAAAAGTTGCATAAGTTAAAGTTGCGTTGCCACCTGCGCCAACTTCACACGCGTCAAAAGCCACTATGAAATATTTTTTTCAATCAGCAGAGCCTGCTTGTTAATTCGGCATACGTTTTAGCCTTACAGCTACTCTTGTTTTAATAACATTTCCACTTCATTAATAGGGTCACCCTGCTCTCTTAACACCCGCGGTGTGTTGTGGCAGCGGGTTCAGGCAATATTAAATGAATCACTCTGGATAGTTAATGTTTTATTTAAGAGGCAATATAAGCCGAATTGAAGAGTGTCTCTTGTTTGTTTGGGAATTATATTAAAATTCAAGTTTTCACATTTGTACGGACACAGACAAGCGAGGGCGCTTTAAATTGTAAGATTTTTTTCAATTGGATTTGGTGTGACATCGCTTGTCTCGGGAATACGTGTCCATCATCGCGTTAGTTTTTGGAAAGTTGACAGCTTTGACGTTATGTTTTGTGTTGCTGTTTGCCAAGGCTCACGTGATGCAGTGTTGTTGATGGTAAAACACAGAAATTGTAAGGAAAAATGGTGTTGCTGTTTTTCACGAGGCAAAACTATGGTTAGTAATACTACCAACAGTTACTTACACACTAACAACAGAGGAAAAAAATATTCATATTGCTCAATTGATGTGAAATGGCTTCAGATCCATCCATGAATGGATTAATGAATGGGCCCAGAAGACATTGGTCCAAAGTGTCAGGGCCCCTCTGACCTTCACCTGCAAAATGTGGCTTGAGGAGACACATACTGACCAGGAAGAGACTCAAAATGACCCAAAAAAGAGGCAAAGTAACTGCAGGGATATACAAAATAACTACATAAAGGTGCAAAACAATCATAAAGAGACACAAAATGACCAAAAAAGACACAAACTTTAAATCAGAGACACCAAGTAACCTCCAAGAGACACAAAATGACACTGAGATGAAAAAAAAAGATGCACAAAATGACCAAAAAGACACAAACTCTACCTCTACCTCGAGACTCAAAAAGACTACAGTGAGACACAAAACCCCAAAAAGATGCACAACTACTGACAGATGCAAAATGACTACAAAAAATGACCTAAAAGAGACACAAAATTACCACAAAAACTGACACCAGCTGACTACGGTGAGACACAAAAGAGCAATGAAAAGATGCAACATGGCTACAAAAATACGCAAAACTAAACAAACACACAAACTTTACCTCAAAGAGACACAAAATGTCTACAATGAGCTGCAAAACCACAAAATATGCATAACGACTATGAAAAGATGCAACATGACTGCAAAAATACGCAAAATAACAAAAAAAGCCCACACAAACCTAACCTCAAAGAGACACAAAATGACTACAGACATGAAACTGCAAAGGGATGCTTAAAAACTACAAACAGGCGCAAAAACACAACAACGTCTGTGTTTCTTGCTTTTTTGTACGTGAGCTGTTGGTGGATCCTTCTGCAGATCTGTGCCGAGGGGCCCATTGTGTCATAATCTGCCCATAGATGCGCCTCTAATGTATTCTATAACAAACCTATAACCTATGGTCCAGTAAACTTGTGTCTGTAGAGCAGTGACCCATGCAGGTGCTTAGGTGTGTTTATCAGATTTACACCTTTGTCCAATCCAACTAAGTCCACAGTCCACGCAGCATGCTGTCGCTGTCAAACTCCACATGTGCAAAGGTATTTCAGTTCCCTCTGTTCATCGTTTCAGTATTGCTGGGTCACTCTTCTTCCTTGACTGTAAAGGTATGAACGTTTCAAATCTGTGCAAACAAACACCTATTAAAGGAATTCATACTATAATGGACACAGTTTGACTCTGTCCCCACTGGTCCACGAGGCTTTTAGGACTGTAAAGAAAACAGCAGGATCTCTGAATATTTAGGACAGCATGAGATTCTCCGGAAACACAGACTGTCTTTGTCTCCCTCCTCTCACACACTCACAAGTATACACACACTGTAGTGGTAAACACGCTGGGTTGGCCGGCTCTACCGTCCAGATGGTCCATAACCTCCACCCCAGTTAGAGGAACTGAGTCACACCAGTCAGCAGGAATCCCTCTTTCCCCAAACCTACGACACACACACAGATACACGTGTGTGTGTGTGTGTGTGTGTGTGTGTGTGTGTGGAGAGTGTGTTACGACTCAAAAGTGATGAGGAGCAGTTTTAATTGAGCGTGCACGTCCTCTCGTTTTGTGATAAACTTCTTACATCTATATTTATATCCACAGATCCATTAAAAAAGAATATTTTTAGCTTTTTAAACACCAATTCCCCCCCTCAACCAGCCATTGCAACCTCTATCTCTTCATATTTTAATAAATAAATAATTAAAAAAAGTTTCTTTAAAAAGTAGTAAAATTCACGTAGCAAACAAACAAAAATAAGCACTTCAAAAAAATAAGAAAAATCCGGTGAATACATTTTTAGCAAAATAATGTGCATACATTGACAGGAGGTTTATCAGAAAGGCACAGCAGGAGTGCATGATTTCAGGAAGAGAAATACTTCATATCTTAGTTGCTCTTACATATAAATGCACGGATTTATTTTAAAAACATAGAGAATAAGAAGTAGGTAAAGAAAAAGAAATATGTGCATTATGCTACAATATATAACAATCTATGTATAATAAAAAAAATAATAAAATATGTGCGTTATACTGCAAATTGTGTTATATATGAATGCAAGAATTGAACAAGTAAGAATTAAATAAGAATATTAGTTGAAAGGATATCAGACGGTTGAATTATTGCAGAGTGCTGTACAGAGTTGAATTATTGCACAACTCATTGTGCACATTTCCATTGCCTCACAGTAATCCTGCTTCCTCTCAGCAGGAACACAGCATTTCATGGTTTATTTAGTTTTTGTAGCCTAAAAGTAGCCATGCTCATTAAATATATGGCATTTTCATTGTGAAATAGAGAACCTGCTTTTTTCCCGTGACGGTTATACTTTTTTATGTCACACAAGCATCTAAAGTTTTCAGCCCATATCAGTTATAAAACACTGCTTGTGATGTATGATTTGTAAAATGAGACCTATTTCACCTTTTTTTTTTTTTACTAAACTTTAAATTCATATTATTTGAAACATCTGTGTAAGATATTATATAAATATAGTTGTGCCACACACTTAGTTTCATTTTGACATCGTTCCTTTGCTTTTTGGCTGTAACTAACTGTTATCGTCACCATAGACGAATGAGCAGATCACAAATATCAGGAAAAAGATGCAACAGTATGAAAATGTCATATCATGATTATAGTGATAAAGTTATCATGGTAATCAGTATAATTTCCATGTTAAAATGTGCTGAAATTGTCCAGAAAGTAAATCATTTCACCAAGTTTTATCCTGAAAACTACAAATAGAATCAGCAGCGTTTGTTGTTTGCATAAACATTAAAATAATAACTTAGCCAATGTCTTATGCAAACATTATGAAAAAGATATTGAACGTGCATAAATGTCAAAGGCAGCCAGTCTTTGAAATGTTCGCTCGAGGACTCAGAACCAGCAGCATCACAGGGTTTGCCTGCGTCACACCCACTCTGTAAATAAGGAAATGCTAAGACAAACTCATGTTGCACTCATGCAGCGTCTCTGAGACTGTTCCTAACTTTTTCTAAAAGTGTTTTTTAAACCATTTCATACCTAAAATATTACTCCTCGTGAGCTCGAATAACCCTGCAATCCATTGAAGTCAAAAGTTCATAAAAAATCCTGACTTTCAATCTAAATACAGAAGAGCATCTGTTGGGGAAACATGGGCGTCAGCTTTTAACTCGTATTTATAGTCAAGTCTCGTACAACAGTGCAAAATTGTGCGACGGTTCACAAAAACTTCTCGAGCACAAATCGATGGAAATGGAATTGATAGCTAAAATGTTAAAGCGCATTTTATAGCAAAAACTACATATAACGTTAACATTTTGAAACCTGAGCAAAGATTTCTTTCTGGTACAAGGCACAAGAAATGAAAAAAGAAATGACGCAAAAAATTGCAAGAAATTGCAAGGAATTTGTAAAAAGTACAAGAAAATTACCTCAAAATTAGTGAAAAAAAAATAAATAAATAAATAAAAAACAAGATTCCTGAAAATTTGAGGGCAAAAAAGAAATTAAAAAAAAAGCAAATAATCTGAAAACATTTATTGAAAAAAAAAATAAGGAAATTACTTAGAAAAGTGCTTAAAAATTTTAATACTTTTATGAAATAATTTAAGATATGTAATTATGTTAATTATACAGTTTTCCCTAGACATTTTTAAAAAATAATTTGCAGTTGCTGGTTGCCTTTCGTCACATTTCTGAAAAGGAAAAACGCACCAACTCGCTCAGGGTTCAAAGGGTTAAATAAAGTAAAATAAGTGATAAATGATTCTGCGCTGTGCACTGTAGGCACCGTCACGCTGCTGTGAAGTCAGGTTTGTTTTTGTTGGGCTTGGTGATCTTAAATCTGACTTAAATGACCAAGTTTTCCAAGTTGCGAGAACAACGGATTACGAATTTAAGTCCGTCTCTCCTTCCTCCACCTCCAGGCTCCAGCATGGGCCTTCATCATGAGCGCTCTGGGCCTGTTCATCTACCAGTCTCTGGACGCCATCGACGGGAAACAGGCCAGGAGGACCAACAGCAGCTCGCCGCTGGGGGAGCTATTCGATCACGGCTGCGATGCCGTCTCCACAGGTGCTTAACTGGTTAACGCTGGACAATTACAGACAAACTGAGAACGACAGAGACGTCAATTATTTGTCTGTTGTTCTCTTTCTTTCTTTCTTTCTTTCTTCCTTCAGTCTTTGTTGCGATAGGAACATGCATTTCATGTGGAATAGGAAGATACCCAAACTGGATTTTCTTCTGTGGTTTCATCGGGATGTTCATGTTCTTCTGCGCCCACTGGCAGACCTACGTGTCCGGGACGCTCCGCTTCGGCCTGTAAGTCGCACTTTCAGCAGCATTCGGCATTGAAACTTGAGCAAATTGACTTGATTTCTTTCAAAAACATGGAATGAAGGCAATTAACAACTAATTGAGAAATAACCAAAATAATTCACAAAGCATAATAAAGCACAATAAAGAATTCCAAGGAAATCAACAGAAAATTTGCAAAAATTAATTTAAAAAAATAATCCAGGAAATGACCTGGAAAAAAGGACAAAAAATTGGGAAAAAAAGGTAAATATGGCTATATATGAGTGAGCTCTGTTCATCTTATCTCTTTTAATGCATGTTTTATACAGTTGATGCTCAATAAAAATCGTTAAAAAATATGGCTATGTCTGTATTGTTTGATAATTTAGAAAATTATTTTCTCTCTTTTTTATAAAGCTGGTTTTCTTGTCACCTTTTACTAATTTTTTACTATTTTTTTTTTTTAAAGAAATCAAACCAATTTGTTCTTGTTTTGAATTTTTTAACTGCCTGTTGAAGATGTTTAATGCAGCACAAGAAAACTGATGTTGATCCACGTTTTAAAGGGTTAAAATAATAATCTCAGTCTTCTCTTGTTGCTTTTTTCACAGGATTGACGTCACAGAGGTGCAGATCGCCATCATAACCATGTACTTGATGTCGGCTTTCGGGGGCGTGAGCCTCTGGCAAACCACGGTAACGGATATGTTTTGTAGCGCCACATGTACAGATACTGAACACACACACACACACACAACACACACACACACACACTAAGAAACTCTTTCATTTCACCTTGTCGTAGTAAAAGATTTTTCACCATCAGTTTTCACACCAGACTCAATATCTGATCAGTTCCTAGTTTTTAGTCGTCATTCTTTAAATAGAATTTGTGTTTTACTTTTACTCCGTGCTGCCTTTGGAGGCTTGACTTAACATCACATGAGAGAAGGGAGAAGGTAAATATGGCTAGCTAACGCCATGGCAACAGGTCATCTATTGGACATGATCTGGCTCAAAAAAGCTGATGATGTCACCCGCATTTTTTTTTTTTTTGCTTTGCCCTCCCATCTCGCTCAGCATGCCTGCAGCTTTCAATTAAGCTCTTTTCTTCTGACTGAAAAGATGATTTATGTACAAGCTTTAATTTGACCTGCATGTGTTTCCGTAGTTGCCCATCCTTGGACTGAAGCTGTACGCCTTCCCCATCATGGGCATCATCGGCGGGGCCCTCTATTCCTGCTACAACTACTTCCATGTTATTTTGAACGGAGGTGTCGGCAAAAACGGCTCAACCGTCGCTGTAAGTCATCAAACATTCACACTTTGCTTAAAGTCTGATCAAAATCCGATGAGGCGTGCTTCATGACGTCCCCTCTGTTCAGGACACCAGCGTGCTGACTCCCGGTCTGCACGTCGGCCTCTTCCTCACCCTCGCCTTCATCATTTTCAAGAAGTCGTCGAGTCAGCTGTTCGAGCTCCACCCCTGTCTCTACCTGCTCGCCTTTGGCATGGTCATCTCCAAGATCTCCAACAAGCTCGTGGTACGTTTCATCGTGTCTCGAAGTTGCAACCCAAAACAGTTTCAGACATCCGTTAGCAGCTACTCTGTGGTGCATCTGTTTACAGTGCAGCCAAACAAACTAATATAATTATGTAGTTGATGATGATGGTAAGGTTTGCGACTGCGAGTCATTATGGCCTATCATGACGCCTGTTTAAGTGGGATGCACGATATTGGATTTTTTGCCGATATCCGATATGTCAATATAATAACAACCAACACTGATATATTTACTTTTTTCCCACCTAATTTTCGTGATCAAGTCTCTTATGTAGTGGAATAAACGTCATATTATGCATTTTCTTATCGTGGCGTCCCACCAGCATATGGAGATATAAAATACGATGCTTTTTAATGTTTAATTGTGCAAAATAAGAAAAAAAAACTTCAGCTTAGGATTGTTTTTTTTTTTGGGCCAATTAACTTGGTCAATAAAAAAAATTGTTATATCGCCAGAAATTAGCATGTTGGCTGATTTTGATATTTCATTTTAAAGCCAACATCAGCTGATACACGATATTATCGTTCATCCCTAATTTTGTGTATTATTGCAGGTGTTTAAAATATTTTGGTATTAATCGGAGTTTTCTTCCCCTCATTTTTTGTCCCCGTGTCTGTAGATCGCACACATGACCAAGAGCGAGTTGCATCTCCCGGACACAGCCTTCGTCGGCCCCGGCCTCCTCTTCCTCAACCAGTACTTCAACAGCTTCATCGACGAGCACATAGTCCTCTGGGTCGCTTTGGTCAGTGTTTCACACATTTATAGTTTTAATGAATTCTTCTTTTTTTAAGGGCTACTCCAGAAATGATTATATAGTATTATATTGTAATACAGCTCCCTTGACTGATAATCACCATTTGACATGAGTGCGACCTCTTAACTGAGCTAACTGAGCTGTTTGACTATTATCATTAGGTGGGTAAACACTTCTGTTTAACCCTTTGAAACCTGAACAAATTGGCTTGACTTCTTTCCAAAACATGGGAAGAAGGCAGTGAGAAATGAAAGAAGAAATGACCCAAAGATTTGCAAGAAATTAGTAAAAAGATAAGAAAAATTACTTTAAAAAAAATCAAAACAAAAAAAAAGTTTAAAATAAAGCAACGCAACAAGACTTGGTAAAAGTGCTTGAATTCTAATAATTAGGATCACTATAAATGTAGTATTTTCCCCAGTTTTTCTCACTTTTCCCCTAAAAAAAAACAAAACATGACATGTTATCATGCTTTTTTTCTTCTAAATATTTTTCCCTTGTTTTTTTTTAATTTTTTATCCTAAATCTACTAATGTCTTGAAGTTTTTGCAACATCAATTAGTTGTCTTTTTCCCAATGTTTTTGAAAGAAAAAAAAATCCCACCAATTTTCCAGGGTTCATGGCTTTAAATACATCTGAAAGCAGCACAAGGAAAATGACATCACTTCAGATTTCAAAGGGTTACGTTTTATCACTAAAAATGTGGAAGTTTTTGAGAAATTAGCCGGTTCAATTTAGATTAAAAATGATGAAAACAAAGAGCGATTTTGCAATCAGAGATGCTCAAGAGACGTAAAGTGCTCTCTCTCAAACTGGCTGCTTCAGTGCTGATGTGCTAAATAAACTGAACAGTTATTCTTAATGAGGCTGCACCCACGACAGAAAAGACAGATGCAAACGTGTCTTTAAGAAAAGAAAAGAATCGTTCAGCCAGAAAAACCCAACTTCAAGGCGTGTGTTTTCTTTGCACACCTGCCTCTATTACGAGCTACACATTTTCATGACAGCTTGATTGAACCAGTCGCGGTAAAAAACTTGCAGGACAAGTGCTGACACATTAAGTCTGTGCTCACGTACGCACAGTGTGGTTTTCAGTCCTGTTTGTGTGACTTTCACTTTCACCGCCTAATCAGGGCATCACCACAGCTGCAGTTTAAGGTTCAGTTCAAAGTTTAAGGACGAGATGGCTCGACATAAACCTTCCTTTGACATCTATGACGCGCGTTCTCTTGATTTAATGCTGCTCAGCATTGTAGGAAAGGATGAATATGGGTCGTGCTGCTACAATAAAACCACAACTTAATCTAAAGGCACCTCCACAAATTCTACAAAAATCGAATTTGAGAGCGGAAACGGATTTAAATGTACATTATATTAACTGATGTGTATAAAGGCTCATATGCAGGTTAAGTGGGTCATAAATCTGTGCAGTTTGCAGGGTTAGTTTGTGAACGTTGTACTCGTTAGGACAGAAAATAAGCGGTGCTCAGGCTCAGGAGGAGCAGGACATGAGGTTCTGTTGCAGCCCTAAAATGCGCCGCACACCCACACAAGTGTTTCCAGTTATTCTGGCTGATTAGACCTCTGCTTACCAAAACATCACTGTGTTTTCACAGCAGACATTTCGACAAGTCGCAACAGGAGAAGCAAAGATGTGACTGATGACATTAAATACTCCTGCTGCTGTGTGTGCCGGCTCACTGTCATCGTGGCTTTAAAGCAACAGCGCCGTCGTTAATGTCTTTAGTTACACCTGTGCTTTTCCTGCTCAGGCTTGTCAAAATAGGCTTGTTTGTGATAGACTAGATAACCCTCAGGGACTTTTCGGCGCATTTTCACCTTCCTTTTTTTAATCATTTTGGCAGTGTTCATGCATATGGCAGAAATTTTGGCAAGATTGCATTTTTTTGTTTAATTTTGAAATTTCCAGTTAAGCTCATCCAGTAAAGTCTAAAACACACCGTGTAAACAGAACTGTTACATTCATACTGTCAAGTGTGAAAGAAATGCGCCTTCAAAGCATAAAAACATGCATTGTGTTATTTCTGGATGTCATTTGGGGCTTTTTTACGAATTTTTACGATTTTCCACCTTGGACGTAATTTTTACCATATTTGGCATATTGAGTAAATACATGCTATTTTCACTAGGGGCACTGTTGCAATCAATGTTGCTGCAAATCACTGAAAAAATAATAATAAATAATAATAATAATAATAATAATAATAATCAACTTGGCATGTAGTATATTGCAATAATTCATTTTTTGTGTTGTCTTTTAATTTATCTAAAACCATAGTGGTATCATGACAAAAACCAGACATTTGAAGGGTTAAAATTTTGAGAATAATTTGATATTTATGATTTGGACTGATGTTGGCTGAAAAATTAACTAAATATATAATGATTGAATTGAATTGAATTTTTGAAGCACATTTTGTGCACAGAGCGATGCGAGTGTGTGTAATATTAAAGCGTGCCCTTAAAGGTTGATGCTTGATTTCAAAATGTGAGACTAAAAGTGTATTTTTGGGGTGTGGGAATGACTAAATATATTTAACCTCTGTTGGGTCCATTTAATGGGAAAGAAATTTGTGTGAAAAATCAATGTAACATTAGCTCTATCTGTAGTAAAGTGTCTTATTTCTTTATCCTCTCCATCTTTCCTCAGGTCTTCTCTCTCCTCGATCTATCGCGTTATTGTACAGGCGTGTGCCTCCAGATCGCCTCCCACCTGCGCATCCAAGTCTTCAGCATCACGCCGCCGAGCAACGCTCACCGCGACTGACGGCTTGCCCGGCGGGAGGAGGCGGGGGGAGATGCAGACCTCTCCCCGCTCCTGAAAGCAGACAATGACGACGAGGGTCTCTCCTCGTCGTCGACGCAGAGCCACTACAGCCTTGACAAAGTGACCACTTCTGAGTAAAACTGCCTCTCCCACATGACGGAAAAATATCTCAACTCTACAAACCAAAAAAAAAAAAAATATATATTGAAAAGCATGGAATGAAAAATTACAGGAGTTTCCCTGGAAAGTTTTTAATTTGGACATCAGTGTGCATGTTGTTAAAAAAAAAAAGAAAAAAAAAGGTTTTTACATCTACTTCCTGCTTATTCAATTCAAATACCAAAATATTTCTCTAACTTTATAGTTTGGGCAAATATCAAAGCATTTTTATCTTTTATATTTACAGACATGTGGGATCAACATAGAATAAATGATGCATCAATAATGAGGTAAAAATGTTTGATAGCTGCCCAAACTAAATGAATAACCTTTTGAAAGTTTTCTCAATCATTTGTTTTTATTTTATATAATAAATCTGATGTGAATCAGGGCTTAAAAATGCAGATCTTTTTTTAAATGACCTTTAAAACCTCATAATTTCCAGTGATGTTTAAAATGTGGGCTGGCAGGTTGTCAACGCGGTACGTGGCGGGGTAACGGTCTGTGTTAGTGCTGAAAACGACGACAGGTTTTCTATCAGGCTTCTCTTACAAACACCTCTGGATTAATATCTGTATCCTCGGTTACTCATCTCATCCTACAGTCCTGGAAAATAAAAAATAAAAAACACCTCCGGCCTTGTAGAGCGCCGTCGACTGATGAAGCATTAACACACGACTTGTTCTGCTTTCTCTGTTCTTCTCCCTAAAGGGCTAATTATTTGTGATTGTACAGAATTCAACTGAAAACGCCTTAAATATTTTTGTTGTAATTACTGTTAAACTTGTGAATATTTAAAAAAACACAGCTTTGTACGTTTGTTTTTTTCACTGAAGTATCACACCAGGTGCAACAATAGTAATAATGCAACTCTACTGGAACTGCTCACTCATTAATCTCTTCACTTATACAAATATATGTTATATAAAGGTGAGCGATTCATCGGGTTCTTGTAATTTTGTATTCTGACGGACTCATTATTCAGGTTCATTTGGACAAAAGGGGATGTTTCTGTAGTGCAGGTAAACTATGTAAGGGTAAAAGACAAGTGTACTCTTGAATTTTATATTGAAAATTTAATTATCTTCCTTTCAGATTCTGCTTTGCGGGATTACGGACATAAAAGAGGGGCATGTCCTAAAAAAAAAAAAAAAAAAAAATTGATTTTGCATAATTTTATGATGGACTTTGGAACTATGCATTGAAATGTTCAGCTTTGATTTCAACACCATGTTGCACTGTTCAATAATACAGTAAAACACCTTTCTACTAACAGATACTGTATGAGTGGAAAAGATTGTAATAAAGAAACTATTTTTCATGCAATTTGTTTTTATTGTCACTAGTGAAAGAAGAACTCAAATGCTTGACTGTAGTAAGGATATATATATATATATATATATATATATATTCTATATATATGTATATTTATTTATTTTATGTTATAATTTTTGAAAAGAAATCAATTGCTTGACTGAGGTAAGGAGTTACATATATATATTTTTTTTTTCAGTCTTCATCTCTGGCCTGTCTGCAATTTATTTCCAGAGTTATGGTATCCATGTGATGTATAATGATTTTATATATATTTATTTTTATATTTGTAAATAAATATACTTCTATATATTTTTAGGTTTTCACTTTTTAGCACTCGTGAAGCACATTAAGCTGCATTTTATGTATGAAAAGTGCTATACACGTTATTATTTTCTTTAATTTTTCAGTTATTCAGGTCCTTTGCTCAGTAGCTTTAGTGTGTTGAGGCACCTTTGGCAGTGATAACAGCTCCAGGTTTTCTTTGGTATGACACAGCAAGCTTTACTCACCTGGATTTGGTGATTTTTTGACATTTTTCTTCTTCCATCAGGTTGTCAGGGGGTCCGGTGTTGGACGGTTATTTTCAGGTCTCTTAAGGAGTTCATGTGAGGACTCTGGCGGGGCCACTTGAGGACACACAGAGTTGTCCATAAACCACTCCTGCATTCTTGGCTAAGAGTTGTTGTCCTGTTGAAAGGTGAACATTTGGCCCCGTCCGAGGTCGTGAGTGCTCTGGATTTCATCGAGTAGAACCTCAGTCCACGCAGCTGAATAACGCGCCCGAAGCATGACGCTGCCTCCACAAGGCTTCACTTGTGGGATGGTATCAGGCAGGTGCTGAGCGGTGCCTGGTTTCCTCCAGACATGATGCTTAGAATTGGGGCTAAATGTTGGTTTCATCAGACCAGAAAGTCTGTTCTTTTCTTTTTTTGCAAACTCCAAGAAGGATTTCTTCTGTCTTTCTGTGTCACTCTGCTGTTAAGCTCAGATCAGTCTCGTGTTGCAGAGACGGTTTTTCCACACAGGATCTCTTGAGCTCAGCCAGAGTTACCTTCAGCTTCTTCGTCACCTCTCTTAACAACACTCCTCTCTCCTAATTGCTCAGTTTTGCTGTGCATTCAGCCTGATTGTGGAAAACTAAACAAAACAAAACAAAAGCCACTAAGCTCTTGGGAACATTTAACACAGCAAATGTTTTTGGAGCTTTCTGTTTCATGTTTCTTTTTTTTTGCTCTAATATGCATGTCAGCTGTGTGACCTTTCTGACTGTGTGCGTCTGTCCAAATCATGTCCAATCAACTGAATTTACCACAGGTGGACTCTAATCAAGCTGTGGAAACATCTCAAAGATGATCAAGAGAAACGAGAGGCACCTGAGCTAAACTTCAGGCGTCATCAGGAGTCTGAATATTGTAGAGAATAACTCTGGCCGAAAGGAGAACTTACAAGAACTCTTTTATTCCCACCACAATATACTTTTTAAATAAGGCAAAATAATCACCTCTTTTTTTTAATGTAGCTTGCAAGTTTTTTGAATCTTGGATCTTATGTCAGTGTTTGATTCAGTTTTTCCTTTTTAATAAATTCAGATTTAATAAATGAATTTCTAAATTCTGTTTCTGTCCATCCATCCATTTTCATGGGCTTAGCTGGTTGCTGGGTCACAGGGTACTCCTGACGTCCCCCTTCCCAACACCTCCTGGGGGATCCTGAGGTGTTCCCAGGGCAGATGAAATATAAAATCCCTCCAGCGTGTTCTGGGTCTATGCCTGGATGTCCCAGCAGGTGCCTGGAAAACCTCTAATGGGGGTGATTAGTTCCCCAAACCACCGCAACTGGCCCCTTTTGATGCAAAGGAGGAGGAAGTCAGAGCTCCTCACCCTATCTCCACAGCTGTGCCCAGCAATACTCTTGAGGAAACTCTGCTTGATTGTGTGATCTCATGTTTTTGGTCACTACCCAAAGCTCATGACCATATGTGAGGGCAGTAAATTGAAAGCTTTGCCCTCTAGCTAAGCTCACTGTCCGCCACGTCAGTCTGACGTAGATTGCTGAGGAAAAAATTTATTTAAACGACTTTAGAACAAGGCTACTGCAACCTAATAAAATGTGGAAAAACTGTGAAAAGATGTAAATACATTCACACGTGACAAAAACACCAAGTTGACTGAACCAAACCACATTTTATTTCAGCCAGAGGAGCCACTGAAGTGACGCAGTCTGAAGGAATCCCATTTCACAGATGTGTGATTCATCGCCTCGCCTGCTGACATCACACCACCACACATCATGTGACTTTCCTGGCAGCGGGAAAATGCTGACAGCATCGAGTAGTCACTTCCATTTTTGTCAATATAATAAAGAACTTTGTAAAACTGACATTCAGAGGGAAAAAGTTTGACGAGCATTGTCTGAGACTACGTTTACATTCTGCAGCATTCAAATCAGATGCATCAGTTACCGGGCTCACGGTCACGACAATACAATCCAAATAAGTTACACAACATGCTGAGGGGGTCTGAATTTCAGACAGTAGCGAGCCTGTTGAGTCCCACAGGGACACACACACAGGTGGCTATGAAAGCTGTAGTATCACTTACATGTAGCTCCAACAATCACGTGTACCACATTAATGATCATATTATCCTATATCCCATTCATTCTATTATTAAAATATTAGATTGGGGTGTGATGTGGCACAACATTTACGAGAAGATGTAAAAAAAAAAACAAACAGGAGATAAACAAAAATGTTCAAACAAGCAGGAATGAACAACGAAGGCACTTCAAGTTTTCATGTTTTTTTAAAGACAACAGACAGAGATATAACAGCCGACGCTTAAAGCTGGGGTAGGCAGTTTAATTTTGGCATCACTGGGGGCAAAAAGTCCATAATAAACTTTGAGCAATTTGTAATTTAAGTGGACTAATAGAAAACTACTTGCACCTCCTTTTGGCTCTGTTTTCAAGGATTTGAAAATCTAAGCCCTGACAGGTGACTTTGGCCAATCACAGGTCATTTCAGAGAGAGGGAGCTCCTATTGGCTAATCTATTAATGCAGATGCTCTTGTGCGTCCCGTCGGTGAAAGCCTGATTCAGTGGCGGAGAGTCTTACAGAGAATTTTGTTATTCCTGCATTGGCAACAACTACCTACGCTGCAAAGCAACCCAAAAATAGGAGAACAGACTTATCAAAAAGAGTATAAAAGCATATACTCAATATCTCACAGATTCAAATTCATGTTCATGCAGCTAATGTTAGCTAGAGCCATAAATCGAACCCGCCTCACTCCCCGCAGCTTCGGTGCACCTCGCCAAAAGGAGAACAGGCTGCAGCTCAGGAGACGGACCTGAAGTCAACCGTCGCTGTGGGGGAGCAGGCTGGCCGGATCAGCAAACTTTCTGTTGCTGTTGTGACACAGGTGAAGGCTTTAACATACTTTCCGGACGGTCCGTGTCGGCCACGTGCAGTAAATGGGAGGGCCGCGAGGTGAGCTTACTGTCCTCCTGTTGCGGACAGCAGGAGGAGTTAAACTAAACAATGCTGCTGGATCTGGAGTGAATGTCAAATATCCCACTTTAAACTAACTATACAATGGTGAGGCGGCTGCGGCTGCTTGACAACAGTGTTTTGAACTGGACTGGAGTGTGGAATGAGAGATTGGATGGCATGATGTAGGCATTTGCTATGCACAAAAAAATGGGCGGCACGTGAAACTACGCATTTAGTCCGAGCGGACCCTTGCGGACATGGGTGTATAACAACATTTACGTCACATGGACCAAAAACGGACCCCTGAGGACACTAATACTATGGATTTGCCTTTAGACCCGGTGCTGCCACTGGCGACCAGCCCTTTGTGACACTCATCACTGGGACTGCGTTAGCCAAAATCAAACCGCTACAGCCGCCAACTGAAGGTCTGTGACTCCAAAGCTGCCGCCTCGCTCACGTCAGTCCACGGCAGCGAGGCTGAGCAAATGCTCTGCGTGCAGCTCTACAATGAAATAAGATTAAATAAAGGGGGGGTTGCTGTCTGAAGTGTGTGCATACGCCTGTGGCTGTCTGGTGGGAGGGGCTTAGGAGAGCAACGAGTGACCTGCAGGAAGGTATATTTTCAATTTTCAATTTTATTTTTTTTTTGCCTTTTCAGATTTCTGCCTACCCCAGCTTTAAGCCTTTGAAACTGGGTCAAATTAATTATTTTATTCTTCCTATATGTAGTTTTTCCTTCATTTCCTTAAAATGAAGCCATAGCAGTAAAAGCCACACAAACAGGGCTGCAAGTACCTATGCTTTTCAACTTCTGACTGATGTTTCAATAAAATTACAACAAATGCCTATCACAGTTTCCCAGCATCCCTGGAGACATCTTAAAATGTTTTTTTTTTTTTTTAGTTTGACAAACAGTCCAAAACCCAAAGATAAACAACTCACAATGATATAAAATAAAGAACATACTCACATTTTTCCTTCAAAAATGACTCAAACGATTAACCGATTATCAATATAGTTACTTATTGATCAATCTGCTAATCATTTGAGCTTAAAACACAACAGTTTGTGGATTTTATGGTAAACTTGCTGCACACACATGCACACAAGTCCCGACCTGCTGTTGTCAAATGTTTCACACATTAACAGCACATCCATCAGTGACACAGTGAGGGCAGGACATGAGGAGGGCGGTGCAGTGTGGAGGGAGTGTTTGTTTGCGTTTCTGTCAGTGTGTGTGTGTGTGTGTGTGTGTGGTACAAACGTCTCAGACGCCCCCAGTGGAGGAAAAGAAGAATTACAGGCTTCTTCTTTCTGGCTGCCGTTCCTTTCTGGCCAGCCCCATCCATCATCCTCCAGAAAATGTTTCATCACCATCTCACATTGAGTCTCTATCTTCCGTCTGTGCTGATGCAACACAAGCACCGCGGACTTCGGATTCCTGTTTCCACCCAGTTCCCCCGCCCTGAATCCTCTCGACTGAGCAGGAGAGAAAGGGGTGGGGGGTTGTTGAAGTGCAGAAAGGAGAAGAGAGGGACGTTTTCCTTTCTTTCACACCCGCTCAGGGTTGCTGTCTCTGTTCACTCTGCGTCTGGGGAACAGCTTTCGCTTCAGGAGAATCAGCTGTTATGAGAGGGAAGGAGAGGAAGCGGCATAATTAGAAACTGCATGATAAGGAAAGACAAGAAAAGCTTTGTGCCGTCTGTCAGCAAGAGGTTGAGTGTGATACAAAAGGACAGGGATGTTTACACTTCAAGCTATGATTCAGCACTTAGTTATTCGCTCCCTGGCAGAGAGGATCAGTGCCACTCTCCAGTGGTGGAGGACATGCTCAGATCTTCCACTCAAGTTCCCCTATACTACAGTACAGGGGAACTCTTAAGTAAAAGAACAAAAGTGTCTTGGGAGAATAAATTGTTAGAAATGGAATAAGATATAAATATGTTTACTTCATTACCTGTATTAAGAATTGTGTTTTTGTTACATTAGAATGAGATGTTTATATTTACATACGGAGTAAATGGAGATGTATGTTCTTTTCACAGTAGTTCAGAATATGCACGGGCGGTATCACAGTATTACGGTATTCCAGGTGGTGTGATTTTAAATACCGTCAAAAATATGAGCACTCACCTTTCTATCAACTTCATATTGGAGAGGCTGTATTGAGGATGTTTTGCATGCAGTGTGTATCACGCGCCCTAGAGGTTACACCAAGGCCACACTTCACACTGCCAGCGTTTTTTGTTGCGGCGCTGCTGCAGAGCTGCTGCAGAGCTGCCTACTGTTATAACTACCGTATTTCCACAATTAAAAGCACATACTTCTCTCATTTAAGAAGCCATGGGAGGAGTTAACGCTCCACACTGATGCCGTCCAAGCCTAGTTCAGATTTGTGACAGACTTTTATTTGTTGGGACTGGGACCGTTAAAGTTAAGCTTTAACACTCTGAAGTGGAATTGTCAATATACTGTATTATTTTGTTGAAAATACGAATGTGGAAGTGGAATCGTGCTAAGAGCCATATAAAAATATATTTAGTTTATTCACTTTGTTATTTTGTAAACATAAAATAATTAGGAACTCTTTGGATGAAAACATTTTTGCTAGTATTGCATTGCAGAGCTATTAAACTGTCAAGCATACTCACTTTTAATAAGTTTAAAGTGTGCATTCACAGCTGTATTATCCAGCTAAGTACCAGATCCTGACTCAACATCGGCAGATACTCAACATCAAATGACTCGGAGCAGGGAAAAAAAACTCAATCGGGACATCCCTAGCTCTCTCCTCATTGCTAACATTTATTTTTAAAAAGAGCTAGCTCTCGATAAAGGCTTTGTAGCCTGTCAACACATTTAACCCACGGACGTAAGTAGTATCAACGTTCCCAAATAAGAATATTTACAAAACGGAGTACTCCTTTCAGGTGATCAAGACTTGGTTACTGAAAAGGATTTTGACACCAAATTCCCCTCAGACCTTCTGAAACCCAAGAAAGTAAAGATAATCTTAGTAGTAGGGCAGCAGAGTAAAATCACCTCCCTCTGGAGAGAACGATCTTTTGATCTCTCCGATCTAAACTGCACAAAGCCGACTCTAATTTCTCCGCCTTAATAACTCGGGCAGCAGAACAGCCAGCCTCCTCTGCTGCCAAAAAGACATCAAAAGTCTGTTTGTGTGTGGTGACAGAGATGCTGGAAAAGTCTGACACATTCCTAACTGGGAACACTGGTCCCACGGGCTGCTGTGGGGGAAAATTCTCCTAAGGTCATCGCAACTATTAACCTTTCTTTAGGTTCGCTGAGGAGAAACTGGAAACCTTCGGATTAAGGAAGTACCTCAAAACAGCTCAATGTCAAATATGAGTCGGGTAGTATTTGTTAAACATTTCCTGGCATTTGTTTCAGTTTCTTCATGGACCAAATTGGAGCAATTTGTTATGAAAGTTTACCAAGAGCCCTCTTCTTTTCAAAATGATTTACTAAAATGTTCTTTGGATGTTCTTCCAGCTAGAAATCCCGCTTCTCTGGCAACAAAGAAGGTTAAAGTAAATAGAAGTACAAAGACAGACAAGTGTTGTGTTTCACAGAAGACTGCTGGCCGTCTTTCATTTCTGTAAAGTCAGGTCCTGGCTCAGCCGCTCATACTCGCACGACACATGAGACGGATGCACCGCCGAGTGGAACTCGGGTAGCAAAGGCCTGAGTCATAGCTCAAGTGTGAATCATGGAAACGGAGAGGTGTCTAAGTGCATGTCCTGTGTCTCCATCTGAATGTGTAAAGAAACTGTGTGTGGTCCGAGGCTGGACGCACTGACCTGTTCGGCAAAGAAGGACATGATGGTGAAGATGACCAGTGTCACAAGGACACAGTGCGTCCAGAACTTTAGTTTGTCCCGATACACCCGCCTGGGGGGGAAAAAAAACACATTATCAGTTAAGTTTAAATTAAAAACTAGTATAACTGCCTTGTAGTTGTATGCCTCCAGTAAGTTGCACTTACAGTTTATATCAGTGTCTGTGAAAACAGCGTATTCAATTTTGAGTTATGACCAAAAACTTGTTTTGTGAAGTCACAATGACTTCTAGCTTTTAACTACCAAATTCTAATCAGTTCATTCATGAGTCCAAATGAACGTTTGTGCCACATTTAAGAAAATTCCCGAAAGGTCTTTTGGAAATACTGAATTCAAGAGAATGAGACTGACCCAAGGCCACAGTGACCTTGAAATTTACCACCAAATTCTTATCAGTTCATTGTTGAGTCCAGGTGGATGTTTGTGCCAAATTTGAAGAAATTATTTTAAAGTGTTCCTGAGATACGGCTTAATAGGAATATGACGGACATGGTCACAGTGACCTTGACCTTTGACCACTAACTTCTAACCAGTTCATCTTTGAGTCCGAATGGGTATTTGTGCCAAATTTTAAGAATTTCCCTCAAGACATTCTTGAAATAGACAGACACAAAGTCTTCTATTCACTTTATTAGTCCAGGTGGATGTTTGTGTCAAATTTGAACAAAACGTTCACAAAAGCACGCACATCCAGATAACAAAAGGGGACATTTGTGCCAAATTTAAAGAAATTCCTTCAAGGTGCTCTTGAGGTATCACGTTCACGAGAATGAGACAGAAGAGGTCACAGTGGCCTTGACCTTTGACCACCAAAATCCAATCAGTTACTTGTTGAGTCTATCAGACAGCAATCAATCTTGAGATATCATGTTCACAAGAATAGGACTGATGATTGTAGGTATAGCCGGGTAAATGGAATACCCAAAAACCTAATGGCATAATGTGAAAAAACATCGGTACAGATGCAGAAATAAGACGTATGTTGAATGTCGGAGGTGGCACGTCTCCCTGGATGCTACTTGTGCTGTGATGTAACAAGAAGTACACATGCAATATGCAGAGGGCAGCAGGGCAACAGGGTGACAAGGTGACATCAGCCAACGCCATCTGCCTGTCACTTCACTAACTCAGAGACAGGACGGGAGGAGACGGGAGGCTCAGCTGTGTGATGATCTTACAACTATCTTACATCGAGCGACTGATCTGAGGCGGCTCGGTCTAATTTTAAAGCCTCTATGTGACACCGGCATTAAGGGGCTGAAGCCCCCTCAGTACAGGAGCAGGATCTCTGACAAAAACCCTCTAAAGCCCCCGAGGGATTCCCACTGCTCCAACCTGGCAATGCTCTGTCACATGTGGTGATAGCCACAAAGTCTTAACTAAGGCTGTTTCTGAAAAAAAAAAAAGATAAATTACCGGCTCACGTGAAACAAAGTGTCTGGTATGTTTTTTAACTATTAATAACTGCCAGTGATTGATTTATAGAGTGATCGAGCAAACACTTATCAAGCAGAAATGTCATCATGTCAACATGAGGATTTACAGCTTTTCTGTGTTTTATTTCAGTGTAAACTGAACCTTTGTGGGTTTTGGACAGTTTGTCAGACAAAATATGTATACGGAAGACCTCACTTTGGTCTCAGGGAACTTGTGATGGATGTTTTTTGCAACTTTATAAACCATTATTTGATTAAACAAAAAATAACCCATAGATGGTAAAAGCAAGGAGAAATCTACAGCCATCCTAGCGCCAGATGTTAAGCAAGGATAATGTGTTGGGGTTGGACCCAAATATTTGTCTCAGATTCTGAGCCTATTATAACTAGTGTTTATTGTTAATATGTTTGAATATTCACTGCTGATTACTACAGAAGCTCGGGAGCCCCAAAAACAGCATTGGGAAAGCCCAAATGTTTACTGTGTCCTCAGAAGTTTCAAGCAAGTTTCTTTTGCTTTCTGTTTCTCATTTTCTATGTATTACCTTTTTGTCTGTCTGCTTGTTTCTATAATGACTTCTCGATTTTCTATTGTACATGTTCAAAATAAATCGAATTGAATCGAATCAAATCAAAAAAATGATCGAAATGATCTCTGAACTATATCCTACCATTCCTGGAGCTCGTCCATATGCAGGAACCTGTTGCGATACTCTCTGGGCAGCTCAAACTGGGACGGCAGTGGGAACATGGACTCGTAGAAGTCTCTCAGCACAGCTTTCACTGTGGCGGCGTCCTTGTGGCTGTGGTCAATGTTATCATTCAAACAGATGAACTTCCTGTTGGGGATTAGTGACAATACAAAAGGTAGGATAGTTTAATAGCCAATATGGTAAAGAGATAAACTCTGCACTACATAGAGGGGAAAAAAAGAAGAAGAAAGGCTGATCTGAGTCTTTTCTACCTGGGATTCTTTCTAATGTCGTCTAATTGGCCGACCACATGGGACACATTTGTCCGCACCATTTTGAAAGCGATCTCCTCCTCCCCCATGATCTCAAACCTGTCCAACAGAGCACACATTAGCAGCAGCAGTAAATCTAAATTTTAAGACTGTTTTTAGATTGAATAATGGTACTTAAAGCTCTCACTTGTATTTATTCTGGTCTCTGAAGGCTTTCTGGATGCGTTCTGTGATCGGCTTGCAGTGGAGGACGAGACCTTTTGTCACGGGAGGCTGTCAATTAAAAAAAAAAAAAATTTAAAACTCCTTTAGGTCTTGCAACCTTGCAAACGTGTAACCATAAACATGCTTACAAAACATCAAGTCAAGGTTATCTCTTTTTTTCGGGCAGTGTGGCTCACCATGCTAGGGTCATAGTAGGCCTCCTGAGTTGGGTTCACCAGGTGGAGCAGCGTCAGGTTAGTCGGGAGCGTCTTTGAGCAGTTTATCAACATCTGCTCCAGGCCTGTCAGGTCCTACAAAATGCAACAAATAATATCAGACACTTCGAAACCAGAAGAAAATATGCTAAAATATTACCCGACAAGTCTCTTGATTTTAGGGAGAGAAGACGTTTCAAAGCTAGGACCAACCTGCAGGCTGAGGGGCAGGTCGTTGATTCTTGTGGCCAGAGTTCGGATCTCTCGGTCGGACAGGACGCCCGAGTGGTCGGTGTCGATCTCGTCAAACACCTCGGACACGTTGAGCTGCTGCTGCGCGCTCATCAGGAAATAGAAATATGAAAAGGCGAACTGCATGTCCTCTGAGTGACGAACACGATGGGCTGATGTTTTGTCAAACTCCTCTGGGAAACTGAAGAAAAGAGAGGGGAGAAGTTTAACTTCCTTTAAAAAGGAAGGAGTCTCTGTCTGCATGTCTGTCCTTCGATTTTCTTGACAACCGCTCATCAGACTACCTCACACTTGACGAGTGTATTGCTGCGGTCCAAAGCAAATGCACTGTCAAATGCAAGCTCTTAGGGTTCGCAGGAAATATTTATTAGCAGTGTGTTATGTACACACTGTGTTGTGTATTGAGACGGGAACCGAATCAACTATTACAGCGTGCTTGGTACAACTCACTCTCAAACAACTAGCTGTTACCAAATGATACGTAGCCTCTAAAGTAAGCACGACATCGAGTGTGTTGTTTGGATGAGCCGTTCTTAAAAAACTGTAATATTTGAGGCCTGTTTCAAACAGACTGGATTTGAACTGGTGTTTAATAATGCTAAGAATCTATAACACACTCACGTGTCGTGCAGCTCCTGCATGATGAGACGGTCGATCATGTGCGGCATGTGTGCGGGCACTTTTCGGGACGTGAATCCAAACTGGCCGTTGAGCAGCTTGTTGACGTAGCGCAAAGAGTCTGCAAAAGTGTCTCGCAGCCTTCGAACAGTGGCGGCACCGTCTGCCTCGTATGACAACTCCCTCTGCAGACGCTCCTCTTCCTGGAGAGTCAACACAAAGATATGAATATTGGAAAAAAGAAAAATAAAATACTCGATTAGAAACTTTTAATTTCAGTGTTTTTCATCTGGGAAAAGTGGCAACTGGACTCGTAAAGCAGAACAGATATTTATTGCAAATACTACTAGCAGGTAAAAAAAAAAAGCAATAAGGAGAAAATAACTGAGTTAACAGTCTCCAACAACTTGAGCGGAAAGAAATAGTTAAGGAGATTAATTTTATGGAACAAGTACTAAAAAGAAGATGTTGCCCTTCTTACCTCAAGCAGCTCCTGGAAGTATTTCTTCCTCTCCCACGGCAGGAAGCCTCTGTCAGAGGAGATGAAGTGTTGGAGTCTCCTCCCGACTGGAGATCCTCCTGCAGCGTCGGCTGGTTCTGCTTTACTCTCTGTGCTTTTTGTTTTGGAGAGGCTGCTCAGCAGTTTGGAAGTCATGGGCCTCTCGATCGCAGCTTTCAGGTTGTATTGTTTGGGAGGTTCAAAGCCCTTCTTGTGCTCATCGTCAATATTCACTGCGGTAAAAGGAGGGACGGGTTTTTGTTGCACCGCTGCTTCTTTTCTGGACGTTTCTTTTGCTGAGTTTTGATTTTTCTGAACGATATTTGGTTTTCCCTCCAGGTGCGCTCCATCCAAGTCTTTATCTGGCTTTTCCTTGGCTGCACCCTCGTTAGCCGGATGTGAGTCTGCGTCCTGTTGTTTCTGAGCCAGTGTTTTGTAAGGCTGAAGAAGTTCAGCCTTCGTGAGGTTATAACCCTTCATGGTGATGTCACCGATCAGAAGCTTCTCCTCCAGCTTCTGCAGCTCACTTTGCACGGCGGCCGGTAGAAGTGACACATTCAGCGAGGGAACTTCGATGTCGACCTCGGGTTCACCCGGCTGCTTCTTCTTGATCTTAGGACCCCGTTTGTCTTCTGGAATGTCTGAGAAGGGGAACGGCGGCTCTGGCGTCGGGGTCGGCTTTGGCTCTTTGCCGCCGTCTTTGCCCACAGCCTGGGACACGTTGACCTGAGGCATCTCTCTGGTGTCGACAGCTACAGTGAAGCTCATTGCGAACTCTGTGTCGTCTTGTCTCTGGAACGTGAGATTGTAGTGGATCTGTGTGGCGTTGTGGCCCGGAAGGAGCAGCAGGTGAATGGTCTTCCACTTGTTGGCGACGGAGGTGTGACGAAGTGCTTCGTTGTCCCTAACGTGGGCCTCGGAGACTCTGCGGGCGATTCTGTCAAAGCTGAAATATGGTCTGGTTTCGCCTACTGGGAGGGTGTACAGGCTCTGATTCCTCCGCAGGGTCACATGATACAGCTCGCCAAAGTGCTCTGTAACACACATTGATACAATTAATCAATGAATTATTACTTTTGTTAAAGGTTTCGGCTGGAAATATTCTCTTTACAACAAATCCCAACAAAACCAACACAAACAATCATCAGTCTCTAAATACTTTCAAATGGTTATATTCTTTAAAAAAAACAGTAAGTTACTTATTAATAGCTCTCAAGCTATCAAAAGCAAAATTAACAAAAACTTCCATCTTGTAACAACACTCACAAATCACAATATGTTTAAAATCACAATATTTAATCCTATCTTAAGTATCCCGATAATATATACCACGATATTGCAGGCCTTTGGTGATTCGTAAATATCGTCATGGTGCTTTAGCTCACCTTGGCCGCAGTCTCCCACATCAAATCCACAGGAGAGGACATTGCAGGCCTGGTCACAGAACTTGTCCGCCAGCCAGGAGTTGGCACAGCCTTGATTACAGTACGACGTCCCCCCAAGACCTCCGAGACCGCCTGCAAACTGCCACACCTGTCCTCCAGCTCCACCAGGCCCGCCACCGCCAACACCCCCTGCAAACCGACTGTTCCCCGCCGCACCTGTCAGAGGAAAGGGACGACATATTAGACATGAAGGAAACAAATTTGCTCATTTACACAGGAGAGACGGACATATGGTGGATCTGTTTACCGAGGCAGTCTCCTCCGTCCCAGTCACACGCAGAGTTGTTGCAGGCTTTGTCACAGTAGCCATCTTTGATCCAGGATCCTGGGCAGCCCTCAGCACAGTTGGGGACGGGCCAGGTGAGATACACCTGCAGGGAGGTGAGAAAAGAACATTAAGAGCCAGTTTGTAGTCAATTTAGCCATCTGAAACCTGGAGACACTTTCCTTTTCAGCTGCTTTTCACAAGTATTTCAACCTTTGAACCCCAAACAAATTGGTTTGTTTCTTTTGAAAACATTTTTTGTTTTACTTTACCATTTTTTGTTTGTTTGTTCATTAGTCGGGGGGGTATTTTATTTGTTTTTTTCCTAAATTTTCAGTTTATTTTCTTGTACTTTCTATTAATTGCTAGCTGCTCGGCACTGTGTTCTGCTGCATTCACACCTTCTGTCCTTTGGAGTGACTGTAGAAGTCGTCTGGCCAGACGTCTTTGCCAAACATCACATCATCGTTGAGGTAAATGAACTTTTGGGAGAGCCCTGGGATGCGATGAATGTGGGTCTCTATGGCAGGAGAGCTGAAAGTGGGAAGGTGGCTGCTGTTCAAGAAGATATCCTTTAAGTAAAAAAAAGAAACATTTATGTTAATATACTAAACTAAACATGTAATTTCCAACTAATACAAAGTAGTGTCTCTGAAAAGAGACTTCAGGGAATGAGCTTTGACTGTATAAAGCATAGATATTGTGCTGCAATAAAATCTGAATTTTAAATGCTGAAAGAAGATTTTTAAAGCTAATTAATATAAAAATAACATGCACAATTCAAACAAACTTTGTAAGAAGAGGTGTTCCTGTCAAGTTCTTTCCAATAGGACAAGTTGTGTAATTGTTTTGGTATTTTTTTTATTTGCTTTTTAAGTCATTACATTAGCTTTAGGAGCCAGTAAAAATAAGCTGACCACCCATCCCTGTTTAAGAGGTTGAGGCTTAAAGTTTACCTGATGTGTGACAACTGTAACTCTGGGGTTATCCAGGTTGAGCCAGGAGGGAATCTGCCCGTTAGTGACGATGAAGATGTGTCGCACCCAGGGGGCGTGTCTCTCCACGGAGCGCAGCGAATAGCGGAGCTCCTCGTTATCCTCAAATCTGCTGGCTGAAACGTCTTCATCCTGTTTGGACTGGAGAGGACAAACAATAAATACTTAGTGTATATCTCAGGGGGACATTGATGCTCGCAGTGAACAGGATTTCAGGAGGGAGCAGTCGTACCTGTGAGATGGCGGTGAGGTCCCAGAACAAGTAGCCAGGGCTGATGGTTAACTCTTTACCATCAAGCGTCAGGTTCTTTTTAGCCTGCTGGCTGAGATCAGTGAAAGCCTGCGGAGTCTTCAGGTGGAGGAGGGCGATGCTGGCTTCAGAGTACAGCTCAAACTGAAGGACAAATAAACACAACAGTAAGGTGTTAAAGAGTACTCCAGAGATTTGGAATTGCATTTTCGCAAAGTTTTTGGACTGATTATAGACACTATTCCTACCATCTCCTGTTGCCACATAGTGAATTTTTATTCAGCACTGGTTTCTTTTTTTAATTGTTCCCTATGGAGAGCGGGTGTCTGCAGCTGCATGCGACCACCTGGATAAAAATGCCACACCAGGCATCTTCTTTTATTTTTTTATTTTTTTAAGAGTGCACCGCCATTTTTGTGCAGCCACTCCCGGCACCTCCAGTCGCTCCTTTAGCTACTGTCACAACAAAGACAGACAAGTAAATTTGTGGCAACAGACCAGCCAGCGGACACTGCATGTTGCTGGTGAGTGTTGAGCTTTTATCACTGTGCTGTCTTAAGTTTGTTATTAACTGTGAAGTCAACCCTCTGTTCATGCAGCGTCATGTTAGCTTACTAGCTGTCTAGATATCGTTGTCATGGAAACAAAACCCATGCCAGTGCGTAATAAAAAAAAGGGATGTATCCTGACAACCTTTGTTTTGTGAGTATGTGTCCTTTTGTTTCATTCTGTGTCCCCTCACTAAATTCATAGTTTTCTGCAGGTCTGCAAATGCAGCACAGGCAGATTTTTCCTCAGCAGCAGTTTGTGGAGTTTGAGTTGCGGGAAGGATAATTGATTAATGATCAGAGCTGATCAGAGTAGATCTATGGATGACTGCAGAGAGGAGTGAGAGCAAACTTTAAGAGCAAGCAAGAACGGTTAAGTTTTACTTTTACTGTGTCTGGCGTTTTTCTGCTCCATCTGTGCCCAGAGTATGTTCTGCGCTCCGAGAGTGTGGTGCAATTAATAAGCAAAGCAGTATATATATTCCAACAGCGCCCCCAGCTCAAAAAATTAAAAACAATACTGGGCAGCACATGTTGTTACTGAGGCAGGCTGCCACAAATAAATAAAAGAGGGGGAAACCCTGCTGTGTCCAGTTACTTTAATGTTAAATGTAAAATCAGTGGAGTGCTCCTTTAAGTCAAAAATCACTACATACACTGTGGGAACATCAAAAATAGAAATTTCTCAGAGTTCATGTGACATGCCAGCGATGTGGTGCAGCCAGGCTCGTGACAGAGACTTTCATGAGTCTGTCATTGGGGAGGTTTCTGGAAGTCTGGGAATGAAATGACGAGACCGACAGTGTGACCTCTGACCCCGCAAGGATAGAGGTCACATCAAAACAGTGATGATGCCTGCATGGAGGCATCTGTGTGTGTGTGTGTGTGTGTGTGTGTGTGTGTGTGTGTGTGTGTGTGTGTGTGTGTGTGTGTGTGTGAGGGAGACACCCTCGGACTTGCCCATTTCAAACAATGTGTCTCGCCTCTCATCTCATAAACTCTAAGCTTCCCAGGAAAAGTCTCACCCCGTCTCACTCCATCACCTCACATCGACTCCTTTGTTTTCCCTGCTCCTGTTTTTAGGTGAGGAGGATTAGCTGTGTCTTATAAACGCAGCGAGGAGCAGCCTGGAGACATTGAGCCGTGGATCACATTGCCGTCTCTATTATAGCTCTCTTCATGGTCCTGTTAATGCTCGAACACTCGCACACAAAGTGGAGGAGTTTGTTGGCCAAACACTGGCACATGTCTGCCCACAAGCGAGTGTAAACCACTTTACATACACACGTGCCACATAATAATTTACTTGACTGCAGCGAAAATAACAAATGAAATTATTTTACTAGTCCTGAAAGCATCAGTCATAACTTTTTAACATTTATCAATAATCTATCAAGTGAAAAATTGCCTTACTTTTTCTGGATCTAGCCTCTAAAATAAAGGATTTGCTCTTTTGTTTTATAGAATTTTAAACTGAACATTTTCAGTTTTTTTGTCTTGGACTTTCTTTTGGGGTGGGGGTGCTTTTATGGCTTTTATTTTACAGCATTGCTAAATAGATGACAGGAAATGGGGATGAGAAAGAGTTGGGATGACAAGGTAACCGGTCGGACTCAAACCCGGGGCCGCTGCGACGAGAACACATGGCCTCTGAATATGGGACGCGCGCACTCCGACCAAGCCATTACACATTAGGGTGGGCATGTTTCGCTATTTTGTGTTTTTTCTCTAGTCCAAATCAAAGGTCTCAAACTGCCAGCCGAAGCCAAGATCTGGCCTGTAAGACAATTTCATATACCCCTTATACAAGGATGTCAAACAATCGGTCTCCATAGGATCCACTTTGGCCCGCTGAATGACTTTGCAAAGTGTGAAAATTGAAGATTAGTCCTAAATTCTAATTTTTTAATAATATACATTGCTATTCTTATTTTCCACTGGGTGTCACGCTGGAACGGTCAATTTTTTTAATGGAAAGCCAGTGCACTAGATGTGTTCACAGCACCTTTTAGTGCAGCGGGTTGGAGTCAAACCTGCGGTCCCTGCAGCTAGGACGCAGCCCGTGTACATGAGCTGCTTGCTCTACTGGGCGACCTACTGGGCGCCCCCTCGCCACAATATCAACATGTTTTGTGTGAGTTTAGTCTCGACATGTATACTGTGGCTGTATATGTGTCTCTGCAGAGGCAACAGAAATGTAATTAGTCTAGAAAAAAACAGAGTTGACACTGTGGGCAAACCAATTAACCTCATGGTGAGTGATCTGTTTGAGCAGGTGGACTGAGAGGCTGCGGTGGCGTGCAGCGCAAAGGACGCCTCCATTAGAGCTGCGTCATCCTGCATCACCTGTGAATCTGACAATCACAAACTGACCTGCAGAGGAAGTTGTAGCAAGACTTTACAGTTCTTGACGAAACAGACAAAACATGACACGACATGTCAACTGTGGCTGGTCTGAGTCCCGAAATAATCCAAGTAAAGATATCGAAATTCCTTAGTGCACAGCAGCATTTTTAGCACAGCCTCAAGAGTGTGGCTGTGCACATATAGTGGGGTTGGGCGATATGGCTTTAAAATAATATCATGATATTTTTAGGCTATATCGCAATACATGGTATACATCACGATATTCTGAAATCACCCCTAAACTGCTGTAAACAACTAAAATAGCAACTACTTACTTAAACTACTGTTATAATAAAGTTTAATAAAATACTGTTATAATGTTAAAGTATAAAGTTAAAGCACTGTTACAGTAAAGTTAAAAAAAGTATAGCATAATATGAAAACACAGACACTTTTATTATCGTCAGACGATATACGATATACTCTTGCTTCACAGTGGAGATGAGACTCCGTGTGCACAAACGCGAACACATAAAAACACAAGCTTATGCAAACACATCAGCGGGCTTGTACACAAACACTGGGAGCAGATGATCGGGGTTGTGGGGCAGCTTTCATCACCATGGCACTCGGGCTGACACCAGCTAAAAATACCGTCCGTCTCTCACCGCTGAACCTCTCCCTCCACACTATGCACATCATCCCTCTTTCACAGAATCGGCCCTGCGACACCAGGAAACACCTTGAAACCCAAACTGTGTATTGTGTGGTGGCCCGTGTACCTAGAATCCTTCAAGCCTTAAACCCCAAACACACACACTTTCCATGCCGGACTCCTGTGTGGCTCCACGTCCCAGTATCATCTCTACTCCCACCAGTCCATTTAAATCCTGCAGCACATTTCCAGCTTGTTATAAAATATGAAAACTGGACCCCTCACAGGTAGGCAAACATAGACATGTCTGAGATGACGGGGTGTGTCCAAGAGAGCGGAGAAGGTCACTAAAATCCTTGTGACCTTTCAGCATGCTGGCTGGCGCCGCGCCACTCCAAACAGTTGTTCTAATGTTAACCCCCGCAACGCCAGCTAGGGTTACAGCCCAAATGCCGCTGGCTATTATCACATGACCTGCCAGGCTACAGAGCGACCGCAGACCTGGAGATAAATGCAGGGAATGATGGGACAACTGCGATCGGTGATGATATGTAGGTTAAACACTGTTAACCTACATCATCATCATCACATGCAGCGTTATACGAGTTTGACTGAAGCTGCTCCACCTGTTTGTGCACCTGTTTGTGCCCATATGTTATATAAACTGGAGTATGTACAGTTTATCAATGTAATAATCGGGGCTGCTGCAAGTTTGTGTGGGATTTTTTTTTAATGCTATCTGGAATTAAGATGACGACTTAGTCATTAATTTTTTAGAAGAATTTTTTTTTTAAAAAAACGTATGATTTAGGGTTAGGGCAAATGGGTTTTAAGACTTTTTTTAATGCCACCTGGAATAAAATTTAAGATCAATTTTACAGTAGCCAGTGTTGAAGAAATAAAATTGAACCAACAAAAATTACTTAAGGTTATGGAGAATTTTATTTTATTTTATAAATTAATACTGAAAGATAAAACTTGACATTTTAGTGATGTTTATGCAAAAGAAATTTGGTAAATGACTATTATTATTATTTTTAAAGTTACCCATTATTTTGAGTTTTGCAAGGCAATTTCAGAAAAAAGAAAATCCTACTTCCCATTAACATTTTTAAGACATTTGAAAGATTGTAAGACATGTCAATTAAGGCCTTATATTTAATTAAATTAGTAAATTCAATGCCTTTAAAGACTATATGAACAATAAAATAGAGCAAATCCTATACAATATCAAGTGCTCGCTGATGCGGTCCTTCTGTGTTCAATGCCTGTGTGGCATAAGGAATAAGACTTCTCTAATATGTTGCAGCTGGTCCTTGGGATCCTAAATCGATGGCCGAACAGGAGCAGCTTAAAGTCTGAGTGTAGCTGATGTGAAGTATCTGCAATTATATGTTTGGCCTTCCTGTGTACAGCACTGTCAAAGACACTGCAAAGGGCTACAAGAAAAATTACATTTTTTTCCATTATCACTTAATATGCAGATCATTTCTTCAATTTGCTTGATAAAATGTCAAAAAAGTAAAAGCAGCATGGCATAATTTTTCCAAAACCCAAGTTGACGTTAAAATTTCTTGTTTAGTCTGACAAACAATCCTGCATGTAAATATCTTCCGTTTACTCTCCTTAAGGACCAAGAAAACCCCAAAATATTCACATTTAAGAAGCTGAAACAAGGGTATTTGGGGAATATTATCTTTTAAAATGACTTAATTTAATGCTGTAAATCCACTAATCCAAGGTACATGGTACCAATATAAAAGGTAGATTTATTAGTCATGCCGTATGCAATTTGTCCTTGATCCTGCTACATCTTTTGAAGCTGAAGAAGGATTTTAGGAGTCTCAGCTGCTCTGTTGTCTATATCCATTAATTTATTCATTTTAACTTAAAAAATACAGCATTAAGAGGTTTTTAAGGCTGATTTTTTTTAGCTATCTGAAGAGTCAGCTGACACTGAAGCTGTTGTAAAAGACCTCTGTTTTGCATTTAAATTCTACAAAAGGCAAAAGATGTTATCTAATCCTTCACCCGTCAGCTCTAATCAGCCATGTGAGTTTATTATCGGAAGACGGGACAAACAGTTGACTCATGCCCGTCCTGCTCGTCTGCTGGGGAGACAGGGTCACTCCGGTCCAGCCTGCACTGTTTTGTTTTCTTTGATTATTTCAGAGTAATCCACGCTCGTTAGTGGCATTCCTCGCTCTCAAAATATAGAGCAGATTTCTGATGAGAGAAAATTATTAGATGCACAAGCCGCCGAGCTAAACAGAGGCCCTTTTATCCACATCGCAGCGTAACTGTTTAAAATAGAAAAAGCCCATATTTAGCAGGACAGCACAACCTCCTCTCCAAGGAGGATCTGACATTTGTGATCGTCCCTTTCTTAGATTACGCTGCTGCTGTGATGTATAAAAAGACTTTAATTTGCACTCACACAAATATACAGTTCACGTCTGTACTAAGAGACACCCTTCAGCGCTGTGATAGTTAGGACGCTGTAAGACTGACATCTGGTGGCAAAGTTCAGTCATGCAAAAGTTGCCTTTTAGCTCAGCACTTCCAAAAAAAATTAGAAGAAAAAATGCTCATTCTCTGAGTCGAGTTAGTAATATAACCAATGAAGTAAAGCTAAAAGTCAAGAGTGTCTACTGTATATTTATCGTGTGTGAAACTCTGCCACCTGCTGTTCTGAAAATGAATTATCCTCCATAGACACATACATGAAATGGATTTTCAACTATTTTTTGTTAATTTTTGGGGGAAAATGCATCAAAAGAGATCTTTGATGATATTGCAAACAGCAAGAGAAGAAGAAGAAACAATGTCCTCTTCTCTGCAGACACAATAAACAAGAACAAAAGGATGAATTGGTAGTTGTAAGGCGCTTGTTGGGGCAGAGTTGTTTTGCAGGCTGTGATGAACCGGTGCCTTGGAGTTTTTCACTTTCAGTTCACTCTGACCTGCACTCTCACATAATGGCAAACATTTTGGCTGCGCTGGCTGGCTGCTCCAAAATATCATACTTGTATGATCAATTTATTTCAAGAAATGCAGAATTTTATATCTTAGAAAAGGGGCAATAATCTGGGAACACAAGTATTTGTCATGCTCTCTTTTCTTGTTTTTTCCATACTTATCCATGCCTGGAAATTAATATAATTCCATACTTTTCTAGATTGTGTAGGAGCTCTTACGTGTAAATGGACTCTGATCGCAACATCCCAAGTAATAAGTAATGATTCACTAAGTCATTATAATAAAGATGTTGTTTTACCTGTTTGATTTTCTTAGTTATGGCAGAGGGCAGTTTGGCTCTTAGCGTCTCCGTTTCCTTATAGGATGCAGGGAAGCCGCTCAGGTAGGCCAGAGACTGCATGCGGATCAGACCCGGAGCCTCTTTATCTGTCGTCTGCAAAACACACAATGAACAAAAGTACATTTCAAAATTCCAAAAAATACCACATTTAATGTTTAATATTAGCAGACTTCCATTATAGGAAGATATGTTGAGGATTTATGTTAAATCAGAGTTTTTCATGCAGTTCAACATGCATTTAACAGTTAATGCAACATGTATAAACTCACCAGGTAACATCTGGACACAGAGAACTTCTGGTCCTCTTTAGACACATCTGTATAGGCTTTATCCGCTAGAAAAAAGAAAGAAAAAATAGGATAAATAGATAAATAGTGAGAAAATGAGTCCTTCAGTCTAATGCCTGTTTTAAAAAGAAAAAAACTTCCTGAATCTTTGAAACTCTTGTGTATGTCTATCTGTATGAGACATTTAAAATCAATAAAATGGTTAAACATCAGAAGTATCATAGTGTAAAACGTCAGACTGCCATGTCTTTTGTTTGTCTGTGTTTAAATGCAAATATGGGCAGAATATTTGCAGAAATTTATGACACAATCAAACACAATAAAACTGCTCACACTGCCTGTTACTGGCAGTGCATGTTACGGCTGCAGCATCCTCACGTTGTGTTTACTCATTAACTACACTTCAAATATCATCTTTTGCATTGTGATTATTTTTTCAGATCTCAGCGATAATCTGCCTGCTGGTTTCGGTTCATCACTCTCCCTGCAAAATCTCTCACATGCTGCTTGGAATCAGTCAGGAAGCATCCTCATCTGATCTCAGTTCAAATCGGTGTTTCTGCACTCTTTTGTGTGTTTTTACCATCAGCCTGCGAATGGAAGACGGCGACAGAGACGGTGGTGGACGGGTGGAAGGGTTTGTTCATCAGCAGCAGCTCTTTGGCAGCAGAGAAGGAGGGCGAGAGCGTCGGCAGCTCTTTGAGCGTGATGTTGGCCGGCAGAGCGGGGTCCAGAGCCAGCATGGGCGCGATGATGCAGCGGGACAGCAGGCATTCTGGCTTTACACTGATCACAGAAATAAAAAGTACTAAATGCATCTTCACACATTGTGCTCTGACTCAGACGAGCACCTCCTTAAACTTTGTGGTTTTGGCCTCACAAATACTCAAACAATGTGTGAAATTAGTCATGTTAACACCTTCAGCAGCCGGCTCCCTTTGCATCGAGACCCATTTTGTGTCTGCGGTCAAAACTAACAGGTTTTAAATTTCGAGAGAAAGAAAGGGTGAGAGAACGAGAGAGATGGGGCCTAACATTTGGTGGCGATAACAGGAAATCCTTACCCTTAACCCGAATCTTCTGGGTGGTTCAGTCACACCAAAGTTGAGTCAGTGCAAAAGTTTAAAGGACTCTTCCACCTCGTTCGATTTGTCTTTTTAAGTACACATTTCACAAAAAAAGGCCAGAAATTATATGAATTTTAGAATCATATCCCATTGCTTTTACTTCCTGCAAATCATGCTATATTTGGCAATCACGATCAATCAGTTATTATCAATGCTGACCTATCGCACCAGTTTTCACTCCATTCTACCTCCTTGTGGTTAAACTCACCCCGCAACTTCCTCTTTCAGCCTCAAATTCTCACACTGCTGATCCATTTTGCCTTTAACAGTCATTTCCCACTGTTTCAAAATGCCAATGAGTCTCAGAATTACTTCTAAAAACAATCATTTCAACAAAAAAAACTGCTATTATAAGCTCCATAGAGGAAGGCTTTGAGTTAAAGCTTTGCATTTTTGTTGTACTGTACTCATACAACAGTACTGCGATAAATCCTGTCTTCATTAAAGTTAGAATATTCAGTATTAAATTTGGAAAGGTGTTGAGTCACCTTTATGTGTATTTTTGAGGATGTGGTGCTGCTGAATTAAAATGAATTCAGCTATATTTTGCCAATAGGTAAATGCAAGCGCTAATTTGACATTTTTTATCTGTTTAAGTGGTAGGTTTAAAGATTTGTGATATCAGATATGTGGACTTTCACACAGAGGAGCTTGACTCATGTTGATAAAAAGACATTTTAAAATGAATAAATGAAAAGTGATCAAATATTTGTGGCAATTACAACCTTACAAATCCCATTTTAAGTCTAATAAATGACTTGTAAAAAATGATATTTATAAAATTGAATTTAGGCCTTTTTCAGGACCCGCAGACACCTGGTCCAGGATGTAAACATTAGTCACATGTTCCAACAGACATTTCACCCCGGGCTGGAAAAAGTGCAGTTTGAATGTCATGGATTAACATGTGTGTGTAAAAAGGGACTCAGTTAGCCCAGGGCTAATAAACTGTGGAAATCCCAACATGGACCATCACACACCCAACATTTCTTCACACTCACCTCTCTTTTGGCACTTCAGTTGTCTCACTTGCATTTTTCCCCAGGCGTTCTCTGTGTGAAACAAAACAGTGAATTTATATCACTTTCACCACATACAGCCACTGTAGAGCAGTGATACTCAACATACGACCCGCGGGCCAAATCTGTCCCCCTGACCATTTTCTAGATTCACGATGAAAAAAACGTGATTCACGCTGGGAATTGTTTTGTATTATTAGTAATCAAATGTAGACACAGTGCATAAAACAGCATCAAAAAAGAGGTTGTTTACGCATTTTCTTTTTTAAAAAGAGCCTGTGGCGGATCCCCACACCCTAACGTCCTAAAATCCAAGAAATGTCCTAAAATCCTGGAAACATCCTGAAATCTGAAAGCCAAGTCTGAGAAATGTCCTAACATCCTAAAAATGTCCTAAAATCCTGGAAATGTTCTAAAATCCTAGAACTATCCTTTAATCCAAGAAATGTCCTAAAATCCTAGAAACTGTCCTAAATACCAGAAACGTCCCTAAAACCTAGAAACATCGTAAAATCCTACAAACATCCTAAAATCCTAGAAATATCCTTTAATCCAAGAAATGTCCTAAAATCCAATAAACTGTCCTAAAATCCTGGAAACATCCCAAAATCCTAGTAACGCCCTAGAAAATGTGCTAAAACTGAGAAACATCCTAAAATCCTACAAATGTTCTAAAGTCTGAGAAATGTCCTAAAATCTGAGAAACATCCTAAAATTCTAGAAATGGCCAAACATCCTAAAATCCTATAAACTGTCCTAAATCCTAGAAACAGCCTAAAATCCTACAAACATCCCAAAATCCTAGAAATATCGTTTAATCCAAGAAATGCCCTAAAATCCTAGAAACATGTATGGGACTGCTGCGACTGGCCCCTGGCCTCCTGTCTTTCTACAAAGCAAAGCTAGTTGAGTATCACTGTTGTAGAGCACTGTATTGATTACAGAGGTCAGTGGACGCCAATAAACATAAAAACTGCCCCATTTTAACAAACAGATGATGGGAGGAAGAAAAGCACAGACGAAACAGGATTTTTCTCCACATAGTTATTGTAACCTTTGGTCTCAGAGCCCCTCTTCCTCAGGGGCAATGTCTGAACACACCAATCAGAGTGAGAATGATTACGCTACAGCTCAAGCTTGTTTGCCAATTCTGACTGTATTCAACTGAAAAACTGACGGTACTCGAGTGTGTTTGTACTCTATAACTACATACAGAAAAAAAAGATTATTGTTTGATTGCAGGCCTGGTAGGTTTAGGCCTGGATTGATTCTGTTGCAAGCTTGCATGCACCCTTGTGTCTTCACAAACACTGAAGCCACAGATACCTCAGAGCTTTTTGTTCCTCCTCCAGTTGCTCTTTGACCGTCTTCAGTTCCTTCAGCAGAGCTGTGTCTGTGCCGTTCACCCATGTGTAGACAACATCAATAGGCATGGGCAGACAGAGCCTACCAAAAAAAAAAAAAAAAACACTCGTATCACTCAAGACAGTCCTCAAACTGCAAAGCTGTGACCCTGTTTCCTTCCCCAACGAGTCTGGATTAGTTTTTGTTCATGCATTGTTTCACCCCGCCTAGTTCTGTCAGATTGCTCTCAAGGGAAGGGCGCAAACAATCCTGTGTGGCATGAAGGACAGCTTTTGCAGAAAGTTGGTGCACTTTTTCACATCAACATTTGTGAACAGGATAAGATTTTTACTCGTAAACCACACCCAAGAAACGTTGCATTTCTTATTTTTAGTACAGAGATAAAAATAGTCAGCTGTTTCCAGTGACACCACCGGTAAATTCTGAATAAAGTGTTACAGGCATCCTTCATTAGCAGCATGGATGTGTCGCTCACCTGCTCTGGAATGATTTGCCACCCACGTTGTCTCTGTAGGAGTCAAACAGCACATGATACTGGTCCCGACTCCACTCCACCACCACCTGTATGGAGAGGAGGGGACACAAGATGATACAACACTCTGGGACAAGAAGTTGTTTATGTTGCTGCATCATAAATATCACACACAGCCAAAGCGACACCAAACCACACTCAAAAAACAGCTTGCTCGCACATTATCTGCACAGCTAAAAATCCTGTAAAATAAGACTTTCTGAATATTTAGGGGAGTATTTAGCTCTTAATTTAACATATTTTCAAACAACACAAGAAACACGTCATAATAAAATCTAAATTTTGCTCAAAGCTTTGCATCATATGCATGGATGGGTTACTCAACGGCCTACTGGGCACAGACGCATTATTTCAGAGACATAAAGCAACCCAAAAAAAGACACAAAATTACGTCAGAGACACACAAAAAACCCAGAGAGAAACAAAACAACTACACTGAGACACAAAATGACAAAAAATATACAAAACTACAAAGAGACACAAAGTGCCAACAAAGACAAAAACAACCGAAAAATGTCCAACACAAAAAAAAATTATTTCAGATACAAAACAACCAAAAAAAAGACATAAATTACTTAAGAGACACAAAATATCCCACATAGAAATAGAAAACAACCACAAAAAGACACAAAATGGCAACTAAGGGGGAAAAAATATGTAAAATTGCCTCATTGATTCACAAAACAACTACAAAGGGACACAAAATGACAAAAAAAGACAAAAACAACTACAAAGAGACACAAAGTACCAACAAAGACAAAAACAACCAAAAAATGTACATAAAAACACACAAAAGTATTTCAGTCATGAAGCAAAAAAAGATTACATCAGAGACACAAAATATCCCACAAAGAAATACAAAACAACCACAAAAAGACACAAAACGGCAACTGTAGAAAAAAGGATGCAAAATTGCCTCAATGATTATCAACCACAATGAGGAACAAAGTGACAAAAAGACACAAAACAACTACAAAGCGATGCAAAATGCCTACAAAGACAAAAAAAAGACTGTACTGAGTGGAAAAGGTGGTGGGGTCTTCTGCATATCTGTGCCCGGGGGCCCATATATCTCAATCCGCCCCTGGTGATGCGCGCAAATCTCCCTCAACAAATATGGTTCAGCTAAAACATGAAAGGCTGTCAGTTAGCAAACACCTGGGCTCAGTTATTTTTAATACGTAAAACCACGTGATTAATTATAATGCCGAAGTCGCATGAACACCCTAAAGATTCCTAATACGTTTCAAATAAGTATCTGAAGACACGTATGTTTATTCACAAGCTAAATCAACTTAAAGAGCCATTTTTTGTAGTGGAATTTGGTGGGACGGTGACTTAACTCGAAAGGAGGAGGAAACAGCTGTCGAGCGACGGACGTTAGCTGTTAAACAACAAAAGCGGCAGCCAGAAAGAGACAAGAGGTGAGAAAACAGAAGCAGCTCACCTCTCCAAACTGAAAGGCGGAAACTATCATGAGGACGAGCCCCCCGAAGCAGAGGTAGAGCCCGTACCGGTGGGACAGACAGGTGTACGTCTGCCGCTGTAACAGCTTCAGCACCGAGTTCACGACTACCATGGTTCTCCTCGGCGAAGCATACCGCTGCATTCATTAACAAAAAACGGGTTTAACGCACTAAACAGTGAAAGTAAACATCAGAAGCGACCCGGAGCTGTCAGCTGACCTGCAGCCAGGCTGCATGACACATGACAACCATACATCTCACTCTTCTTTTGCGGCGGTGACGCTGCTGCTGCCACCCCCGCTGCTGCTGCTCCGCTCCGGACTCCTGTCGCCCTCTGTTGGCCAGGAGGAGCAGGAAGTCCACTTGCAAGCAAAGTCAATCCGGAAATGTTGAGTACCCCGACGTTTTATGTTATAAATGCATAATTTATATATGTATATATGTGCATAATCACATATACTGACAGTATTTCAGCCACTTCTTGGGCATTTTGGGCATTATCTGGTTGTCTTGTGGGGTTTTTGAGGAAGCTAAATCTATTTCTGATATTTTCAAAATATAAATTTTGTGTTTTAAACCAGATATTGCATATTTTGAGTCACTTTAGGTCATTCTGTCAGGTGCAAATGTCTATCAGAATGGCCTACCACATGTATATATAAAGAAACTAAACTGAAACCAAAGTTATATGTGGAGTAGGTCATTCTGATTGGTACAAATGTCAATCATCTGTATAAATAGAGTTTAAAATAGTTTAGGTCATTCTGTCAGATATACTGTACATGTCTATCAGAATGGCCTATAACCTGTATAAATAGTTAAATGCAGAGTAGGTTATTCTGATATGTACAAATGTCTGTCAAAATAGCCCACCACGTCTCTAAAAAAGGTTCAGTGATGATTTGGTCATTTTGTCAGGGAAAAATGTCAATCAGAATGGCCTACCAAATGTATAACTAGAGTTAAAGGTAGCATAGGTCAATCTGATAGGTACAAATGTCTATAAGAATGGCCTAACACCTGTATAAATAAAGTTAAAGGTAGCATAGGTCAATCTGATAGGTACAAATGTCTATAAGAATGGCCTAACACCTGTATAAATAAAGTTATATGTGGAGTAGGTCATTCTGACATAACATAACATAACATAACATAACATAACATAACATAACATAACATAACATAACATAACGTAACATAACATATAATTCTCACAATACGGAACAAAAAAGAGAGAAAAATAAAAAATAGAAAGAAAAACAATCATAAAATAAAAACAGGGTAGAGGGTAGTTTAATAATTGTTCTGCTCGTCCCTCTCCTGCACACCTGTTTGGAAACAGACGTGCAAAGTTTTATTTTGATCTGAGTGGAAAAAAAGCAGAGACACCGCTGCTCAGAGCTAGCTTTTACACGCCAAATAAAGAGAATAAACAAGAAACTGCCGGGAAAAAAAGTGGAACTTGCTCAGGTACCATCACATGACCTACATATAGGATTTAGGTCATGTGATGACTGCTGGTTGTTGTTGTCTGTGGGTAACATAAACCCTGCCTCTGGTCAAAGACAGTTTCTGGCTTCCTTGGGCCTCATGGCCTGAGCATAATCCAATTGTGAATCACTTGACAGATTTCCAGAGAAACCAAAAGTCATTTTCTCTCGAGACCAGACAGCTTGCGTTTTTTTTTCTGTTGCCTTCCTCTCTCTGGAGTTAGGGGTTCCCTGGGATAACCGAGTCATAGAAAAGGCCTTTTCAACCAACAATTCCTTCAGATTGTTGCCAAATCAGGCACTGGCGAGCTTCAATAACTGCATCAACAACCGAGGCTCTAAACTGGCTGCACTTGGATTCTGTGTCACTTGGCTTTCCTGAAATATAAAAAAAGTTGTGCAAAGTTTTGAGCTTAAAGACTCATTTACTGATGTGTTTTATGTCATAAAACAAAACAAAGAATACTCTTAAGCTTTTTGAAAGAAATCAAACCAATTTGTCCAGATTTCAAAGGGTTAAAACATATTTTCTGTAAATGTGACTATGAAATTCTATGAGTCATGCTTACTTTGTACACAACACTTTGGTTGTTGAGATTCTGGGAAATGATTATTCACATAAAACACAATCTATGCGGCTAAGCTGTGTACCCTCCTACAGCTTTCCAAATCGCAATGATTTTCACGTGGATAATTTTAAACACTTATCTCTGAGTCTGAAAGTAAACACAGAGACAGGCATCCTCGAACAGCAATGTTGTCCAACTGCATCCATGAATCATCTTTATTCATGACAACCTGGGAGGGTTTGCTTCTCGGATAACATTACAACGTTGTCCCCAGGTGAACCCGTCCTCAGGATCCCAGCCAGATGCTAAAAATCTGGGACAAACCAACCGCCTCCAAAATCACCTCCACCACCAGAGAGCAGTGATGTGGGAAATAACAGTAAACATACCAATTCTCAATGCCATATGGAAGACCAACCACCCAACTAATCAAAAGTCATACATTCAAAATCTTATTTTAGTAAATGCACAGAAGTATTACAGTTTTGTGCTTAAAGAATCAAAAATAGACTGTATTAGTGTTAATCATTTATGTTGCACTTCATGTGTAATTTATGTGGACAGTAGAGACTTTTATTTACTTTATATTCTTATAGTAGCCTATACAGTGTACTTGTAGCTATACTTGCTTAAGTTGAAAAATTGGATTTTTCTTTTCAAATATTATTCAAAATGACCAAAAAAAGACACAAAATTACTTTAAAGAGAAATAAAATGACAACAAACTCACACAAAATTACCAAAAAGACACAAAATTACCAAAAAGAGACTCAACGAAAAAAGACAAAAAAAATTATCTCAGAGACAACTGTACACAAATATGCAAAATGAGCAAAAAATACACAAAATTACCTCAAAGAGACACAGAACCACCAAAATAAGACACGTAATTACTTCAAAGAGACACAAAAATGACTAAAGAGACACAGAATTACATCAAAGACACACAAAATGAGCTCACAGAGCCAAAAAAAGCTTCAAAATTAATACAAAGTCTGTTTATCTTGCTCCTAAAGGTGGTGGGACCTTGTGCATATTGTTTCCCCAGGGGCCCATTGTCTCATAATTCGCCTATGCATTTAATGCACCAGAACCAAAAAGTCTGAGGGCAGCTCCAAAAATCCCACCAACATAGTAAATTATGATATAGATATTTATGTGCAATATAGACATTATGTGCAATTACTTTTGTTATTTGAAATGTTTCTGCATCTCTTACTTCACAAGAGGATCTGAGCACTTCCCTGATTACTGGCAGTGACACGCTTGTAGGGAAAAGAAACAGGCTATTCTTCTGTGGGAGCGTAAGAAAAGACGGATGAAGGAAGATGATCATAACGGGAGGCTGAATTTGCGTAGGCCGGCCCACAGAGTCATTTAAGGGGAAGAGGTTACTGTATACTGTATATCTGCTCGTTGGCAAAGCCCATTCTTGTTCACACAGCACCATGTGACTGTCGGTAACTTCATCAGACCTCACCGCAACACACTGATCCTGGGACAGCTATAAAACGCGTCTTTTCTATTATTTAGTATCATTTTACTCTCGAAGTGTTTTCTGCAAGTTTCGCGTTCAACCTCTCTGAGATGTTTTGGTTCATGCAGGGATTATGCTTCCTACCAGTGTTTTTGGTCATCTGGTCCTCCAGCACTTTTATTGTGTCCTACATTATTGCGATTTACAGACGGGATGTCGACATTATTTTTCCATACATAAGGTGAGTTTTATTCATTTACGTGTTTTTTAGAAAATGATCAAGTCAAATCCGAGGTTCGGAAAATGCACGTCGATGTTTTATTTCTGTGATTTCTGAGACTATAAGTTTAGTTTCGTTTTCCTTGCGTCAGCTTGGCTGCTACTCAAACTCCAGCTGCACGTACACATCTGTTATTTCGTGCTGTTTTTTTTTTCACTTCTCCCTTTCAAGTTTAAAGTTTATTTCATCTTAAAGCTTGAAATATAATAATATACACACATATATGCATATGGTGCCAAATAACGGGAAGTAAGTTGCATGCATGTTAAAATGCAGGTCTGTCTTTTCCCTTTTCAGTGACACAGGTGCAAACCCCCCTGAGAGCTGCATTTTTGGCCTGATGACCTTCATTTCTGCATGTGCAGGTAAAGGGGCGCATTTCCAAATTTTGGGGGGAGATACATATATGGGCAGATTATGAGACAATGGGCCCCTGGCCACAGATATGCAAAAGGCCCAACGCTGCTCCTACAAAGGAACAAGACACACAGACAGAGTTTATTGTCTCTTTGAGTTTAGTCTTATGTGTTTTTTAGTTGTTTCTCTGTCACCTTGTAGTCAATTTGGATTATTTTGTGTCTTTTGTAACAATTTTGTGTCTTGTTGTGTTTTTTTTTATTTCTTTTTGTAGTCATTTAGCTCTCTTGAGGTAAATTTGGCCTATGTCGGATCATTTTTATTTCACTTTTTGATGTCACACCCCTTTTTATGGTGGTTTTGTGTCTCTTTGAGATTAATTTTATGTCTTTTTAAGTCGGTTTGTGTCTCCTTGTACTTATTTTGGTTCTTTTTGTAGTCATTTAGGTCTCTTTGAGGTAAGTTTGGTCATTAGCTGTGTGTGTCTATAATTTTGTGTCTTTTTGGGTTTCTCTGGCACTTATTTGTAATTTTCTATTTTGTGTCTCATTGCACTTCCTTTGCATCTCTTTGTGGTCTTTTGTGTCTCTTTCTAAATATTTTCAGTCTCGTCTTTATTGGTTGTTGTGAATTGTTAAAAGTAACATTTTGCAAATGAAGGCTGCGCCCTCTGACACTTTGGGCCCATTAGACCCATTTAGTGATCCATCCATAGACACATATGAAACAGGGGTTTAGGGTGCTCTGCCAGAAATTTTTGAGCATCAAACACTTAACTTCCTACATTCTGGTGAACTTGTATGTACAAATTTGTTTCTGCATGAATTTATGCTGTAAATGTCTTAGTTTTGTCAGAAGTCCACTGCCACTTTCCTATTTTATCAGCATGTTTTAAATATTGACAGTGATGTGTCCCCTGCACTCCCCCCAGAAATCTGCTTCTATGTGCAGGTATTTTCACTCCCATCAGTATGAACATCTGCAGTGTGACCTCTGTAAAGTCTTTTAGGCAAAAATGGGCTTTCCCGAGGGAGGAACAAAGCCTCCCAAAGATATTAGTCACATTTCCTCTTTTTTAAGAAAATGAAAACAAAACTTATTTGACGGGATGCAAGAGGATGTTTTTCTTTTTTAGTGAGTCATAAATTCACAAACCTCTGCGGTAAATGAACATTTTCACCTTTACACAGGAATATGCACCATATACGCCAGGTACAAGTATGTGGATAAGCTGAGCGCGGACACAAGTGTGGTGAGCCCGCGTCTCAATAAAACTGCTCTTGTGCTTGGGTTGCTCTCGTGTTTCGGCATGTGCGTTGTTGCGTCGTTCCAGGTATGCCTTGCCACATGTGGTGTACATTCAAATCACATGAAGATAATCTAGTGTTGGACAATGTAATCTTGTTTTTATGGTTTGATTTCAGGAAATAACAGTGACAGTCGTTCATGATATCGGAGCTCTGCTGTTCTTTATCTCTGGGGTCTTATACATAATCCTCCAGTCTGTCATATCATTTCGTGCCTATCCATTTGGGTCTTCGATGTGTGTGTGTCGAACACGTTTGGGTATCGCCATCCTTGCTGTTGTGGCATTTTTCCCCAGTATCCTTTTACAGTGGTCTAATCCTGTCAAAATACATAGAAAGTCTGTCTGTTTAGTTCTTGATGCTCTATTCTAATCAGCATGACATGCATTTAAACATGAACTTCGCTTTGTGGTTGCAACATTATTCTCTTGTCGATATTATCATCGGTCATTACCATTAAATACACATGATGCAATATTTCTAATACATTTACAAGGGACAACCATTGTTAATTGGAAATATCCTCAACGGATGATTCAGCTGTCATCTGTGCGTTCTTTGTGAAACAAACTGAACTGCACAGGGACACGACAGACAAGGTAGGCTGTTGTTTGTTACTATGTGTGTCATTTAAAGTGGAAACAGACAACTTTTCAATTTTTACCCCCCTATATTTTGCAAGTGGTTTTAATGTTGGCAATGTTGCAAAACAATTAGATCGCTTTCTACTTGCCAACGGAGCTCTTTTTCCTTTGCCAGGTAGTTTTCATGGTTACACCCTGATATAATAAAGTAATAAATAGTTAATAAAAAAAACATGCTTACTAGAACCATATGGTGGCCCAGAGATGGTGTTTTTCTGTAGGACTACTGAGAAGCTAACAACGCTGTTCACAGTTCCCTCACCAAAAAGCCTATGGGATTTTTCCATTGGATTTTGGATTATGGTAGAAAATAAGCTCTGTGGCAAATAAACGTTTTTGATACTGACATGCTTTGTTCAGCAAGATAATCTTCACAAGTGAACACCAATTTCAGGATTTTTGAAGCCTAAACGCTTCAGATTGGATTTACAAAGGCTTCCTCAGTCTTACAAAAAAATAACTTTAAGGAGACTTTCTTCAAAAAAGGGAACCTTTAGTTTGACAGAGAACCCTTTAAGAAGCAAATGGGTTTTCAGGGAGAAAACTTTTGGAACAATTATGTACTTTGGTTGTTTTACCCTCCATCGATAATGCTCCTGGCAGACAGTAACTGCACAGAACTTCCATTAATACCCTTTGGTGACTGAGATTAAATATTGATAGCTATCGGGGAAACAATAGCGCTGTGTTTTTCCTGTTTTGGTTGCACAGGGGTTGACACACTTCCTTTATGCATTAAGTCGAGCCTTCATTTTCCCAGGAGATCATACGAGATCATTGCATAATAAAAGTATTGCTTTTTGAGAGCCAGTATAAACAGAAATGGTGATTCTATAACCATTACATTGTGCAATCAACATTTAGATCATAGTAAGTTCCAGTAAAAATCTATTTCCTCGTTAAAGCTGAAACATTAGACAAATAACCAGCAGCTATATAGATAACAGATTAATACGTTTTAATGTTGAATGTGTATTAATGTTTGTGCCTCTCTGTCAGGAATATCCCTTCCATGTCGCCAGCGCTGTGTGTGAGTGGATCGTTGCCTTCAGCTTCATCTGCTTCTTCCTCACGTACATCGACGACTTCAAAGTGAGTATAACACCATCAAATAGATCTTTTTTTTAATTACTGCTGGAATGGGATCTTATTTCTCTCCCTTTTTATTCTCCGCAGCTGTTTACCTTACGAGTGAAAACTGAGAATGTGGAGTAGTCGTGATGAGTCTGAAACTGACACCGTATGCTGTATGAATATCAGTATTTTAGTGTTTAAAAATGTGCTGCATTTGTTTTTTTAAAAGCTTTCATGCACATACATTTTGTACATTTTACACTGCCAGGCTTTTATAGGATTTGACTGAATTTGTTGGTAGAGTACAGTAGGTACATTGTAATTTATACATTTTCAGTCGTGATGTTATGGAAGAAAAAACTGATCACAGCCTGCCTGTATCTTTATACTTTTTATACAAAATATTTTTTTTTTACGTGTATGTAACTGCTTCCTGTGTTCAAACGACACTTTGCACTTTGCTCTTGATGTTGCCACACCAGCGTGACTCATCCCATCAGACCTGTGACCAGTAATAAGAGAAGTTCATCACACAGTGAACACATGATAGCGACACGTGGTTAAATGAGACTCAAAACTAATAACAAGCTCACCCGTGGGAACATGGTGGTACTCGTGTTTGGTGGGAAAATAGTGGCTCTGATGTTGTATGTAAGTGACCAGTTTTTTAAATTTGTAACATTTCCTTAATTCCTTGGATTGCTGGACTGTTGTAACAACAAATCAGGAAGAAAAACCTCTTTCTATGAATGCTCCGGTTCAGTTTTAGTTTGGCAGGTACTGTATTCTGCTCAAGTGCTCGATGGTTTAAACTCATACCGCTGTATGAAAAAATCAAACTATGGCAAGAAACAGAACGATCTGCATGTGTATTACAAGCTCTGGGAATGTTTTTATTGTGCAACAAAGATTTCTGTTAGATTGAAATGTTGCACAATAAAATTACAGGAAGCTTTTAATACAGTGTGCAGATCTCCTGTGTGACTCTTGCTTCAGTAACAACACTGAAAAAAGCAGAAACACTTGTGGTTAATAGATAAAATGGACTTAACACATGGGAAAGTAGAAAATCCGAAATACTGTCAGGCTGCTTGAGGTGTTTTTAATTCTTCTCACATGCTGAAAATTGTTTAGTGTTGATATCGGCCAAATGAGTATGGGCTGATACGTTTTATCAGCTAGTACTTTTGGAGCATTCCTTCATAGATCTTGTCTGTAACTGGTGATCAGTAGACGGGACGAACTTACAATACTCCAGAGAGAAAATCCTGTGCTGTAACGGTGGTTCACATGTACACAGATTATTAACTTGTCCACTACAGATACTGTATTTTAAATACAAGAGAGATTACTTTTTCATTCAATAACTTTGTACTGAAACGGTTTTGCTTGTGACACAACGTACTGTACATTATGGTGAGCTGGCGAGCTGAAAAATAAAGATACCCTGTTTTTTTAAGCAAACTGTTTTAATGTTTATTACAGATCTGGTTGCTTTTATACACAAAGTGCTTTCGAGACTTCCCCACACTCCTTTTTTCACAGTCATCACAGTGTAATATTCATTCATAGGAATCTTATGAGTATTTCTTTTATGCTTAAGACTTATTGACTTCATTATTTTGCATTTTCGTGGGCATGTAGTCACAAGTTCTGATGGATGTAATGATAAGATGGTACAACCGACATCGTCAACACAAAAAAACATTGACGTTTCTGTTCTGACAAGTTTGTTTACTCTTCATTCCAGCCGAGGTTCCTGCACAATTATCCTGGGCAAAACATAAAACTCTACAAATCTAATAGAAGATTCAGAGAAATGTCAATGGGAAAATGTCAGCCATGCAAGTAGCTAATCAAGCTTAAATCTTGTGCAAAGACACTGGAATATTGTCTAAAATGATCAGAAGGAAGCAACAGAGGCCTTACACTGAATGTACTGTAGTTTTTCCACCTGTAACTACTGTTGATCTCTAAAAAAAGACCATGTCCATTTTTTGTTTCGTGGCTGACAACGACACAGACACCTGCTACTCTTTTACAAGATTCTCTTGTGCGATACCAATTTAAAACTCCTGTTTGGATATTGTTCAAAATATTAAAAATCCCAAACTTGCTGGTCCAAGATGAAGAAAAAAACTGTCGGTTTCAAAGGATTACTTCACAAACCAAATAATCGTTTGTATAACAATTACTCACCCTGTGTTGTGCCAAAATCACAGAAAAATGCCTGCGGTTTAAGAAGAATTCACAAATGTTTGATAAATTGAAGTCACGGCAAAACTATATCAAAACATCTGTTTAGAAACTCATACACAGCTCATGCAGTGTAATGCAAGTCTCATTTATCCACTTGTACAGTCAGGACTTCCCAAACAAACAGAACTTTCCAGCGAGAAAATCTCTTCACACCAAACTCCATTGACAAAATTAGTAATTTTACCTCGCTGAATACAGGAGCTGCTGGTCTAACGCTGCCTCGCTGGGTTAGTTTGTTTGTGTTGTTGTGTGTCTTTGGTGTTTTAAACGGTTAGATCAGATTCACCAAAGTCACACAATAACACAAACTAACTAACTGATCAAGGCAGCGGCAGACCAACAGATCCTGTGTTCAATTCAGAAAAATCACAGTTTCTGTCAATGGAGTCTGGCTCTGAGTATCCTGTCAGAAAGGGCTGATGTATTTTGGAGGTACTGCAGATACGCCTTGAATCATACTGTGGGAGTTGTGTGAAAGTTTGTGCTGATATAACTCATCTTTTGATATAGTTTTGCTCGGTCATTAATACAGAAATCCTCATTTTGGGGGATGATGTGTTCCTCTAAGCATTCTCATACAGGTCAACAAGTCAAAATAGTCCTGGGATTATTTATCAAACTACTTCAAAATAACGTGATTTTTAAGTAGGAAACCAAATGCTGAACGACATGTGGTTTTCCTTCCTATTAGTCTGGTATTATAATTTAAAGTCTATCAATACTGAAAGATTATTGTTATATTTTTTCTCCCCTGGCCTGAAGACACAGAATACCAATGTACGTGTTCATATCTAACATACATGGTTTTTTTTTATACATTTTTAGCTCTTGAGTGTGGCATCAGACCGTGGTTGTAGTGTGACCACCAAAAAGAAGAACAACAGCTTCGACAGGATATAATTACTTTCTGTAGAAAAACGGCCACTGCCATGTTTTGATAACCAACATAATCAACAGGGGAATTGATTCCCTCGTTCTGAATTTGTCAAAAATGCGAGATGTATCAAAATGAAGGCGGTCACTGACCGACCAAAAGAAAAAATATTTCAGCACTTTTACACTGAAATTACAATCACTCTGGGTGGAGTTTCCTGTTTCAGGCACTTACATTTCCTACTTCTCGCTGGTGGCTCACTGCAGCCTACTCATTTGTCTCAACGCAGGCCTGCAGAAGCTCAGAGCAGCGACGGATGGACGTTACAGGAAGCTTTGTGGGTGATTGGGACAGAAATCAGTCGCTGAAAGATGATTCGCTGTCAGAGCTGGTGGCAGCAACATCCTGATCCTCCGTGCTCCTCGCTCCTCCATCAGGCACGGGGGCATCCGGTGTGCTGTCATCAGCAGGGAAGGAAACGTTAATGGCGAATTTCATTAAAAGATTAATCAGTGATCATCAACAGCGACAGTGAAACACTCACTCAAGCAGGTTAGGATCCAAACCCTCCAGGACCATTTTATTCTTAATCGCCATAACTGGAACTCCCTGTGACAAAAAAGACATGTTTTAAGATACTGAACACACATGTTATGTTTTTTTAATCTCTACAGTCTGTACTCAGGTATCGACTTACCACTTGGACCATTTTCAGGTATCGGGCATAACGTGGGTCCTTGGCCACCGTCATGACGTTCTCTGCAGGCGCTTCTGCTTTTGGTGTGGTTGCAGGATCTGGTGCAGTCTGAGCGGGCTGCAACATGAAATAAGCAAATTATTAAAACAGCATGACATAACCAGCGGTTTAGGTGGCACAGGGTATCGAGTGTGGTCTCTTATTTTGCATTTTCAGTAGGTGGTAGTTTTTCGTAGTTTCAGACTTGCAGAGTTTGTTGTTTGCAGAGGTGTTTATGTGAAGTTGGAGTGTACACGTGACACCTAACTCACAATAAAAAAGACCTAGAAGACTGAGTGCTAGATTTTTATTTTTTTGTCTGCTTGTTTTTAATCTGAGATGTACTTGAGAATGTGGAGAGCACTGCGCTATGAAGTTGTAAAATAAAAATGCTATATACTCTTTTGTGTGCATGTCAGTGTATTCACCTCTGAGGGAGGCAGGGTCCCTGCTGGTGGACCATCTGTTTGGCTCTGACTGGTGTTCGTGGGTCCATTGGCCTGAGCTGGTTGTTGCCGACTGAGTCCATCTACCGTGACGTCCTCGAGTCCGGGAATGGATGACAGCTGCTCATAATATTTAATATATAATCAGTGCGTGGGTGTGACATGTTTATATAGCGTCATAAACTGCAGAGAGCTCACCTTGGCTTCTAGGATGCACAGGGTCGTTTCAATCTGCTGTATGCGGAGGGATATATTTGAAAGTTTCTGTAGGAACAAAGTTTGACAGTTTGATTATGCTCAGTGTTACAGAGGTCGTGTGAATTTATTCAGGACAACATATTCTGTTAAGCGCACAAGAAGATGTACAAACCTCTTCACAAACAGTGGAAAAGCGGTTAAGGAACCGCACTGTGTGCACGACAAACTGATTGAGATAAGCAACAACTCTTCTTTGTTGAATAGCAGGGACCTGAAGGGCAAGAAAATACTATTTCAAAAAGGAAACCAGGCTGTCATGTAGTGAGGAAATGAAGTAATTCATACAAAACAACAACTTCTACCTCCAAAGGCTACTAAAATCCACACAAACAAGATTTGACAACAGTAATAATTTCTGGCATAATATGAGTTAATAAAAAGAGGAAAGGAGAGGGGATAAAATAAAAGCTAATGGGGTGCAGGACAGAATTATTAATTTTATTTTTAATTTATTTTCAATATTTTAATTCTTTTTCTTTTTCTTTATTTCATTTTCTTTATTTCATAAAAATAATAAATATTTAAATCTATACAAATTTTATTTAAATCTTAATTTAAAAAATGAAATTAAAGATAATAAATAAATAAAATCTTTTTTTTTTTAAATAAAATAAATTAATTAAATTAAAAAAGAATAAAATCTCAATTCTTTTCTGAAAATTTCATGTAATGGAAGAGACTGATAAAAGTTAGCCAAATTTTGTAAAATTTTTTACTTTTTTGCATTCATTTAATTTGAACATAGCAGATATTGGGAAATATTTGGTTATTTACAACAAATTTAACACGAACCTCAGTCATTTAATATTTCCACCACAGTTGAGCCAGTTTAGATGATATTTTACAATAACTAAACACTTAAACTAGCAGCTAATTACTCATTAACAACTGCTCTAATAAACAGTTATTGCTACAAACATGGATATCTGTAAAAGACACGATAAAGGAAATGCTATTATACACACTGATGTTGGCTAATGAAATGAAACTGTCAGCTGTTTCGATTACAGGTCAACCATGTTGGTAAACCACATTTACTTTAATTATCTGACTTGCTACACAGAATGACAGCTGTCCTGCAGCTCTGCTTTTGGCCTGTTTCCTCTCATTTTCGTAATATTTAACTTAATGTTAGTAAGCCACCGTTAATGTTAGCAAGCTAACTCAGACACTAACCTTCGTCAGATCGACTCCAGAGCCCACAATCGGCAGCCCGTCCTCGTCCATGTCCAAATATTAAACTTCTTGCAGATTATAAAGCAGTTTCAGTTACAGCAGCCAGATTTTCTTACTAAAAAAGACAGAAACGTGAACATAAAAATCATCTGATGTGAAACGTTTCATGTGACCGAGTCGTGACGTCACAGTCTAGCCAATGATTGGTTTAAGCTTTTACTTTGAAGCTTCATTTCCTGTCTGCGGCAAACAACAACATCCGATTATGACTGACAATTTCTGGTTGTAAAAATGTTATAAAACTAAACATTTCATTGTGTGTTAAAACAACGCGTGCCGTAATAATTAGGTTTTTGTTATTCACATATGTTGTTTGTTTTTTTTAAAGCCTGTGGAAAAAGCTAGTATATGATCTTTGAGTTTGGGTTGTTTTGTCACATTATATTTTATTTTATTTTGCTTTATGTAAGTAAATTACAAATTAATCCATCCAAGCTGTAAAACTATTAAGTTAAACACACATTAAATGATATGTCCTACTGTTGAATTGTCAGATAGGAGCAGAGAAATAGGAACATGAGAAGACAGCTGAGTTGCGAGACTTTTATTTTGAAAGAGGAAGCGCAGGAGAGTTGAGGAAGCGGGTGTTTGCGTACTAACAGCGCATGTTAGCTAAAAACACAAATCAATAAACATTGTTTTACATCCATTTCTCAGCGTTACCGGAGACACGTTGCACCGATGGAGGTTGTCGGGTCAACAGAGACAACAAAAGGTATGTATATTAATATGTTTTCCCGCTATATTTTATAGCAGGCTATGTTTATGTCAGTCAGACAGTTAGCGGGACCCGTCTATTTAAAAGAAGTATTACAGTCAGAAGCTGTTAGTCTGAAGCTATTGCATTATAAATTAACCCGTCACAGTAACATTTGAAAAAAATATGTCAAGTAATACAACTAATTGTGACGAGGTCTACAGCACGGATACAGATACTTTACCTGGTTGCACGTGTAAAACACCCTTTAATAAAAGGTTTATCCAGGATTTATACGGGTTCATAAGCTAAAGGAAGGTTCTCAATTGATAGTTATACTAAGATATAGAAAATTCAGTAACCTTGCCATTGCTTTGCTTTAGCAAACAAGTACCTTAAATATATTTCCACTGTGAAAAAGCAAATTTAAAGTGGATTAGTAATCTGTAATTGCATTTAAAGGAGTGCCAAACAGTTTGCATGCAAGTGCTCTCTTGAACTAAAAGCTCATTGATGCCCTCAACAGACCAGCTCTCACATTGCACTTTTCATGCCCCAGACCCAAGCCTGTCTCTTGCATCTCTTCGCCTCCTGGTGCCTCCTCTGCAGCTCCTGTCTGCTGCTATGTGGCAGCTGACAAAGCAGAAAGATGTGATGAAATATGAGAAGGTGCAGGAGTTTGTGTTCATGGTGACAGAGGCAGTCCCTGGACTGATCAACCACAGACAGAGAGCCCAGCTCATCCTGGGTCTAAGAGCAAGGGTGAGCAGACGTTGTGTGTAGTATCATTTTGTTAATTTTTGCTTTAATGATTTTGCAGTAACAGTTTGTTAATGTTTCAGTTGATTCTGGAGCTTTGCAAAGGCTCGACTCGGGGTTCTGTTGATGCTCAGGTGATCCAGAGCTATTTGGATAGACTCCCAATATCCTCTGCAAACACAGATGTAAGTGAAGTGCAGATGTGCTTTTTTTGGAAAACAAATAACTCTAATCTTTAAGTGACATGAATCCTTTCTGGGGCAGTACAGGGACACAGAGGTGAAAACAACAGAGTCCACTTTTATCGCACTTGTTCAGAGCCTGCTGAAGGATCCTGTTGAAAGAGCATATTTCTTCCAGGTCAGACAGATTTTAAATAATTTCTTATCTGGATCATTCTCATAATAAATTCATTTAGTTGTCCTGTAAGTGACATTAAATTAACTTTTACAGGAGGTGTTCCCAGTGGAATATGGGCCACAGTACGATGCAGCTTTGCATGTCTTATTGTGGGAGCTGCTTTCAAAACTGGAAAAGCTGCTGCCAGTACCAGACCTGAAACAGGTATTCATGGACTCAGTCCATACATATGTCTCAGGGTGTTTTTCTTCTGCAAAACATGCCAAATTTACCACGAACTGTGATTACAGACTACTGCCTGGTTTGGCTCCACTCCTTCTGTGTTGGAGGAATGTGTTCAGTTCTCACCTGAGGAGCTGAGCTTAATCTTCGAGCACTACAAAAGTTTAGGACTGCTGAAAATGCCATGTGAGTAGAGCTGGAATTATGTTACAGTCTTTTAAGCTAAGATAGCAAGCATAAATATCAAACATGGTAACATTTAAAAAAGAAAAACAATGAAAAAGCAAAAACATATTAACTCTAGTATATTCCAATATTAAGTCTCAACATTTGAAAATTAATATTTGTATCTGTTTTCTCAGTGAAGATGTGTAATTTTGAAAAAAAATGCTGTCTTAACACTTCTTATACATTTTAAAGTTTAATATATTTGTCTGCCAGTTTTGACCCACAATTCTATAACAGGGAAATGTGTTCACAATTTCACTTATAGATGGTACATTAAGCCATTTTATATTGACCTGTGTTGCTGTTTTGTGAAATTAATAGACTGAAGTTCCAAAAAATTAATCCCGAGAAGCATTTTTATAATTATTAAGCTTTGGTATTTATCTGATAGATAGAATCCAATAGATATTGAGTTTCTTAATCCAAATTTCATCAAATCTGGAGACTGGTTCACATTTCCAGCCCTATATATTGTTGTAAATTAAATATTTGTGAGTTTTAGACTGTTGGTCTGACAAAACAAACAATCTGTGGATGTCACCTTGGTTCTGGGATAATATGACAGTATTTTCTGATGTTTTATATACTATGTGATGGGACAAATATTTAATAACAATAATGAAAAATGAAATAAAAGTAATCTTTACCACTGCATTTAATTACCTCAAGGTGTTTCCAAAACGTGCCATAGGAGTAGAGTTTTTCAGCCAGTGACTTCTTATTTTCTTCTCTTATAGATGGTCCTTCATCCACTATCGGCAGCTGCATCATGTCCGCTTTATCCATTCCTCCCTCGCAAAAGACAAACATCTCTGTCGGACTGGAATCAATCCACAACTATGCTAATGTGCTAAACCCCGTCACTTTCGTTGGGACGGACCAGTACAGTGTTGTGGCCGTGTACACAGAGGTGGAAGTTGGAGCGTCTGAAGTACACGAAGAAATGGTCGAGTCGTCTGAAGTTCAGGTTCAAACTGATTTCTATGAAGAAGAGATTGTGGCTGTGAGCGCAGACAACGCCGGCAGCGAGGAGGCGACCAGCTTGAGAGCAGAAGAAACAAGTGAAAGTGTGGATGTGGCAAAAGCTCTGGAGACTCTGACGAAAACGTTCGCACTAAGAAAGGAGAGCCTCGGTCAAGATGCACAGACAGGAAAGAGTAACGATTCATCCCTTAATGATGAGCCAGGAAATACGCCAGATGAAGCACAAACACGCAAAGGACACGAAACAAGTGAGCAAACTGACAAGAAAAGAGAAGATGTTGAGGAGGTGAAGGAGAGCGTCCAGCCTGGAGGCACAGAGAGCAACATGAACTCTTGCACAGACCTGGAGGACGACCATGAATCCTTTTCTGCCCATGAGGAAATGACCGATGTTCCCAGTGAAGCTCCAGTCTCTGAAGCACAACAGTCCCCCAGTTCAGAGAATTTGCGCCGATCCACCCGTCTACAAACAAAAACGTCACCCAGCTGGCAGGAGACCTGTAAAATCCAGAGGCCGTCCAAAGAAAGTAGTGAGGAACTTAAAATGTACGAAAGTAATACTAGAAATCTTTTATTTCTATCTTTTTTGCAGTATATTTTTAATCATCTAAACCTGCAGATGGACCTTTTTTCCCTCCTGTTGGTAAATTAATTTCTGAAAACTTTTGCTGTTTTGTGTTTTGAATGACGTCAATTTTCAGTCGTGCTCTTTGGGGTCTGAAGATATTTGTCAGTTTTCCATTAAAAAAAGAATTATTTAGGAATAACGGCCAATAGACATGCCGCATTTTTTGCACCCTAAAGTCCATTGTTGTCAATGTAAATGCGCTCAAAAGCAAAGGCGATGATGGTCATAGCTGCCCAAGTGCCTATTTCTCAGGTAGCGATGACGACGCCCTGAGATAAACTCAATTCAAAACACAGCGACATGCACCTCATGTCATCTGACGAGAAACAACCTGTAGACATCATTCCATTTACCCAAAACAAAATTATTCAACAAAATTTACACAGTATTTGCAATTATTTCCAAAACTGTCATATCTACATTTAAAGATTCAATATTTTTATCTCACCAGGAGCAGAGCTGATGTTTCAGTCGCCCCCACAGTTATAGCCATCAAAGGAATCGACAAAGGTAATATTTTTATATGAACAAGAGAAATGTCATGCACCTTTTAAAATAAAATCCACAAAGTTAACGCACAATTACGTTTGTGTTTTTTTAATTGCAGATGATTCAGATGAGATGACGTCCATCATTTTCACCTGCTCACAGTGTCCCTTCCACAACTCGGACAAGAACAGCCCGCCCCACTTCCACATGCAGAGTGTTCGCTCTGAAGTGTACAGGACTCTCTCAGGAGCCAAATTTACACCGTCTCCTTCCAGCACGGATGAAATATTTACATCCATCAAACTTTTACCCACAGGGAGCACAGGCGGGAGTAAAGCAGAGCAGACAGACAATCAAAGCAAAGTAAATGTTTCCCAAAGCAGACAGAAGGCCCTCACGTGTGAAACATGCGGCAAGACGTTCACTCGGTCGTCAGACGTGAGGAGACACCAGCTCACTCACACCGGAGAGAGACCGTTTCTTTGCTCGCAGTGTGACCGAACGTTCCAGCACTCGTGGGATCTGGCCAAACACGAGAGTAAACATCACGGCGTGGCCATTTCTTTCTCCTGCAAGCTGTGCGGGAGCTCCTTCGCCAACCTCCGCGCGCTGACCGTCCACCACAAGAAGTCTCATTCCCAGGAGAGCCAGATGCCTCAGATCTGCTCCATCTGCAGCCTCAGCTTTGCCACTTCCTCTGAGCTGCTCGAGCACAGGAAGTCTCACGTCATCACCAAACGCTACATCTGTCAGAAGTGCGGCGAAGGCTTCGACACCTTGCTTGCGCGTTCTCAGCATCGGCAGATCCATCAAGTGAAGAGTCAGTTCAAGTGTCCGCATTGTGAGAAGACGTACACACGGAGGTCTGACGTAAAGAGGCACATGTCCTCTCACACTGGGGAGCGACCGTACCAGTGTAACCAGTGCAACAAACGCTTCTCGCTGCGCTTCATGCTCATGAAACACCTTCGCGTTCACACAGGAGAGCGGCCTTTCCAGTGCTCCCACTGCCCCAAGAGGTTCACGCTGGTGTCTGTGCTGGCCAGACACGAGCGGATGCACACCGGCGAGAAACCTTTCCTCTGCTCTCAGTGCGGGAAGGGATTTCTATCGCAGGGGGAGCTTTCAAAACATCACCGGTCACACATGGACGACAGGCCCTACTCCTGCCCGCAGTGTGACAAACGCTTCAAAAGCAAGAAAACCCAGCAGGAACATATCGTTTCCCACACCGGCGCCCGCCCGTACTCCTGCGCCTACTGTGGGAAGGGCTTCACCAAACCATACGCTCTGACCAGACACAATCTCATCCACACAGGAGAGAGGCCGTTCCCCTGTGGACACTGCGAGAAGTCGTTCCTCACCCTCAGCGAGGCTCAGCTGCACCGGCGTATCCACACGGGGGAGCGGCCGTACCCCTGCAACGTCTGCGAGCTCAAGTTCAAGAGCTCGTCGGAGCTGGCGCGACACAAGCGCAGCCACTCGGGGATGAAGCCGCTGAAGCCGTACTGCGAGCGGTGTCAGAAAACGTTCACGTCAAAGGCCAAGCTGAAGAAACATATGGAGAAACACAGCGAGGAAGGGGAAGCAGCACAGTCTGTGGACGCTATACAGCCTCAGGAATCAGATCTTTAAGTGAATAATGGAGAACATATAAGTGGTTAAATTAGAGAAAAAGAGATTAGATATTTAGCTTTATCAAATACAATAACTTCTGATCATGAGAGCAACGTGTCCACAACTACATGTCTTCTCAACAATACCAACTTTACTATAAAGTGTGGACAAGGAGTGTTTGGTACTGCTGCATCCTTCAACTTTTGAGTAAAGCACTCTGACATCATTATGAAATATCATTTCCACTTAGACTTTTGCAACAGCGAAGTAAAAATTATGTTTAGGTCATCAAGAATTGTTTGTTTGAAATGTAAATCCCAGGTGAACAAAATTTTTCATTAAACACATTTTTCACAACATAAACTCTGTTTGTTTTTCTATATTATTGTCGTGTCGGAAGGGTACACAGACAGTTTCAGGATTTTTATATAGTGGCCTCTGCGTACTTGCTCGGCGAGGGCTGCTCGTGGCCGGGGTGCTACTACCGAGGCTCCCCATATGAAAAATTAATAAAAATTATTTGGAGATTTAAAATGTAAAAATATTAGCATTTTAGCTCAATAGCTCCCAGGTCATGTGACCAATGGACTCAAAATCAGTGTGTGATGATAGTTCTCCACTGGCTGCATGAGATACACCTCTTATTTTTACATTTTAAATCTCCAAATAATTTTTATTAATTTTTTATATGTAGCATAGGAGCGAATGTCTGTCAACATAAAACTATCTTCACTGCGGTCCGTAACGATCTTTAACCATCATGACTTTTTTTTTGTTGTTTTGTGTGTGTGCACGCGCGCGCGTGAAATGTCTTTCCAACTATCAGTGTGATTGGTACCTACATTAACCCCCTCACGGTGGATTGTCATAACTTCGGTTATTCCTTTAACTTTTCCTCCAGCAGCATTATCAGGTAAACATTTCACTTTGTCTAATAATTTATGTCTAAAATACATTTACAACATTAGCCTCGGCTGTTCTCTGTGTTAACTACTCATTAGCAAACGTTAGCATGCTAACACACCAAACAACGATGTTAGCATATTAGCATGTTTGGGGTTAGCATTTAGCTCAAAGCATCGCTTTGCTTTTTGAGACCTATTCTTGTTTTTATCACTTCAGGCCTGTAAAAAAAACAAGCAAATGTGACTAGAAGAAATAATTACTATGTGGTGAAACTGCTCACAACGCTTTAACATAATGGGAACTGTAACATTTGGGTGGAAGTTAGCCATATAGCTTTGTTTAACCCTTTGAAACCTTGGTAAATTGTCTTTGTTTTTCAAAAACATGGGAAGAATGCATTTAGATAACCTATACAAAGTACAAGACAACCAGCTGAAACTGAAAAACCACAAACAAAAACGGGAAAGTAAACACAAACATGCACAAACCCCAAGGAAATTGCAAGAAAAAAATCTAATAATTCTCTGTTAATAATTTTAAATACATAGGCCTTTCTAAATCTACCAACTTTTTTGGAGTTTGGGGGACATTTCTTACCAAGTGGCTCATTATTTTGCCCCCAATGTTTTTAAAGAAATTGCACCAATTTACTCAGGGTGAAGGTTTAAATACTTATAAAAGGTTTCTGAATGCAGCACAAAAAAAAGTAATTTAAAGCCATGTTTCAAGGTATTAAAGGGTCACAATCCAGAGAGGTTGGGGAACTCTGCTGTAAGGTGTTTCCTAAATGTTTTTATAATGTCTGTTTCAAAAGGGCAATGGTGGTTTCCCCACTCCACTTCTGCCCCTGCTGTATTTTCAAGGAGCTGTATTTGAGCTGCCTCTGAAATCTCCCTCTGCATGTGTCAGGTGATGTATTTCCTTCATTTCTGTCCAGTGTGCACATAAAACCCGGCAAGCTGGTTGTTATAGAGCAAAGTTTAATTATAAACATCATAAACATAACCTCATTTCCTCTGCAGACCTCCAGCTGCATGTAGAAAGAAAAATCCCTCTCTCTTCACTGTGCTCGCTGTTGTTTTCGTCACATACTGCAGAACAAGGTACTTTAATCTGTTTGTGTAACCTTGCAAACACATGAAAAATCAATACATGAGCTGCTGGGGCCAGTCACACATAATGTTCTCATTATTTAAACCCAAGAAATGTATGTTGAGCTACTTTCTGAGCCCTAAAACAATTTCTAAGTTATTCAGTATGGTATAAAACAAGATATTTCTGCAAAACCCTTCCTCCCTCCCTGACTGGGTATTTCCTACTCTGTAGTCACTATCATGATTGTGTCCTTATAAAAAAAAAAAAAGAAGGGCGATATAAATGTGTTTAATTAACTGAGAGGTTTTAATTAGCTCTGACTGGGGGGAGGGTTGATGGGAGGGAAGCCGATGCCAAGCAGGAATTACCAGAATTAAACTGGCTGCATCATTTAACAGGGGACCAACAAAGTGCTGCAACAGAAAATCTATTTTTAGCTTTGCATATTTTTCCAAATGTAATGTGACTAAAAGAACATTGATAAATGAGGTATTCTACAATCCAGTAACTGGAGTTTATTTAAGAAAATTGCATATAACATTTACATATTACATATTATATATAAATTCAAGTCCATTTTTGGGTCATGATTCCACTTCTGTTCTGGGGTGTGGTAGGACCCAATTGCAGCATAACAGAGCAGGTGAATAGTTGGAAGTGCTGGCTTGATTGGAGATGAAGAGCAGCTGGGAGCACCAGGTGGAGGTGATGAGGCTGATGAGAACAAGTGGTTGGGTGGAGGGAGAGAGGGGGGTGTGGGGTAAGTGGGAAAAAATCCCACAGCAGCAGGAAAGAGGCAGAGCAGACTGTGACATTTTAACATTTGATTAATACCACAGAGGAAAGATAGGGCCAAAATCAACACCACATAAAAAGTAAACACCCAAGCCACTCTAACCAACAAAAATTGCAAATGTGGTACCATTATCTAAGGAATTCTTTATAAAAGGTTCAAAATCAATAAATAATGGCTTTATCACTGTTAACATATCCCTTTAGCTGTGTTGTAGTCTTTCTGTTTTGTAGTAATGTAGATATGTTTATTGTCTATTGAATAAATGCTTGTGGATTTTTCATTCTGATGATATTTTACTAAAGGGGGGTTACAAAAATTCATCCAATAAGTCAATAAATAGATTTTGGATTTTGTTATTTTTTAAAAAACAGATTATCAGACACATCATTGATGAGAAATGTATCTAAATTCACAAATTAAAAAGGACTTAGGTTTGGAGAGGCGAATAAAAGAGGCGTATGAAATGGGAGAGTATGAAAATTTTGAGCATCAAAAGCTTAATTTCCTGAATTTTTATGCACCAATTTATGCCTTTTCTGCATCTGCATTTATGGTGTAAATGTCAAAATAGAAGTCCTCTGCAAGTTTGATTCTTTTAATAGTTGGGGACAAATGCGCATGTTCTACATATTGCCTGTAATTTGCCACTATACATAAAAGTTGAAAATGGATAAAGTTTTTACTTTTTACAAAGACATCACACACACTGTAAAGACAGCAGAGGAGTTTTTCCCACTTCATTTATTCCACAAATGGCTTATAGTAAAACTCAAAGGGATGTCTCCTCCACACCGGGAGAGGGTGTGCATGGGTGGATTTCAGGTCCTTCCCACTGCAATCACGTCCCGCCTCAACCAGTGTGAGGTGCAGCAGCCAGCGGCCAGATGTCTGGATGGGAGTATCAGCGCAGGAATTTGAAGAGCTGGTGACCATGCAGGTGGAAACAACGAACGGAAAAACAAATAAATAGAGACAAGGGGGCTGCGGATGCCGATAACGGAAGGACGCGACACCCATCAGTGTGATTTACAGTCGGGTCGGCGTTGGTGGTGTTGATGGCGGATTAATAACCGGTCATAAAGTAGTGGAGGGATTGTGTGTTGCGGGAGGACAGGAGTGAAGGCGCTGATAGAGAAAGAAAGAGAGGGGAGGAGTGTGAAGAAGAGAGAGAGGAGAGCAGATAAAGCCAGAGCTGGGATCATGAGCTCTGCACTGCCTTACAACTCGCTGTCAGCTCGGCCGAGTCCCAGCAGACAAGCTTTGGACTGGGAGTGCCAACAGCTGGCTGTACGTCGACTCTCCTCGCCGCGGAGTCTCGACCTGCTCTCTCCACCTCCTCTTCCTCGTCGACCCTCTGCGATACCTGGTTACCTGCTGACGACCCACCAAGACCAGGAGGAGCAGCTCCAAAACCGGCAGCAGCGCCTTTCCTTGTCGGTGTGCTCAGAGGCATCGCTGGCGCCCCCTGCACCTCCACCTGTGGGCGCTGCCCCACCCTGCTGCCGCCCAGTAGGAGTCATGCACCTCCTGCGCCTGGGTCTGCTGGCCTTCAGCTGCCTCTTCTGGGCAGCCGGTTTGGCCATCTTCACCCTGGGTGTGTGGGCACAGATTTCACTGGCAGACTTCATGCTGCTGTCTTCCAACCGCTACCCCAACGCCCCGCTCATCCTTCTGGCCACAGGGGCGGCCATCACCACTTGGGGCTTCCTGGGTTGTCTCGGGGTGGCTGCAAACCTGCCCTGTGTTCTCCGGGCGTATGGGTTCTTCCAACTTGCTGCTCTTGTAGCGGGTTTAGCCGCTGGACTCTCAGGTCTCTTCTATCGTGAAGACATTGCCGGAGGATTTCGCAGCGGCTTACAGCGAGCGGTGGCCGGCTACACCGAGGACGAAGGCCGTGCCGATGCATTAGACAGCTTGCAGAGGGCCCTGGAGTGCTGCGGAGCTGAAGGTTGGCGTGACTGGCTTTCTTCAGACTGGGCTATCCAGCATATGACCTTTCTGCCCAATGAGAACGGCACCTCGGTGTCCCTGCCGGACAGCTGCTGCGTCAGGCGCAAGGGTTGCAAGAATCGACCTCTTCTGTCAGATGATGTTGAAGGAGTGGAAGCTGCAGGAATCCATCCACACGGCTGCTTCCGCAAAGTCTTCAGCTTGGTCAACGACAACGTCTTCCACATTGCCGCCACTGTGTTGGGATTGGCCTTCACCCAGATCGGAGGCATTGCCCTGGCCTGTCTGCTGGCCAACAAACTGGCGCCAAGACAACATCGACGTGTGGTGGCACATTAAGAGTCAGTTGTCAAAACATGCGCTAAGGACTGACCAATTTGTACATAACTAGCATTGGGAATGAACTATGCCCTTAAAAGTCAGAGAGCTGTGAAATGTTGCGAATTATTTCAGGTATCTAGGTTTCCAGGAGTAAATATTCTACTCATTTTCTGACTGTGTCAGATGATTGGCATTTGGAGTCCATCCATGGCTGGTATGGGCCTGAAAACTTTTCAGACACAAAATTACAACTGCTTCATGAAATATGACAACGCAGTCAAAGGTACGAACCTGTGTACACAAAACTGTTAAAAGAGAAATCAACTCAAACTCCTGCTGAGCATTTCGGTAAGAGGCATCAGCAGTTAGCTGAGGCTAACATTTTGTAGAAATTTGTTTCTGATGATGCATCCAGCAGTTAGAATCAAATTCCTTTAAATTTTGGGGTTAATATCTATAAATTGAGCAACTACAGTGTGATTTTATCACAGCTCTTCAGAAACTAAGTTTAGTAATACTTAAAACCGATGGTAGTAACATAAATCAATATTGTTAATTTTTTTATTTTGAGGGAAATTTTGGACATCATTAAAAGACCAGAAAGGCACTTGGAAAGCGTAAATCTCTGTTAAGGCTGGTATTCTAGTCTGATATGCAACTCTGCAATTGCAACCTCTACGTCTGGATATATTTCCAAAACTATTGGAACAAATGCTCCATAGCGACAGCTCTGAAAGTGTATTGTGATATGGAGTAACTGAATTACAGTTGGCTTTGTTTTGCCACCACTTAACTTCACTACCGTCTGCAGGATTTTAAGATATATGGTATCCATTCTACTAAGGTCAAATGCCTGTCTCACAATGTCAACAATTAAAAAAAAATAGTTTGCGTGTGCGATTTGGGTTCGTCCTTGGCCTATGCTACACCACAAGTTTTTAGGAAGTCTGGCTTGTAGTTTTTCCGTAATCCTGTTGCCAAACAAACAAACAGAACCAAAATCAGAACCTCTTTGTTGATGGTACAAATAAGAATTTAGCGACAAAAAATATTCGAATACTTTGCAACTCTCTTGCTCTCACTGTTTGCGTGACTGTATGTTTTGCACAATTTCTAAAAATGCTTGTTTAATTTATTGTGGGTGTGAGGAGTAGATGAGCTGAAGTATGTGTCTATGTGATACCTGCAAATGTGAAGTTTGACATCTCAAAATGGGGGCAATGCCAGACTGGACAGCAGGCTGTAAATATCAAAAACTAGACAGTAGTTGGAAACGTTGCTCTTTCATTTTGCTCCAGAAATTTTTGAATATTGGCATGGATTAATATGCTCCATTATGTAGAATGTAAAAACAATTATTTAATGTTAAACTGATATGATTTTGATTATCGTTGGATTTAAGACCAACATCTCTCCACTGAATGCACAGGAATGTTCACCAGCAGTTTTCCACTTCACGTGATTTAGTCTGAGTTCACCAGATATTCGTATCTTCATCATTTCGTGATCCCATCACAAAGACGACACTGTGCTAGAATGGTGCTTTTGAAACGAGCTCGATAATCTATTGCTGTCTGTGGCGTTTTGTGCTGTTTACACACCTGACGGGCTGTAATGTTAAGGCGATAAGGTAAAATCGTTTCTTTCGGATGTCTTCGTGTTGCTAAAATTTGTAGATTCTGAAGCACAAACTTGTTTTAAATCACTGATTATTGTGACTAAGACTTTGAACATTACCTCTTAAATGCACACCAACATTGGCATAACCCAAATGTTGTGTAACCCACTAACTTACTAGCATGAAACTTGCACTTCTTCAACATCAAACAGAAGTTGACATACATGAATAGCTCAAACTGTTGGAAAAATAGCTAGCTTTCTTGTCAAGATAAGAGAGGACTGATACCACTCTTAAAAGGAAGTTAACTTTCGTTTAATCTGTACAAAAAATGACCATCGAACTCATGTTTACTTAATAGTCTTTATGTGCTTTAATGTCGAGTTAGATAAGATGATTGATACCACTCTCATATGAAGCTAAAAGTTTGCTAAACAGCCAAAGGGATGTAGGGATTGCTTCATTTTTATTTTTTTTTTTGATACGCTAAGCTAACCGTCTCCTGGCTGTAGCTTAAAATTTAGCCAGAGTTGCTATTTTGTCAGTTGGGGATATTTTTATCAAGAGTAAAAGTACAAAATCAAATGTTATTAAATTATTGTTATTACATTATTTATGTATTTTTTGTTTGTTTTTAGTTTTGCTGCTAAAATGCAATGTCTATAGGCCTTCAGTAGGCTATTTGTCATATTTCTATTTGCATTATTTGTAGTGGCATTATTGTGCTCATAGTTTACATGTTGCTAAAGAGGCTACTGGATGCCTCTGCAATAGTCATTAACCTTTTGAAACCTGGATCATCATCAGTTTTCTTGTGCTGTGTTCAGATGCCTCAGATGTCTTTCACAAGCTATTTCACCTAAAGCACCTGAGCAAACTGTTTTAATTTTTTTTCGAAAAGATTGGGGAAAAGGCAATGGCAAGAAATGTCCCAAAAATTGCTACAAAAAAATTAAATAAAATGTGACAATAAACTTTCCTATAAATCAATTTTAAAAAAGAGGAAGAAAAATATCAAAAAATAGGGAAAAATTCCCCAAACTATATCTATAATTACAATAATTGTGTATCTAAAATTATGTCAAAGAAAAAATATAATAAAATACAAAAATTGAATACAGATTTTTTTTTTTTTACATATTTTTGTTTGTTTTTGCTTTTTACTTTTAATTTAGGGTGCCTGCAATGCAAAGTGCAGGCACACTATATATTATTTGTTTTAAATTCTTTTGCTAATTTTCAGTTAATTTTCTTGTAGCTTTTTTATTTATTTATTTTTCTAACTTTTGAACCATATCTTTTTTAGTTGCTAGTTGCCTTCTCCCCATGTTTTTCAGATAAATAAAGCCATCTGCTTTGGTTTCAAAGGATTAAAGTAAATTAAAATATTTCCCTCAAACACATTTTAACTGTAGTCTACGTTATCTTTCTAGAGTTGTCTTATTGAACCGATTATGGCATTTTTCAGGGTTAGGCTAATCGTGATTTTGTCTTCTACTGTCGAAATAAGCATATTTGTAAATATATATATCTGTCTGTGTTGTTATGCTTTGGGACTTAACTGGGCCTTACCGAGGCAATTTGACAATTTTTATTTGTCCCCCTGTTTTAAAACTATCTAGCCTTTTGCATGCAGACAACAACAAAATCTGAACGATAGGCCTCTAAAAGAAGCATCAGTCTTCTCATCTCTGCAAGAAATCAAATAAGTGAAGCCTAGTTCCAAAAACGTCTAACTATTGCTGGGATGCAATCAGATGATACACATCTATTTGCCTTTCTTACAGCCTCAGCATTACATCACTTCTCTCCTGTTCAGGATAGACACTTTTATTGCTCTTGTAATTGTAATGTATGATATATACTGTATGTGTATAATGTATTCTAATAATCACCAACAGTGCAAACGAGCATGACTGAAACTGTAAACTATATCTGTCGACAATAAACCAAGAAAAATCTTTGCCTCATTACAGGACATGATATTGATTTAACAGTGGGAATGTTAATGTCAAGGTCTGCTGTCCTTGGATGTATTAAATATATAAATAGGAGCAACATTCTTGTCATGAAAAGTTAATGTAAGCAGCAAACAAAGATACAGCACTGCACTGGTAAAGGTTTGAAGTGTGTTAAGTCTTGTGTAATATTATATAGAGCTCTTTTTGGAGTTTAATGTGACTTTTTTCCTCTTTAAAATAGAAATAAGTGAAGATTATCCCCCATCCTAACAGATGGCAGGTGCAAATCTCCTGTCTGCATTTTTAAGACCTTTAGAAACAGCTTGAGCTCTGTATTTTATGAGAAAGGCCACGCTGGACGTGTGCCAGAGTGGTAAATTCTGAGCGCTGGGAGTGGTCGATCCTCATTGAGGCCTCTGGCCACCGGGCCAATGCTGAATTATGGCTAACTGAACGACATCTCATTTCTACCACCTGAGACGGCGGTGATTAGATCTGCCCTTGAAGGGTGACAACAGATTCGGATGACACTGCAGAGCGTGACGAAACACAACAGCGTGACCCAGCATTGATTAGTTTATGGAGCAGAAAATCATGAACTACATCCTCTGCTCAAATTGGGCGATATGAGTTTTTAATAATTCATCATGAGGATTACCTAAAACCCAATATACAGTATATATACATTTAGACACAGGGAGGCTGTGAGCCGTGGCCTCTAAACAATGACCATTTTCATGACCTAATTATGGTATTGATTAGCCTACATAGTGCTCTAACAAGGCTTGCGGATGCTTTCTGTCTGATTGCACTGTCCTTGTTTAACCCATTTCGCCCGGGGTTGCCACATCCCCACCAGCAGTTTCATCACACTAAAGAGGAGCTTACACCTTGAGTCATGGAAACCACAAGGGCCTTTTGCTCGTAATACCTTTAAAAAATATACTGGGTTGGGCGCTTTAATGTGCACTATTTATAACTTCTATTTTACCAAAACAAAAGCACAGTGGAAGGGACGTAAAATGGCTGCAGAGTGGTGCAAATATATAGTCACTATCAGATCTACATAGCCCCAAAACACTTCCTAAAGACAGAGAGCAGTGAGGAGAACATCGAGTAGGTAGATAAGGTATTTAAAGCATTAAACACTGATAATATAAAGGGGTTTACATGTATGCTAACCTGCATCACAACCTCGAAAACACATTTAATTCATAAAAATCACAAAATTAGTTCTCCAATTTGTATGTTGATTATTTTAAGGTCTGGGGTACCGCTGTTGAAGAAACTAGTTTGACCAGCTGAAGATGGTTAAGCTGGGTCAGAGCCATCTTCAAACAGCTAAAACCAACTAAAACCAGCTACCAGTATAAGCCGGTTGTTAGTGTTTTTCTGAGGGGATGTAGCTTTTAGGGGAATATGTCGGCAGAAAGTAGTATGTTTTCTGTAGTGTATAATGAAAATAAGAGTTCTTGTGTGTTTGTTACCTTAGAATAAACTGTTTATTTACATAGCGAGTAGGTCCTCGTCCACGGAGTCCGCCATGTTGCGCTGCCATGTTTCTACAGTAGCCCAGAATTGACAAACCAAACACTGGCTCTAAAAAGGGGCATTTGTGTTTTGATGTCAGCCACTGTAGTTAGCAGCCCCTCCACAACGGGAGTGTCAGAAAAACACAGATTTTGTAACGTGAAACTGCTTCATTCAGTGTTTTTACTGGTTTTAATCACCTGTCTGTTTGTTTTGAAGCAGAAGAGACCTCTGTGGATAATCCTGCTTCTACTAAAAACCTCCTGATAATCTGGAACCAAATCAGAGAAAAAAGGTGAGCACACATTAGCTGATACTAGGCACTGACAATTGATTTTAATTGTTGTATTTAGTGTTTTTACTCATTTAACTGAGGAAGAGAACTGCTGATAATTTGGCTTCCACTAAAAACCTCCTGAACCTCTGGATCTAAAGAAATCTGAAAAAAAGGTGAGCACACATTATCAGACTGGGCTAGCAGCCCATGGGTGATATACCAAACACCATTGGAGAGACACTGATTTGCGAGTAAAATGGCTTTTTTTCTGTGTTTTTACTGATTTAAATCACCAGTTCTGTTTATTTTGAGAGGAGGAGACCTCTGCAGATAATTCGGCTTCCACTAAAAACCTCCTGAATGTCTGGATCTTAAGCTATCAGAAAAACAAGGAGAGCACACATTAGCAGGTGCAAGGCTAACGGCCTGTCTCAGACATGCGCTGGAGAAACACTGATTTGTGAATCTGATTAATCAGTGTTTTTACCGCTTTGAATCACCTGGTCTGTTTGTTTTGGGTGGAAGAAACCTCTGTGGATAAAACCTACAAAAACCTGTAAAAACCTCCTGAACAATGAGCACAAAATGATTTCTAACTAGGAGCAGTTTCAGCTGGATATAATCTACAGTCCTCACCACTAGATGACATTAAATCCCACTAAATCTTACACACTGCTTCTTCAAAATCCTTAAACATATAACAAACCCTTTAATATCTATTACAAAAGGGAGCTGGCCGGTTACATTTCCCACATTAGCGACATCAGAAGATTGTAAAAGTGGTGTATTTAAACTTCTGTAGTGTCCTTTAAGTTGCCAAAATAACTGGGCTTCAGGCTCTCATCACAGATGGGTGTGTCTCTAAAGCTGCCTCCGAAATCTGATAACAGAGATTCCTCTTATTTGTTTTTTGCCTGCAGTACTCTGAGGAATTAAAAATCCACCCCTGTAGTCTGGATAAATGTCTTTGGGGATTCAGTTCAGTTATGTGTAGATTTGCCCTTTAAGTTTCTCTATTTTAATCAGACTCACGTTAAGAGTGGATGTTAAAAAATATCAAAATATTTTGAAGAATGAAGGTATAAACCAGGCTTTTATGAATTTTAAAGCCGTTTCAAACGATGTATTATAGAGAGATGTGTAGGCATTTATCTCTACTCTCCGCCTCTTTAAGTCTGCCCTACATCTGACTCCTTTTGGTCCTTTGCACAGCAGCCTGTACTCTGCCCCACATTTTTATTTGGCAATTCTCAGCGTCGCTCGCTCGCGCCGTCGCTGCGTAAAAGTCGCCGCGCTTCGCTTGGAAATGTAGTTGTTTCTGCGCACAGCGAGGTCTCCAAAAATGGACTTAAGATCCGAACTCCTTAAGTCAATCTGGTACGCTTTCACGTCGCTGGACGTCGAGAAATGCGGGAAAGTGTCCAAGTCGCAGTTAAAGGTAAGCAGGAATGTTTGTCGTCATTTTGAGATCAGGAAACTGAGAGCGAGGGGCGTCCACAGGACACAGAAACAGACTTTAACGCCGCTACTTTTAACTTTTAATATTTTTTTAAGATGAGGAAAAATGAAAACTTATCAGTCTGTAATTGTCTGGTATATATTGTTAAATAATAAGTTGTACTATGTGAATCATCGTTGTAATCTGAGGCACAGTTTACACACACAAATTCAAATATTTGACAAAGCTTTAACATCCTAAAAACACACACAACCTGCTCAGACTGTAGGTAAGGTGTGGGCCAGTTTCTAGATCAAAGTCCAGCCTTTCTCTGTGGCCCAGAAACATACCCAGTGACATAATACCACCACAGCTGGTGATTCAAATAAAAGACCAGACAAAGAACAGCAAGTAGAGATCATATTTTGCAGTTTTCTCAGGTAGTGAGTGTTGTTTCTTTTCTGTTGAATTGGTTTCTGTCCAGTTCCTACATGTCTGACTGAGGCCCAGTAGGAGAGAGGAATCCAGGGAAATAGCAGAAAGCTGTCCTGACATGCTGAGGACCAGCTGTCTGTGGTTGTCTTTGTGTTTGTGGATGTGTGAAGAAATAGTGCGCAGAAGAAACCTTGAGACTTATGTTACTATGTGCACAAATAATGTATCTATATATGTAACCAGTGTTGGTGTGAAGGGTTTGTGCTGAGCGTTTACAGTTTTACCCATCTATCAGCCAAAAACCCATTGAAATACATAGAATAAACCTACTTCCTCCTCTTTGTATTACACCCACCTTATCAGATACCACTATGTATCTATATATGTGCATGTTTCTGTGTTACTTCTTCAGGTGCTTTCCCACAACTTGTACACTGTGCTGAACATCCCACATGACCCGGTGGCTCTGGAGGAGCACTTCCAGGATGATGATGACGGGCCGGTGTCTAATCATGGCTACATGCCCTACCTCAACAAGTATATACTGGATAAGGTACTGATGATTCGTTACTCATTAGAAATCATAGAAATACAGAAATGGTGTCTATCAGTTTCTGTATGTGTGTTTCTTTTTTATGAAAGTTAACATTTCTGTTCACAAAAGAGACGGTGATATGAAAAAGACATAAATCTGGTTGAAAAAAGAGCTGTGACACTGTTTACACACAAACTATGTCGGTTTTGTTTATATATATATATATAGCTGTGACAGAGAGAGTAATTTATTTATATTTGTGTAGCTGCGACAGACAGAATTTTTTTATTTTAGCAGTGACATTATAGTGTTTAACAGCCAATAACAGTGCTTGATGCACACTGACCTGATTGATTTTATAGGGTGGTTTTTTTAAAGAAAATATTTTAAAAAAAGCACATGGTGTGAACATTTCTTAGCTCTAAAGAAATGCTCTGTAAGTAAAACTCATTATTTAAAGTAGTTGTGGTAGTAGTACTAATAATAGCTATTATTATTATAATAATAATATAGTAGTACAACTAGTAGTAGTACTATATAGATGCACTATATTTAAATAAGGCTAGTGGTTGAAAATGCCAGTTACAAAACCACTACAGCACATGATCAATGAAAAATATCAGTTAAATTTGATATTACTTTATGTCTGTATTTCATTGTATCAGAGTTCTGTTATTTTATTTGTCATATACACATTTTTGGGAATCCTCAAAAGTGCTCTATGAATAAAATTATTATTGTTTGTTACACTTTAAGTCCTCTATTTAGCCTTGATAAGCAGTATGCAAACATTTAATAAATGGTGGAAAACACACTCAGGATTGTATGCGATAAGTTAAAGTAATGAGCCAAAATAATCCAAGTTGTACCAAAACGTCTTGAGTCAAACAATACCTCCATTCGATCTTTTTTGTGCCCGGTGTCGGGTGAAGTTGGCAGTTTAGCAAACTGAGATGCCACCAAAACAGTTGCAATTATGGGTTACCATTTACTAAAATATCACTATATTCACATTATTGGTATAGAATTTAGTTGTATTCTATAGGTATTACTTTTGGGATACTGGTAGCAGTACTGGTATTGTGATTTTTTTAATGATACCCAGCACTGTTTGGTTGATATATATAGTTTATAGTGTAGTAAAGTCTTTCTGCCTTTTCAGGTCAAAGACGGGATGTTTGACAAGGAGAAATTTGACGACTTGTGCTGGATGATGACCATGAAGAAGAACTTTAAGGGGCTACCAAAGGGGGCGCCGCTGTCGCAAAGAGACTGTTTCAAGCTCTTCTGTTTGTTCAACCTGCTGTCCGAGGACCGCTACCCGCTGGTGATGATACCAGAGGAGGTAAGAGACGTAGATGAATGTGTGAAGCAGGAATTTGTAGTAGGACTAAATGTTAGGAGTGACTTGATTTGTGGGATTAGATTTGAGACGCAAGTCCATGATAATTTTCTTTTGTGAAATTTTGTGGCATAAAATGCAAACATTCTTACAACACACAATGAAACAAAAGGGTCTTTAAAATACACAAAAAAAGATTGTTTCTCAATATTCACAAAGCAAATAAAGATTAGTAGAGTAACAAATCGCACTTGGAAACAAGGCAACACCATTTTTTTTCAGCCACTGTGATCTGTTAATTGCTAGAAAGACATAATATGCTCCATATGAACGCAGCTTGTGTCCTGACAAAGTCAGAACATCTTACAGTTTTTCATAGCAAAAAAAAAAAAGCAAGTGCAAGTAAGTCCGTTAATGAGTCTCTTCCTTCTGCCGCTTCCTCCGTAATGCTTTTGGTTTCCTGTCAACAGATTAAAATAAACTACTTTTGTGCTATCAGCACAGTAGCTTTATCACAGAAATACACTCATACAATAAGTTATTAACACCAGCAGTTATTTTTGGTTTTTGTTTGATCTTTTTTTACAATCTCTCACAGTATTCTAACTTTGTGATTTTAGGTGGAGTATCTCCTCAAAAAAATCTCCACAGCAATGAGCCAGGAGTGGGACGGGAAGCCATTGGAGGACTTATTATCCCAGGATGCAACAGGGCGGGAAGAGGACATGTCCGTGTGGTCGTTCCTGGAGCACATGGGCGCAGGCCGGCTGCTGAAAGTGACCAGCGCTGAGGCCTTCAGTCTGGCTTTAGATGAGGTCTTTCTGGAGATGTATCACAATGTCCTCAAGAGGGTAAGATTTTGTGTATCCTCCAGTTTCTGTTTGCTGTCCTCGTGCTTGTCTTTGTCTCTTATATTCTGTCCCATGTTTCCAGGGTTACATGTGGAAAAAGGGACATGTACGCCGGAACTGGACCGAGCGTTGGTTTGTGCTGAAGCCCTCCTCCATGGCTTACTACGTCAGCGAGGACTTAAAAGACAAGAGAGGGGAGATCCATCTGGATAAGAACTGTGTCATCGAGGTGGGTGAGGAAATGTAATGTAAACACAGCATGTTTAATTATACGGTGTCCAGGAAAATGTTCAAACAAACTTCTTAACAGAACAGAAACCCCCTAATTTTTGTATTTTTAATCTGTGATCTCTATTTTCTCCTCTTTCCATTTCAGCCTATTGCAGACAGGGAGGGGAAGCGCTGTTTGTTCTGTGTGAAAACTCACAATAAAACCTTTGAGATGAGCGCGTCCGACCAGAGACAGAAGGTGGAGTGGACTCAAGGTGTGTTGGTGTGTATAAGTGTTAGCAGACAGAGTCAGAAATTACATTTTGGCTGCAGTGATTTATCGTGTGTGTGGTCACCGATGGCTTCTAATTTAATTTGCTGGTTTTAGATGAGACATTTTAAATAGTTTAGCAAAAGTAACATTTCCGGATTAAATCAAAGCGGAAGGCCCTAAAATGATTAAAAATCCTTCTCAAGAATAACAAAATAAAGCTAAATGAATTTATATTAAATTCACTGTTAGAAATGAGTACCCACTTCACATCTTGGCACCTTTATCACTCAGAAATGTCTTTCTTACCCATTTCTATTATTTTTGAGGTTTCTGGTAGAAATACACTTTTGATTAACAAAGAAACACTCATTAATCAAAATAAAGAAACACCAGTAAGAGTACACCATCTATCATTTGTCTTTTTGCTGACTCTCCAGCTATTCAGACAGCCCTTCGTCTCCAGAGCGAGGGCAAGTCCTCCCTTCACCAAGAACTCAAACTAAAAAGACGGGTCCAGCGGGAGCACAGCCAGCGGGAGCGCAGCCGGAGCTCCCGGAGCAGCTGCAGCAGTCGGAGCAGCCAATCAGACGACTACAATATCCAGGACATGGAGAAGATGGAGAGAGAGAAAGACAGACAGGATTTAGAGATAGAAACTATCATACAGGTGAGAGGAATCAGTGAAGGGACGATTACTTCAATCATAACTCAGCTGTAACCATGAACATTTATCTGGCAGCATGCACGCGAGTTGGAAACCAAACGAAGGGAGGCAGAGGAAAAAGAGAGGAGGAGACAAAAGGAGGTACAGATGGAGCTGGAGAGACAGCTGAAGGAGGCCGAGACGGTAAGTTTTACAGATGACAACGTTTATTTACAGTTCGCTGAAATGGGATTCCTGAAAACAGCACAAAAACGCTGGCATTATAAAAGTCAGTGAGTTTTAGTGGTGGAGAAACCGTAATGACATTCCTGGAAAAGGTGATTCAGGAATAGGTCACCCAATGAATGTGTGTGTGTGTGTGTGTGTGTGTGTGTGTGTGTGTGTGTGTGTGTGTGTGTGTGTGTGTGTGTGTGTGTGTGTGTGTGTGTGTGTGTGTGTGTGTGTGTGTGTGTGTGTGTGTGTGTGTGTGTGGTGGGGTCCTAGTTGAGAGACAGCATGCAGGCCGAGATGCAGGAGCGGGAAAAAGAGGCTGAGCAGCAGAAGAAGAGGATCCAGGAGTTGGAGCTGACGCAACGGAAACTTGAGGCTGCTCTCAACATGGAGATCCAGGCGCGACTGGAGGAGGAGAGAGCCAGACAGGAGCTGGAGAGGTGATAAACAAACACACCCACTGCAGTCCCGTTACACTCTGACCCAGATGTTTTTTAAACTCTGACACTGTGGTCCCCCTCTACCAGGGCTCCCGCGGGTCCTTTAGAAGTCTTAAAAGGTATTGAATTCATTTATATAAAAATAAGGCCTTTATTGATATAAATGATTGATGTATATATATATATATATATATATATATATATATATATATATATATATGTGTATGTCAGTATTTAAAAAAGTCTAAAAAAAAAAAATGCTCAGACATGGCAAATATTTTTTCAATATATATTTCAATATATTTTTTTCATTTTTAAATGCTAACATCTCATTTTTATTTATTTATTTAAAAATAGCAATGAAACTTACCAACAAAAGCCAGGTGTTTCCCAGTTCTATCCAGTTCTTACTTTTTTGCTGGACTGGAATGTTTTATGTAACAAAAAGCATTTGGGCAAAATTGTCCTTAACCTTAAGTTTTTTTAAAAAAAAAGTAGATTTTCTTTCAACTTTGGTTATTGTAAAATTTGTCTTAAGTTTCATCCCTGGTGACATTAAAAAATGTCTTTAAAAGTCTTAAAAGGCATTGAATTCATCAATATCAATATAAAATTCAGTAAGGCCCTAATTGGTATTAAAAATCATTATCAGTATTTTACAATTCTTACAAATGCTCAGACATGGCAAATATGAGTCTATTTTTTTGACATTGCATTTTATAATCTGAAAATATATGGTAACACAAGCCAGGTATTTGATGCTATAATGATGCTCTAAATTTTTGGACTGCTATTTCCATAATGCTTTGAATCTCACTTAAAATGATCATGAAAACCCCTTTTAATCTGTCTGTTCAAGGTGGGAATATCGTGCTATATATGTCATATAATATGATTTTTACTGTCATGTCATACTAGTGGCGGATGCTGTTGTGTTAAACATCACACTTGTCACCCTTTTTCTGGTTCTGCGATGCTGGTATGCTGTCTAAAATCACACTGGAGCTGCATGATACTGCTGTTGTTTGATTCTGTGTAAAAATGCAAAGGCATATATAGCGAGATCGCTGTGTAAAAAGAGACACGTAATAACTCAAAAAAATGTCCACAAAGACACATAAAATGTCCACAAAGACAGAAATTTACCTCAAATAGATACAAAACTACCACCAGGAGACACAAAGTCTCCACGAAATGATGCATAACAACTGCAAAGATACAAAACAACAAAAAAAAAAAAAAGAGGCAACACCTTTACAAAGTGTCTAGCTCCTTTGTAGGCGCGGGGGTGGGGCATTTCACATATCTGTGCCCAGGGGCCCATTGTCTCATAATCCACCCATGGCGATGGGCATCATAGATATTGACATCCTCAGGAAATAGAAGTCACACTGAAGCTAAAAATACATGTACAGCCCACAGTATGAAAACCTCTTCTCTAAACCAAACCAAACTACTCAGACATTAGTGGTTTCCTAATTTCACGTCTTGCCTCTTCTCTTTCTTCTCTTCTCCAGGTTGCTGCAGGCCGAAGAAGCAAAGAAGAAGCAGTTTCAGCTCCTCCAGGAGCAGCAGAGGGCCCTGCAGTGCCTCAGCCCCATCCTGGAGGCCTCAGACGGCAGTCCAGACGAGGACACCCCCTCCGCTCTTCACTCGGCCTCTCAGGAGCTCCAGGACCTGCGGGCGTCTCGCCAGAGGAGCCACCAGCACCTGGAGGTAAGAAACAGACAGTGTGTGTGGCTGTGCTGAGCTTGGCTCTGTGTGCGACATGTTTGAAAAACACTCAGAAGAAATAGTTTTTTTTTTTAGATTTTATTTAATTTATTCATTTTATTTCAGGAGGTACAAGAGAAGCTGAGATATGCCAGTCAACACGTACGACACTGGAACGTCCAGCTGACGCGTCTGATGAAACCCATCGGTCCTGGAGGTGCAGTATGATGTTAATCTGCTCTGTTTGGGTTTATAATTATACTTTATGCTTCTCTGAACTTTTTTGAGCTTTAAGGACTGTAGTCAAACACCAATACCTCTGAAATATCAGTGATCAAAGGAGTAAAAATCTACACTTGCTCCAGGGGTAATAAAAAAATATTAATAATTTTATTCATATAGCACTTGGTTAATCAGAGTTACAACCTTTGTTTCTGTGAAGCTTTAACTTAGAGCAAAACAGAGTAAACTGTTTTTAAAAAAAAAGCTAATATAATTAGGGTTTTAGAGTTATGTTAAAGGTAGGACACAGATTAAAACAGTAAAATAACAAGACGCATACAAAAAATGAAAACTGGTTAAAAACTAGAAATTTAGGGAAATGCCTCACTGATCTGCAGTTGAGCTTGGTCTCTATTTCTTGAATTTAAATAAATGACATTTTCTACTTATGTTGCAAATTTGTTGGTTTAAAAAAAGTCCATGGAAGATTTTTCTTAGTTAACCACTTTCATTTAAATTTTGAATATTTTAAAGTTAATGTTTCATTTTCTCCAAAGGTCACTGATAAATCGTATCATAATGAGGTTTTATACTGTGTTGAAAAGAAGAAAAGAGAAGTATTTCCTATAAGGAAGACCATTAAGAAGTGGTAGAGATTTTTTCACAGTAAATTGATAATACTTAGATGAATATGTACTTAAATTTAGTCCATTTTGGATCACTGTACAGATAATGAAGCCAAAACAAACATTTACAGAGTGTTTAAATCTAAGGCTGCATTTATAATAGAAAACATTTTCTGATGTTCATCTAGATGCAGATGTGCATCAGTATATAGTCATGGTATTGATATGCAAGGTTTTTTTCCCTTCTTTTCCCTCACGTAAAAAAAAATGTGAAAAATGCAATTAACCCTGCCATACTGCTACATTATGAATTCCTTTGATCTGTCTAAGTGTAGATTTTGTGGGGGACGCAGGGGACATGTCCCCCAATAAAACATTAAAGTAGCAGAGGTCCTTCTTTTTGACAAAATTAAAGACATTTACATAATAAACTGATGCAGTGAAGGTACAAATTTGGCATTAAAATTTACTAGAATGCAGAAAATTAAGTGTTTGATGGTCAGAGTTTTTCTGGAGGACTTCCCGAAGCCTCCCTTGTGTCCGCCCCAGTGTTAAAACCAAACCCACACCCTTGTGGTTCTGCATCAAAAACTAAGAATTTGTTCTATGTACCATGGTCTAACTTTCCACTAAATTTGATTAAAAAACTGTTGATAGTTTTTTTTTTAAATATTCAGTTAACAGACAAACAAATGGCATCTGAAATATAACTACTTTTGCATTCCTGTGCGAAAAGTCAACTGTATCAGTGAACATCACAAAGATCAAACTTTATTTTGTTTTTCTTTTTTAACAGAACGTTTGGGAACATCGCTTATCATCAAATCGCAAGTGTCCCAAAAAGGAAGGCGCGCTGGCCAGTAACGAGTTCATCTCTAAATACAAGATAAGAGCCGAACAGAACAGCCAGATACCAGAGGACGGCAAGACGGTGGAGGAGCAGCTGGAGGCCGCCAACCTGTCTGATGGATCAGAGGAATCACAGGGAAAACCCAACGGACAAATGTGATCTCCACGTCAACGGGTTCAGTTTAGAAATGATCAAAGAAATGTTTTATTTGTTTAAGACTGAGCGGAGAGTGGAATGCAACTCACAAAAGAATCTATGCACAAAAGTGATGTATTATATTTATGTTTTCAGACGCACACTAGGATGGAGAGCAATGATTACAAACACAGTGTACGGCAGGATTTAATGAAAACACATTTGACTCAGATCAAGTGAGATTTACAGTTTTGTACAATAAAGTTTATTGGTGAATACTAAAACATCATTTTGTGATATTTGTCATTTTCTTGAGAAAATTACTACAACCTCTCTTCTACAGAAGTCTCTGTTATTATAAATTTCCTGAAGCTGATTGGAATTAAAGATGAATCACTCTTCTCTTTCAAGTTGTAACCTGATAACTGACCTCACAGGAAGTAATGTATGCAATGCAGATTGATGCATTTTTGCACTAGATTGAGCGAGTTTACTTTTTTGGTTGTCCATATATTGTGGCTTTATATATTATTTTAATAATAATTCTCAATACTGAGTAGTTTGGCCAGAGACCAATCAGCAAGCCAAAGGTATTTCTGTATTGATACATGTCAGATATAAAGATATTAAAGTAATAAAGAAGCAGCGTTTTTCCTTTTGAACAGTAAAATGCCCCACGCAGCACATATCCTGGCCACAACTTTTGAATAGGCTTAATTATAGTGAATTTTAATCAAAATGTTAAAATGTATTTATTTTTAGCTATGAAAAATAAAAAATGCATTTATTTATTTTATTTTAATGTGCCTTAACAGATAAAACAACAAAACACAAAAAAAAATCCTTTTTCACTGGGACAATAAAGTCATTTTGGCTGCAAAAATATATAATAATAATAACAATAATAATGACAATAATAATAACAACAACAACAATAATGTATTAAATAATTACCGTTATAATTGATTGTATTTATTTTTATCTATAAACAAATAAAAATGCGTTATTTATTTTTTTATTCTTTCATTTATTTATTTATTTTTTAGACTTTCTGAACAGACAAGACGACAAAATTAATTACTTAGTGGGACAATAAAGTTATTTTAAAAAAAATAATACAAAATAATAATAACATTAATAATAATAATAATAATAATAATAATAATAATAATAATAATAATGGTGTAAAATTATGACTATTGTATTGAGGGTGGCGCTGCTGCAGCCAAAAAAAAAAAAAAAAAAAAAAAAAAAGTAAATGACCCGGAAGCAAAATAAAATGAACCCGTGGTGACCTCAGTCAACATGGCGGCAGTCAACACCGTGTCATGCTGACCGTCAGACACATATTTTATTTTTTTCTGTCGGTGAATTGCAGTTTTTTCAGGCAGATTATGGGACTGTTTTAAACCCGCGAAGACACCCTCAGGTGACGCCATGTTGACTTCGGTGGTTTTCAGGGTGCCATCAGTCTCCAGACGGAGGTTCAGGTCTCTGGTGTCTCTGAGGAGGACACTGTCCACCAACCAGCCCGGCTCTCCGGACGGAGCCCACCACCCTCCGCCCGAATACCTCGTCGCGGAGGAGCAGCAGCGGAGACCGAGGAAGAACCCCAGCGACGGCTCGGTGCTCCTGTTCCCCGGGCAGGGCAGCCAGTTTGTGGGCATGGGGAGAGGACTGTTGAAGTACCCCAACGTTAAAGACATGTTCCGGGTGGCCCAGAAGATCCTCGGGTACGACCTGCTGTCCCTGTGCCTGGAGGGACCCAAGGAGGAGCTGATGAAGACGGTTCACTGTCAGCCGGCGGTGTTCGTCACCTCCCTGCTGCTGTGGAGAGGCTCAACCACGAAAACCCCCAGGTCAGATTAGGGACTGTTCTTAATTTATCAGAAGAGGGGGCTGACGGGAAGCCTCCCTGCGTGAAAAAACCTGACCTCCCTCCACTAAAAATTAGTTGTTAGATTTTAAAACTTACCTGTTTGGGTTTTTTGGGGGTTTTTTTTGGCCAATATGTAAACGAGTAAAATGATTTTGATGAAATATCACTAATTTAAGCTCATATTTGGATATATTTTTTCCCTTAAAGCGTTCATCGACATATTCTGTCAGAAAATAGAAAATCTGACTATTATTTTATTTATTTATTTTTAAAATCGTAGGTAAAATAAATCCAAAAAAACATACAAATGTATGCGCCTCTCCCCTAAAAAAAACATAAATCCCTCACTCCTTATATGGCATCATATACATAAATATAATATATATATATATGTATATGTATATATGTATGTGTGTGTGTTGTGTGTGTGTGTGCGTGTGTGTGTATATATATATATATTTAGAGGCACAAGTTAACTTAAAGTATAATCGTAAAATCTGCAAATTAACTCGAAACTATAGTTAGATGAATGTGTTGAAGCGAAAAGTACAAAATTAACCTCTGAAATGTTGTGAAGTGGTGTAGCTGATGTAAGGAACTTACTGTGCTTATGGGAAGTTATATTATTTACAGCAACAAATTTTTGTATTTTTTGTTTAACCCTTACACTTCTGTCCACAGGCCATAGAGAGGTGTGTTGCTGCTGCAGGTTTCAGCGTCGGGGAATTTGCCGCCCTGGTTTTTTCTGGTGCCATGAACTATGCAGAAGGTAAACACGTCTCTGAAGTTGTTTATAACAAAGATGTTGCACAGTTCAAATTATTGTAAGTGTTAATTCATCCATCATCCCTCCTCTGCGTCGTCTAGCTCTGTACGCGGTGAAGGTTCGTGCAGAGGCCATGCAGAAAGCGTCAGAGCTGCTTCCCAGTGGGATGCTGTCAGTCATCGGTAGACCTCAGGCTCAGTATAAATATGCCTGTGTGCAGGCTAAAGAGCACTGCAGGAGCCTGGGCATCGAGGAGCCCGTCTGCTCTGTGGCGAACTATCTGTTCCCTCATGGCAGGGTCATCGCAGGGCACCAAGAGGTATGGAGCATTATGACAGCTATGAATTTTTTCACTCAAAATACAGCTATAAACACGTAATCTGATCAAATATATGTGTTGCAATGTCACCAAAATTACCATTACCTCACACACAAAAGAAAATAATGAATAAATATTTGGATGACTAAAAATGACTAAAAAATAAACAGACTAATGGGAAAAAATGGAAAACAATAAAAATGACATTTCTGGCTGCGCCGTGTAATAGAAGATGAATTAATGTATGAACTGTCGAGAAAGCAGTCGAGATTTTTTGGTACAAAATTAGAGCCGATAGTAGTTTAGATTTTGTGGTGAGTCCTGTTGTTTCGTGTTTTAAATCTCTTAAGATTAAATAAAACAAAAATGATGAGCAGAAAAAAGCCAAAAAAGCCAAAATAACCTGCTAATTATGATTGTTGGCAAGCAAACAGTTCTTGTTTTTTTAGATTTATTAGGTTTTATAAACATGCTGTAACAATATATAAAAATGGCTGAGAATAAAAAAAAAGAAAAAAACTTTTTTTTAAGCAAGTATTTTATCTCAAGTAATATTTTGACTCAACAACTTTCACTTGTATTGGAGTAATATTTGACCACGAGTATTTGTACTTTGACTCAAGTAGACGTATGTATTTTGTCCACCACTGACCACAGCTGATCGATGGAAGGATCTTTGACATCCTTCGTATTTGTGTCCTGTGTTGTCCTCTCAGGCTCTGGACTTCCTGCAGCAAAACTCGAGACGTCTCCAGTTCGTGAGGACCAAACTTCTGCCGGTCAGCGGGGCTTTTCACACCGAGCTGATGGAGTCCGCTGTTGAACCCCTCAGAGACGTGCTCAGACAGGTGGAGGTCAGTCAATTTTTTTTCAGCCGCTTCATGTTTTTTTTTTGTTTTTTTTCCACAAAAAGCATACAGAGGACATATTCTTATAATCAACTAGCGTTCATATTTAACAGGGTTTTAGTATAATGATTTCCATTTTTATTGCTTATTTATTTCATTTCATTTTGATATGTTTGGAAATATATGTAACAGATCTGAAACAAATAATCAATTACCTGTCAACTGGAATATTAATTGCCAACTTATTTAATAACTGAATAATCTTTTGGAGTAATTATTTTAAGAAAAAAAGTAATAATTTTCTAATTCTGGTTTCTTCAATGATAATATTATTATATATTATTATAACATCAGTAAACTTAATATTTTAGGGTTAAGGACAAAACAAGACATTTAAGGAAGTCATCATGAGCTTTGATCAACATTTTGTCATTATTTTCTGACATTTTATAAACCAAACAACAAATCGCTTTTTGGTGAAAATAATTGACAGATATATCTATAAAATTCCCATAATGTAGACATATAGTAATTTTAAACTGTGCTGGTAAATCTATGGTCATGTCAATAATGCATTATAAGACATTCTTACATTATAGTGCAATGCGTTGTTACCTTGTTATCAAATTGTTTGTTTTTATATGGTGAACAATATTGAAATTATAATTAAAAAATATGAATGTATAATTTTTCCTTAAGGCACCTACTTTTGGAGGGACCACTCAAAAAATGTTTGGGCTTTTTCTGACATTTTATAGACAAAAAAATTAATTAATTAATTAATTGGAAAAAAAATGCAGACCACTTTTGTGCACTATGGGAAAGTAAAAAAAAAAAGTCTTATCCCCCTTTACTATTTATTAATTTCCTTCAAATATCACTTAATAATTTCTTACCTCAACCTTCGCCATTTTGCTCAGCTCTTGGAAAAGTAGCACACTTTGACCAATTTAGTACTTTTAATCTGAAATCTACATTTCTCTCACGTTCAGGTCCGTCGTCCCGAGATCAACGTGTACTCCAACGTGGATGGGAAGCGTTACATGAGCGAGAAACACGTGTGCAGTCAGCTGGTGAAGCAGCTGGTGTCACCGGTGAAGTGGGAGCAAAGTCTGCACGAGATCTACGAGAGGGCGCAGGGAATGAAGTTCCCTTACACCTACGAGGTCGGCCCCGGAAAGCAGCTCGGTGCCACGCTTCAAGTGTGCAACAGGAAGGCCTTCCAAACGTACTCACATGTGGAAGTCACCACTTATGAGGAGGACGAATAATGCAGATATGCAGAGGTCGAAAAAGGGCTTCGGTGCTCCTTTTGGTGCGGACACGACCAGCAAAGCCTTTTGAACCTGCGAGCTCCTGTGGTTGCCTCTTATGGTCTTGTATTTGTATTATTATGTAATTTTAAAAAAATGTTTTTTTTTAAATTAATGACAAAAGTTCTTTATTTTTGCGAATTTCATTTATTTGCATCACATGAAAGAGCAAACCTGAAACAGAAAGTCCAGCCTTCTTCATTTTATATTAAGCCCGGCTACATATCGTTTGTTAAAAATTTGGCCTCTTAAACCAGTAAGAAACTAATCTGGGTACAAAAGACTGCAGGCCAGCAACAGTCCAGTCATTGGTAACATGTTTTTTTACATTAATACAAATGTGAACCAACATGTCACTGCTACAATACGCTGGCCATCTCCCAGGGCAACACTGTAAAACCAATTTAAACAATTTTCTTATGCCTTCACAAATTTTACATCTTTTTTTTTTTTTTACTTCTGTTTCATATAGTGTTTAGAGCCCCTAAAGTCCTGGAAGGTTTTTATGTTGTGCACGAAAGTTTTTATTACTTGTTCCCAAAAGTCAGTTAACTTGGGCAAAGATAATAACCCTAAATGGCAAGATAGAACCTGTAAGCAGAACATAACATGTTCCCACAAAATAAAAACTTTTTCCCACAAGATAATAACTAGTTCCCACAAGATAAGATAACAACTTTTGCAAAATAACTTGTTCCCACCATATGACTCGTTCCCATATGACAATAACTTGTTCCCTCAAGATAACAACTTCCACCGTTCCCACAAGATAATTAATTTGCGCACACAAGTTAACAACTTGTTCCCACAAAATAACTAGTTCCCACAAGATAGTTAACTTGTGCGCACAAGATAACAACTTGTTCCCACCAGATAACTCGTTCCCATAAGGCAATGACGTGTACCCTCAAGATAACAACTTCCATAGTTCCCACAATATAACTTCCACAAGAAAATAACTTGTTCCCACAAGATAATTAACTTGTGCACATAAGTTAACAACTCGTTCCCACCAGATAACTTGTTCCCACAAGGCAATGACATGTACCCTCAAGATAACAACTTCCACAGTTCCCACAATATAACTTCCACAAGAAAATAACTTGTTCCCACAAGATAATTAACTTGTGCACATAAGTTAACAACTTGTTCCCACAAAATAATAACTAGTTCCCACAAGATAATATATTGTTCCTACATGACACTTAAGTTTCCACAAGATAATAACTTTTGCACACAAAATACAAAATATCACCTTTCGGGACTTTAGGGGCCGTGTCAACTTCAGTACATTATTAAAATAATATTTTAAAAAAGCAAACTTAACGTAAACTGCAGAAACAAATCAGTTAGCAAAAACTATCATTTTGAAAAAAATGTCAAATATAAAATGGCCTGAAAGACCTGCTCATGGCCTTTTTTAGGCTCTCCATTCCACCCACAGTGCACCGAAAATGGTCACTGCGGCCACCAGCGCCACCAGTGCTCTTCTGGTCCAGCCAGTGCAGGTCACTGGTTTCAAATTGGGCACCTGTAAAATTAACGAAAATACAAGTCAAATTTCTCTTTTGATCATGTAGCAGCAATTTTCAAAAAGAGAGATATACAGTGTCTCAGTTCTGAGTGAGTGTGCAATTCGAGAGACTTTTTACATGCATATATATTATGATTTCTACCCAGCAGTAACAGTCAGAGGTCACTTGAGACACGGATATAATACAAGAGAGAATGAGTGTTACCCAGGCTGCCCAGGCCTCAGCTCTGAGGATCCCCTGCCCAGGTGCGGTGCTCGTTATCCAGGCCTTCACTGCAGCAGACAGGCCCTGGAAGCCCAGTAACTGGGTGTGGATATCCCTGCAGGAAAGCAACACCAGGTGAAAATGCCTTAACAGCCAATAACATCACACATGTAGAGAAAGGTGTTTTTTTTCCACGCCTCCACACTGGCAATAGATTCTTGTATACATGATATTCCTTGAGGGAATTTCTTCAAATTTGGCACAAACATCCACTTGCCCTCAATTATGAATTGATTAGATTTTAATGGTCATGCGTCAAAAGTCAAGGTCACTGTGACCTCATCTGTCTCAGTCTTGTGAACACGATATCTCAAGAAAAGCTCGAGGAAATTTGGCACAAACGTCCACCTGAACTCAACGATGAATTGATTATATTATGGTGGTCAAAGGTCAAGGTCACTGTTACCTTGCATCCATCTCTTTCTCGTGAACGCAGTATCTCAAGAACACCTTGAGGGAATTTTTGCAAATTTAGGACAAACATCCGCTTTGACTCAAGACTGAATTTGTTAGAATTTTGTGGTCAAAGGTCACTGTGACCTCGCAAAATATGTTTTTGGCAATAACTCAAGAATTCATTTGCAAATTATGACAAATTTTCACACAAATGTCCACAAGAATAAAATGTGGAAGCGATGATATTATCCACCAAAAAGGCCAAAGATCAACTGTACTGTGACATCATAATGTTCTCACAGACTTGATTTTAAACTTTTTCTGCAACTTGACTGGTTCACAGAGGCAAACAAGGTGGTAATTTAAGGGTTATTTTCTGATTTTATACCGATATATGGTCCTGGTCAGTGCCTGAGCGGGTCTCAACATGTGAAGAGGAGTTGGTAATCTGTGCCGCTGTCTGCTCGTCCACTCCCGGTCCAGCTGGTCTCCAATTACAGCCAAATGGCGCCCAAAGGTCCGTGCAGCCCTGTCATTAACCCTGAACGAGTGACCAGAGGTGACAAAGATGTTTGCAAGCAAGTCAAAGAAGAGTGTGATGAGAAGATTACACTATAATCAGTGCTTACTTTGCTTTTTTTTTTTTAGATTCTCCAAGTTAAGTGTCTTTTTAAATATTGTTTATCTTTGGTAAAATTGCATTTGTCTGTTGCCTGAGGCCCAGTGTGTGTGAGCTGTGTGTTGTTATGACTGGAGTGGGAAAAGGCCTGCACTGTACCTGAGGTTCACGTCAAACAGGGTGTCAGAGTCCACCTCACCAGGTCCAGCCTGGAGGGACACGGCACGACTTGGCTGTCTTGTTTGTTCAACCATGATGTTTTCTGAGAAGAGAAACGGGTAATATTCAGATCTGTCATATCAGCACAGGTGAGAGAAAGCTGCTCGAGCTCCATCAGCCATGCACGATAGATAATGGCTCCATGGTTTGAAAGTGTTTATCACTGCTTCAATCCAAACGTTCATAAAGAGGCTGTGTAAATACTGCGTCATGTGACCAGGATAGGCGGTGGCTGTGTTACTGGGGAGAAAATCCAGGTTGATAAAACAGGCTCTCCCAGCTTTGAAGAGATGACATCATCTGTTAGGTTAAGTCCAACGGTTGTAGCTCGCTTACTACAGTTTACCACAACAAAAGTGTGTTTAAGTCCCCTCTTGTGTGAACTCGTTAATGCAGGAAACTGTGCTTCTAATCTGTCTTTATTACAGGATTTATGACTTTTTATTTGTTCCACCAATCAGGTGTGTTCCCACCTACGCGCACCTGTCCTCAGACTAGTTCCTGTTGTGCCTGCATTCATGTGCCTTAATGCAAATGCACCATTTCCATAACTCAAATCAACCAAACTGCCTTTTTTAACTCAAGAAAAAAATAAAACACCATTGGCTCCAAATAATCTACCTATAGACTTTAGATATTTACTTGATAGTTTACTGTAAAGTACAGAAAAACTTTTAGTTATAAGGATTTATCTTTACAGTGCCAATTCAATGTTAAGGTTTTCATGAAAATATAGGTATAAATGTGGGAAAGTTGACAATATAACCATAGTTTAGACTCCACAATAATACCCTGGGGACAGTTTTTGAGTATTAACCGTGTAGTAGCTTTTAGTCCTTTGCCATATTGTCATAACAAAGAGATGAAGTCATCCTTCTCACCCAAAGCAAACAAAGGTCGTTTTCAAGATCACACACACTGGATTACACATTAAGCAAATATGAATTCATTTTGACTATGACTAACTGACTAACTGACTAACTATGACTAACTGCATTTACAAATCACTAATATATTATGTCATGTTGGGATAGTATCATGTTTATTTCAAAAGGATCTCGGGCAGTAAAACAGGTGCATGCACAATAAAAGAAATAAAAGAAAAAGACGAAAGTAAACCTACCGTTTGTGTAGATTAAAGTGGACGCCGCCCTGTAATAAATATAAAGACATATTGTGTAAATGTTGTGGAAGTGATAAAATAAAGAAATATTCGTTAGATGATTTTGCTGTACTTACAGCAGCGTCCTTTAATCTCGTCGCTCTCAGGTAACTGCCGCAGAAATGACTGGCCACGCCTTTACCTGCTGCTACACAGAGGGAGCACAAGGGGGCGCTAATGACTATATAAAACATCTTGTATGCAAAGGAAATATATTTATTATAGTATTACACATCACACATAAGTTATACTGTGTAATATGTTTTTATGTCAGTATATAAAAAGCTATAAGAGAAGTGAAACATTTTTAAACGACAACTGAAAACCTATTGATTTAATCTGGCTTTTTTATTGATGTAATTCTTGTATTTATTTGTTTATTTAGTAATTTTTCTTATTTATTTATTTACTTTTTTTTTTACAGGTCTATCTTTTTACTTTAACTTTTATATTTTAGTAATCGTAGCCTGCCTTTTGATAGTCTAATCTTTTTTTGCACTGCATTTTTTTTTAAAATAGTGAAGCACTTTGAGCTGAATTACTTGTATGAAAAATGCTCTATAAATAAAGGCTATTATTGTTATTATTATCGTTTTTATCAGAATATAATGGAATGTAAATGTAATAATAATAATAATAATAATAATAATAATAATAACCTTTAATAATATAATTATTTGGGTTAATTTGGATGATTTCAATAACATTCAATAATAATAATAATAATAATAATAATAATAATAATTAATAATAATAATAATAATAAAATAATAATAATAATAATAATAAATATTATAATAATCAATATTCTGCGAGAATTTGACAGTATGTAATACTTCATGTATATTATGCATGTGTGTATAAATATATAAATATATATAACGTGGTAAACTCCACATACAATTCAACCATAGACTCCAACACTGGCCTCTGCTGGTAAAATGACGTAATGACGTCCTGCATGACATCATTGCGTCCTCCGTTGCTAGGTTATTCCCCCGGAAGGACCAAGCCCTTAACGACGTAGTTTAACAGTTTTGAGACATTTCTTGCTCTTAAACTCGCTTGAAATTGCAATTAAGTCGCATTAAATGCTTGTTATTGTTATATTTTATTACATTTCAATAACTAAGGCTTTTATTGTGAAGAGCAGCGGTGGGCGTTTCGTCACTGTGTCCAGCTTCACGTCGCCGGGATCAATAAATGTAGCCTGTTAGCAGTAAAACCGCGAACATGGAGGCAGGTATTTGCTGTTAGCCGGAGCTGTTAGTGATGCTGACAAACTGTGGCCGCGTTTCGCTATGAGTTAAACCAGCCAACGACAGTGTGGTGAGATTGCATCAGTGCCTGGGTGATGTCCGCCCAGCCGCCTCTGCAGCACTCCTGGGAGGATCCGGCAGCCTGCTAACAGCCCGGCTAGCTGATGCTGATGACTGGCTGTTTCCTGACATTGATTTGCAGGTAGGTGACTGCCTTGGTGCACGGTAGCTGAATGCATTTCACCCCTTTTTGTCTGTGCATTGTATTTTTTTTAGTGCTTTTTGTTTAATGTGTTTACCTGTTGTTTTGTGCTCCACCCCAGAGGGAGGCACCATGGCCGGTAAGGTGAAGTGGGTGACAGATATCGAGAAATCAGTGCTCATCAACAACTTTGAGAAGAGGGAATGGGTTCAAGTCACAGAAAACGACGACTGGAATTTCTACTGGTAGGTTTGCACCTTTTTAACCTGACACCTAATTCTTTAGTCTTTGGACAGTGTATTCCCTATGCACCAAATATAGGTAGTTGTGGAAGTAAGAAAAATTAAATAGAATTTGCCTGAAGCTGTAGGAACCCTGATCTTAAGGGTAACCAGTGACTAGAGCTGTCAAATACATTTATTGGGCTAAAATGTACAATATTTCCCTCTGAAGTGTTGTGGAAGTAGACAGTGACATGAGATTTAAAAACTCAAATGAAATAAAAATATCTCAAATTTGCATCTGAGTACAGTACTTGAGTAAATTAAAATAGTTGCACTCCAGCACTGCTGAAATATTGTACATTAGAAATATAAAGTACCAATCTCCTGGTACTCAATATACTCTGTTCTCTGCAACTTTCAACAGCTGTATATACAGTGCATGTTGATCCTTTTCACAATCATCATCATTCATGCTTTTATTTCCTCGCGATTGGATTGCTGCAATGGTCTTTTAACAGGTATAAATCAGATGTCAGTTCATGTACTCCAAATTGTGCAAAATGCAGCAGCAGGACTTTTAACTAAAATCAATAAAGTGGAACACATTACTTCAGGTTTAATAAATTTACACTTGCTGCCGATTTGTTTTAGGATTGATTTTAAGATTTTACTTATTACTTTTAAAGTCCTTCATGGCCTTGCCCCAGAAAATATATCTGTACTGCTGTCCCGATACCAACCAGCCCGCAACCTGAGATCCTCAGACAGGAACTGGCTGACTGTTCCCACCTCATGCTTAAAGACTAAAGGCGACAGAGCGTTTGCTGTTGGGCTCCTCGGTTGTGGAAAGATCTGCCTGAGGAACTCGGCTTCCTGCATCACTATCCTCTGTTAAATTACTTTTGAAGACTTATTTTAATCGAAAGGCATTCCTATAATTTCTCTTTAAAGGATTATTCTATTATTATACTGCAATTTACTCCTGGAATTGCGTTTAAGCTTGCACTGCTGTTTTGATTTTTAATTCAACCATTGTTTTTAAATTTTACTTTTGTGTTGTATGTTTCCTGTGCATTGTTTTAATTTTTTAATTTTTTAGTGTAAAGGACTTTGTAACGTTAATTTTGATAAGTGCTATATAAATAAACTTTATTATTATTATTAATATTTCATCACCAAATTCATTTCTAGGCTTTCCAGATCACCATAATGCAGATTTATTTGTGCCCACATGTAGGATGAGCATCCAGACCATCAGAACTGTGTTCAGCGTGGACACTGGCTACCGCCTGTCAGATGAGCAGATGGTTAACCACTTCCCAAACCACTACGAGCTGACCAGGAAGGACCTGATGATCAAGAACATCAAACGCTACCGCAAGGAGCTGGAGAAGGAGAGCAGTCCGTTGGCAGAGAAGGACGAAAACGGGAAATACATATATTTAGGTATCCATTAGAGAAAGAAATGTGCATTATCTGTCCTGCAAAACACAGCGAATATGTTTAACTATTTGCTCTGCGCTTGGTGCAGATTTCGTCCCTGTGACGTTCATGCTGCCCGCCGATTATAACCTGTTTGTGGAGGAGTTCCGCAAGAACCCGTCCAGCACTTGGATCATGAAGCCCTGCGGGAAGGCTCAGGGCAAAGGCATCTTCCTCATCAACAAACTGTCCCAGATCAAAAAGTGGTCCAGAGACAGCCGCACCTCCACGTGAGTTACCCATGACATCACTGTAACACTTCTTGTGAGCTTACTCTTTTTACATAGATTTGCATGGTGCTCTATATTCTTTTTCATTCAGTAAAAATAAACCAAACCTGTTTTATTCCTATTCTCAGCTCAGTTAGTGAAGAAGAGTGTACTCATAAGTTCTCAGTAGTGACATTTTGAATGTAATTGCGCACAACAACCTATATAATGTACTCTATGAACATTTGATTCCCAGAAAAAACATCCAAAACTGATGATCATTTTCATCAGACAGTTGTGATTTGCTAATGTTTGGCTTCTTTTTTTTTCGTCCTCAGGTTCGTAGCAGCATCAAGCGGCAAGGAGGCGTACGTCATCTCCCTGTACATCGACAATCCTCTGCTGATAGGAGGGAAGAAGTTTGACCTGCGTCTCTACGTTCTGGTGACAACATATCGGCCTCTGAAATGCTACATGTAAGCCGAGAATATACATAAGTCTCTAAATGTTGGATAATACCAGCAGCAGTTAGCAGTAATAAATAATCTACATTTAACAGGAGACAACAGGTTTGTTCTAGCATTTTAAAATAGTCAAACCATCACAACAGTTTTGTCATGTTTGATTCCCTCAGTGGAAATTTTGATTAGTGAAAACCTTTTATGTAGCCTTTATTACTTTAAGTATTTTCTGGTATTGAACTTTTGAGTCTAGATCTGCAATAGAGAAGTTGTCTGGTTGATGGATGGAAAATGAATCCAGTTATAATTCGGATTTTGATGCTTTAATTGTTAATTACAGCGACGACTGAACCCTCTCTGTGGTTCCATCCTCAGGTACAAGCTCGGCTTCTGCAGGTTCTGCACAGTCAAGTACACTCCGAGCACCAGTGAGCTGGACAACATGTTTGTTCACCTCACCAACGTGGCCATCCAAAAACACGGGGTAAGTCTGCATCTCATCTGTTATGACATGTAAGGATTATTATTAGAACTTAGTGTTTTAAAGGGGTATTCCACCAATTCAGTATTCACTGAGTTCAACAGATCCTTATAAAGTCTTAAAATATATTAACCTAAAAATAAGGCCTTTATTGGTATTAAAATGTCTTATTTTAGTCTTTCAGAAATCTTAAATATGCTATGATTTGAGAAGTCTTTTTTAGGATTTTTCTTTTAGGTAATGCATTGTAAAATTAACTGCCCTTGTACCATGGACAAATTCAACAAAAATTGGCTTTTTAATCAATTCATAGTATGGATCAAGCTCCAAATTTGTACCCTCTATTTACCATTATGCAACTCATTGCCACTCCCTAAATGGTAGTCCTCATATTTCCAAGTCCATGTCCCAAATTTGTGACACAGCTTTCTATAAAAAAATGTACTTGAAAACCCCAGGCGACATTATTTCTTATTTCTTTCTTTCTTATTTTTCAATAGGTGAAACTGTTGGACTGCCCCTTTAAATTAAAGCAGGAATTATTTTTAAGTGTCTGTTTACCTATATTTGTTGTTTCACAAAATGATAAAACTTCCAAAGACGCTGTCGATGAATTGCAGATCATGATGCACTAAATTTTTGCAACAGAGCTCAACAGAACAAAACAAACCCCCAAAACCACAAGAATTTCAATATCTAGTCACACTGTGTACCTTTAATGCAGGATGACTACAACCACGTCCACGGAGGCAAGTGGACAGTCAGTAACCTCCGTTTGTACCTAGAGAGCACCAGAGGGAAGGAGGTGACCAGCCGACTGTTTGACCAGATCCACTGGATCGTGGTGCAGTCTCTGAAGGCCGTGGCTGTAAGTGGACATCAAGTCTTTTTTACCTAAAAATAAAATTCTAAAATATGTGACCATTACTTATTACTCAGTAGTTTATAATATGTTGGGTTTTTTTAACAAAAAAAATCAACTAAGGATGATTAATAACCAGTAAATCCATTAAATACAGACCATCTGAATAGAGAATTTCCAGTTTTTGTGAACCTTTGATAGCTCAGTTGGTAGTGCGGAGTACTATAGTGGATTTGTCAGCCATCCTTAGGTCGCTGGTTCAAATGTGGCTCAAAGGAGTGACTTTTAAGAGTTAATACTCATAGTCCACAGTTAAACATGCACAGCAGCAGTTAAAAATCACATATATTATATATATTTATACAGTATGAATATCTTTTTATGATAATAAACTGTAAGTTCAGAAGATAGTCATTCTTGATGCTTAATTCACAAAATTGAACATGTTGTGAGAGAGGCTGTCTGACCCTCAATAGTGAGGGTGGTGTGTTCTTTAGCGGCTTGTGTACACAGTAAGTCTCTGAGCCTGTTTACACCGGGTACTAACATGCGTCACTGGTGATCGGATCACAAGAGGAAACCTCTGCGTCTGTCCGTTCATACTCGGCATTAGAATGCGTCTCCACATGCATCTTGTCCTGGGATCTCACTTCCTCGCTCTGTTGGTAAACGAACACATCAATCATTCCCGTTTTCAGAAGCTGAACACCCAGGACGACTGTTAACACCGGATGTGAACAGGGCCAGTGTGACAGCAGCTCAGGCATGCGGCAGCTGCATGTTCACATGTTCCAACACACCTTCGATAGCTCAGTTGGTAGAGCGGAGGACTGTAGTGGCTTTCCCAGGTATCCTTAGGTCGCTGGTTCAAATCCGGCTCGAAGGAGTGACTTTTAAGAGTCAAAAGTACACAGTTGACTGTAAACCAGAGGTCCATAAGATGGTCAATCTCAGAACTCCATTCACAAAAATCAACATGCTGTGAGAAAAGTCACCTGAGTTGTCTTATTCTGAGCACAGTATTGAGGATGGTGTGTTCTTTAGAGCCGTGTGTTCACAGTAAGTCTGTGGGCCTCTTTAGCATCAGAATGCGTTTCCACATGCGTCTGGAGTGACCACTTGGGATCTGATCTCACTTCCCCACTCTACATGCAAATAAACACATCACTCCTTTCTGTTTTACAAAGCTGAGCACTCAGGACATTAATACCAGGTGTAAAGAGGGCCTATGTGAAAGCAGCTCTGGGATGTGCCACCTGCATGTTCACCCTTTAACATCCCTTCGATAGCTCAGTTGGTAGAGCGGAGGACTGTAGTGGTTGCATCAGGTATCCTTAGGTCGCTGGTTCAAATCCGGCTCGAAGGAGTAACTTTTAAGAGTTAAAACTCGTAGTCCATACATACATACTGTACAAAAGCAGTTAACAGCTAGATTTGAACTTTAGGGCGAAGAACTGTCAAAGTTAAATCAGATATCACACACACCAAACCGACAACAAAGAAGTAGCAGCGATGAAAGCTGATTGTTGCATTGCCTCACATGTTTCAGCCAAGATTTTGCACTTGAATCCACCGCACACAGCAAAAACTAGAACAGCAGATGCTCGATGGGTTGTCAGGGCCCTTAGGTTGCTTTTTCAACTCTGGGTCGCAGGAGTGATTTTTAAGCGATTTAACCCATAGTTTACCCATGATTAAAGTTGTTAGTTCGGATTCACACGATAAAATAAAAACACTAACAGATTGAGGCAGTGGTAGACCAGCAGATTTTTTTTATATACTCACACTGTTATTAAACATCGACCCTTATAATTTCAATTAATCCAGAATTGTTTCAGTTTTTGGATTCTTCGTTCACTGTGGAGGAATGGTAGAAAGTTCTCTTCACAAATTCAGCCTAACACAGGATGAGTTATTGATATACAAATGATCATCTGCAGTGTAAAGTATTTCTTTAAGTTAATTAAATTAGTAAATGTACATTATTTATAGTCAACCACAGCTCATTGACCATTTACATCTCTAGTGCTGCAGACACATACAGTACAAAAACCATGATACCACACATGCTGATCCCTCCGGTTGTTGTGTTTTTTCCTTGTTCCTTTTAGGCTGTTTTTGGTAATTAGTGTTTTCAGCAGAGCAGCACAGTCATACACACAGCTGTAAAACAAACAACCCTGAAATTCTGTGATTTCTTTTTTTATTTTAGCACAACAGTGCACTCAGGTTCATGCACACTTCCCTTGTCTGATCTGACTCACTTCCCCTCAGGCCACAACACACAGGCTACTCTGTGTACTGCTAGTTATGTCCACTGGTGTATTTGGATGTTACTAACATTTCCCTGATGACTCATTCTGTATTGCATCAATATGACGCAACATATCACAATCAATGTAAGTTGAGTCCTCCTCCTAATTCCATCTGTCCGCTCTCCCTCCCAGCCTGTGATGAACAATGACAAGCACTGTTTTGAGTGTTACGGGTATGACATCATTATCGATGACAAGCTCAAGCCATGGCTTATCGAGGTGAGTAATTTAGGAATTATTTCATGCATACACTCTCCCAAACACACAAAAAGGGCTTTAATTGACTATTATTACCACCTGCTCTGTAAAAAAATATTGTTAATCTTTGCCTTGTTTTTGTTGCGTATTTTGCAGAGCCCAAAGATATTTAACGTGCTTACACACTGACTCCGCGTTCCTTTCCACAAGTGATAAGCAACTTTAAAAGCCCTTGAGGTTGTGTGTTTTGTGTTTGAACGTGTGCCTTTCTGTATTCACATGTGTGCTGAAGGTGTGTCTTTAACCCATTTATTCCAGCTGAAAAACACTGCTGTTTTCAAACTGAGTATGTACCAAGAAACACAGGCTGATACAGGCTATTTGCTGGCAAGTCTTAAACTCGAAACAGAACGCCGCTGTCATGATTCTGTTATGTTTTTTGCATTTTGCATGTCATGTGGCTGTCATATTTCACTGTACTCATTCTGACAGCCGCGCAATGAGTTGCTGGGTTTCCAGGCTAGGTCTGAACTATTTCTGTTGAATAGACACCAATCTGATCTATTTTGAGCAACATGAAAGTGGTTGTAGGACATAAAGGATCCTCATGAGGGACTTCAAAAATGTGTGCCACAAACCGAGTCAAGATTGCTTTTCATTTGTTCGTTATTCCTGCAAGTAATCCTGCAGGCAGTCAGTTTTCATTAGCAGGTGATGCATAAAAAGAGATGAGAAGCTAAACTATTTTTTTGTTTGTGCCATCTATTCAAAGAATTCATTTGTTGATATCAAATTAGCTGCTTCATCTTTCCCTGGGCACTCTCTTTAAATGTATGTCTATAAGTATGGACTATAAAAAATGAGTATCAATAAATAGATAATGTATGAATAAATAGAGATGTAAATAAATCTATAAATAAAAACAGGAATCAAAAAAATGTGAAAATAAATTAATGTTAAATGAATACAGTAATGAATAAATCAATATTAATATAAATAAATATTTGTAAACATAAATATGAGAATAAATAAAAAATGTTAAGTAAATATATGTATAAATAAAAACAGGGAAAAAAATGTATACAAGTATAAATAAATAAGAAAATTGTATACATAAATACAGGAATATGTAAGTGCTTAAATAATTCTAGAATACTTAAATGCTGACATAAATGTATAAAATATAAATAAAAACTGTTTAAATAAATATGGAAATAAATAGATCAATGCATTCTGCTTTAGAGTGAAGACCTCCTACCTCATTAACATACAGACAAATAAATAACTAATTATCAACTTTTTTTTCCATGTTTACTTTCTACGTTCAGTTATTATTTTATTTATTTCATTTTTTATTTCTTAATACTTACAACATTTTTTTGTCCTCCATGTATGAGCACAGCTGTTACAGCAGAATTTCCTGTCTGATAAGAGCTTCTATAATGGGGAGAGGAGGAAATGAAACAATGTGCTCATGCCTGTTTGGATCCTACTTTACATTATTACGCTCTGCTTGTCTCTATGTGTTTTGGTGCATAACATCATTCTGTGTAAATGTCAGTTCATTGTCTGTGTCATTCTCAGGTCAACGCTTCTCCCTCGCTGACCTCCAGCACAGCCAACGACCGCATCCTAAAGTACAACCTCATCAACGACACCCTCAACATTGTCACGCCTAACGGGGACATCCCAGACTGCCGTTGGAATCGCAGCCCACCCCGAGAGGCCCTGGGCAACTACCAAGTCCTGTGAGTGACGTTAAAATCTACAAACTCAGCATCTTCTGACAGAGGAGGAGGGTCACACAGCTGCTAAAAATATCAGCCAAACATGAAAGTTTCACCTCTACAGTTACTGGACTCTAGATGGTTTCTATTTTTAGCCAGTTTACACACTTTCAAAAGCTCATTTGGTAGAGCGGAGGACTGTAGTGTAAAGTACCAGACATCCTTAGGTCGCTAGTTCAAATCGGCTCGAAGTAGTGACTTTTAACTATGTATTGTGCAATAACACCTGAAACACGGACGAACTGTCACTGTACGCGGTGCTGAGATGGCTTATGGTTCCATGCTCTTAGTTGTTTGGTCAATATATAGTACAGCAATTTTTCTATTTTTGAAAAGAAGGCACTAGTACCACCTTCGATAGCTCAGTTGGTAGAGCGGAGGACTGTAGAGGTTAAAACAGACATCCTTAGGTCGCTGGTTCAAATCCGGCTCGAAGGAGTGACTTTTAAGGGAATAAATTCCAAAATTGAATATGCCATGTAATAGCTGTTAAATCCATTGGAAATGTTCTATCTATAAGTACTCTTCAAAGTATTGGAGACAGAAACAGGGAACAGCACAGCACGCCGCTGTTACTAGTTAACCAGAACTCGTTACATAGTCAACGTACTAAATGTCTGACGGCATTTCAAAAGACATTCTTTTATGCAAAAGTTAATGTCATGTTATTGTTCATGAGGTTACAACAATAAGTGATAAACAGCTGGTAAATACACTAGCTAAAAGTCATCCTACATAAAACTATTGGTGTACAAACTGTTCAACATCTGCTCAGCACGATATGGATCACTTTAACCCTTACACACTTAGGCCTAGTCTACACATACACTGGTATTTTTCAGAAATGCGTATTTTGCACCTTCAGTTACAAAAAAAATTCCCGTCCACACCAACAGTATTTAAAAAAAATCTCCATCCACATCAAAATACAAATGCAAGTCAAGTGCATGCCAAAGCAACAGGCGGCATATACTGTAAGGCCACGTTTGCCAATCAGAAGCCTGAGGTACTTACCGGAAAACACACAAAAAAACAACAACAACAACAACAATGAAACGCAGGGGAGACGGAGGTGAAGTTACACACACTGCCGTGTTTTTGAATGTTTTGAAAGTGCTTGAATAACTTTTGATCACATTGTGGTCTCTCTGTCTTCACATGCAAAGATTCTGCGTGCTTGCGAGTCATGTTCATGCTTGTGTCAATAATAGCTGGAGACCTCGCTGTCAACAGACTTCAACACGTCTCCCTCCACATGGGGCAAAACAATGGATGGCTACGCAATATTTTGTCCGAACTGTGGTAATTTTGGTAATCTATTGAGCGTTAGTGCTGTCATCGAAACAACCACCATGTTCTGCATTCATGACGAAGTGTTTGTAGGTGACGAATCAGAAGGCTGTAGTGTTTAGATTAAAAAAAAATAAAAGAAGTCAAACATGTCTCACACCACCTCAACAGGTGGTTTATGTGAACAAATTTCACTTTTGATCAGATCACCCAAAATGTATTTTAATACCGCTTACTACTTAGTGTACACGTCATACACAGTACGAAAGTTATAATCTAGGTTTGTATGACTCTTGTACAGTATGTACAACAGTGGATTATGGGATTAAACTCTTAAAATCAACTCCTTCAAGCCAGATTTGAACCAGCAACCTAAGGATGTCTGTTATTTCCCACTACAGTCCTCCACACTACCAACTGAGCTATTGAAGGGAGAACATATGGATCACAATGTACATATATGAACGGTCAAATATTCACTTTTTTCGTCAAATTAAATAGATACCTTTTGTATATATCTGCTGCTTAGCCACTCGTTAAATACCAACATGTGAAACTTCACAGAGTTTCTATGAATAAGGTCACAAACTGAGGTACTCGCATTCCTAACTAGTTACAGCATAGCAGTGAGTCAGTGTCCTTGTAGTGAGTGCTATTGAGCAACACTAATAAAAGTCACTCCTTCGAGCCGGATTTGAACCAGCGACCTAAGGATGCCTGGTATTTTCCACTACAGTCCTCCGCTCTACCAACTGAGCTATCGAAGGGACACTGTGTTGAGTCCACAGAGAGCTGCGGGAGTCTGTTCAAACACAATGGTGAGGGTGAGGTGGGCTCAGTGTTTCGCGGTGAGGCATTGTTTGAATAAAACACCTTGTTTACATAATCCATAGCTCATGAAAAGGCAAAGAGCAGGAGAAACCAGAGTCCCCTCATATGCGTTTCCTCACTGCGTTATTCCTCCGTATCTGTGTTTCACCAGGTACGACGAGGAGCAGGCGCAGAGCGAGAACGCCGAGCGTGACCTGCGGAGCCGCTCGGGTCAATCCCTAGGGTCGAAGGGCACCAAGGGGAGTGCAGGCGTTCGACCCGTTGCCGCCACCTGGAAGTGAGGTGATATTTGTTAACTCTGAATGACTTCCTGTACGTTATAGCAGGGTCCAGTAGAGGGACACGGGATTAAAAAAAAAGACTTTTTTGTAGCCCAACTATTCGCTCCCTGTCTCCACTTTTCACCGACTGAGCTGTCAGGAGGCAACAATGCCTGTCTGGAGGGGAGGAAAATCAACAATGTGGTCGTATTTGGAGAGTTTAAAAGCCGGAGTTTAAAGGCCGGAGTTTGTTGGCGTTTGTATGAATGAGTAACTAATAATGACAACATTATGTTTGCCATGGTATGTTGGTGGGGTCAATGTGTCAGCGACAGAGAAACAGCAGCTCCCGCCTCAGACGAAGCTCCCTGTAAAGATAAAGCAAAAAGATAACTTAATGACAGGAAGAAAAAAAGTGGATGATTCAAAAAGAAGATTCCTCTCCACCGATGGAAGCTGCAGGTGGTAAAACGGCAACAAGACAAACGAAAAGAACGTGAGATTAAAATCCAATGTGAAGAAAGAGGATTGCAACAACCTGAACTATGCATGATTACCGAGTCCCGACACTTTAACTTGAGCCACCGCACAGGCGATAAAAAGGAGCTCTGTGAGATCAAGTGGTTTGGAAAATAAGGGATGAAGAATCCATAAAAGGGTATAAAGATATAATATACTGAGAGTTAACAGTACGAGATGTGTATAAACCCCAAGATGGACTTTAATAATGTTTTTTATAGGTTTATTATCAGTATGCATTTACAGGGTGGGTGTCATTAAGATTGTATTCCGTGCTTAACCCTATTGCACTTTATTTTTGCTTGAATATTAAATAGATATGTTGCATTATAAGTTGTCATATCTGCTGCACATCTAAAATGTTAATATATGTCGGGGAATGTATGCATTCTTAGCTGTCAGCTGTTTATGTCCTGCATCTACTGCAATATTGAAACATGACGGAAAACATTCACCTTTTTCATACACATAATGTTATTGTTATTAGTATTATTATTAGTATTATTTTCAGTATTATACATTGTGGTATTTTAGAACAAAATTTCTGATGAAAAAGCTTTAGAGCCTTTTGGAAAGAATGTATCATTTAAAGGGAGTGTTCACCCCAAAATCAAAAATACATATTTTCCCTCTTACCTTTAGTAAATAGCGGGGCTGGACTCGAAAATTCGGCTGTTTGAATATTTGTTAATTGGGTCGGTACACTGTTTTTGATTTAGGCATTCAGATATTCTTCCTTTTTTTTAATTTGCAGAGGGAGAAATCCATTTTGATTTTTGTGAGAAAAAATTGAATATATCAGAGATGTAACATTTGTTGGAGATGGTTTGCTTTGCTCATGTTTCACAGGACTTTGTCAGGTTATTATGAGTAGTTTGTAGGACAAGAGAAAAAGCCCTAGTTTATAGTTCCAACATGAAACTGTTCACAATAAGTTTTGTGGATAATCTTGAGTAACTGGTTAATGATTTCTGGAAAGACACATTGTTGATGAGTTTATCAAATGTAGTTTTTTGATGCTTTTGGCACCACAAGCCGAGTGCCATTTAGTTCCATTATATTAGAGAAAAGGCAGACATCTCTGCGGCCAATATCTCCAACATTTAGAGACTCACACCAAAACAATATAGATTATTAAATAGCCCTATAGATACGAAGAAAAATATGTAGTTTTGATTTTAGGGTGAACTGTCCCTTTAAGTCATTATTAGGGGTATTTTTAAGAAAAGAGCGGGGTTATTTAAAAACCTGTTTGATTCAGTTTTTATCAGTGTGCTCACCAATCAATCCAGAAACAGCCTAAAGTCCTTTTTTAAGATTATCACTGCAATCCCTTTATTTACTCCAAAAAATCTTATGTCAATGGACGAAAGAAAGGCTGTTAAAGGGTTCTAGATGAAACATTTCTTTAATCAAAATGTGATTAAATCAAGCTGTTGATGTTGACTCTGTTATAGAAATCCATTTGGTGCTTTTTGAAATGAAATTGCTGATTCTTAGTGATGGAAAAATTCTCTTCTGATTATGTAACAAGCTTCTTTATCTACTTTCTTTGCATCATAAAGGTAAAATTAAACCATTTTAAATAGTTTCTCGTCACCTCGCTGTGGTAAGGGGCCCTAAAGCCTTTGATGAATCTAATCTGTCTGTTTAGAGTAATCAGAGGTCAATCCTTTAAAAGCCAAATGACCTTTATGTGCTCGCTGTTACATGCAGCAAATTAAGCCTCTGCATGGTCCTTGACCTTGAAAGTCTGACATTCCTCCACCTCCACCTTGTTGTTTCCTCCTGAAGTTGGTTACGACACACAGAATGCCAGGTGTGTAAACCATAGACGTGATGGCGTGTGGTTGTTTGGCAGGAAGACGTACACATCCTCCTTTGCTAGAGACCAAATTTACTGAAATGAACTCAGCTCTGAGACGTGTCCGGTGTCAAATTAGGAACTTGTTTTCTTTGTTGTGGTTATAAACTGTGCAGCTTATGTTGTGTACATCCAGTTTTTAGCAGTAATGATATCTCTCTCTATGAGTAATGCATCATTTCCTTTTAGTTCTTATCTCTCTTTCAATAAAATATCCATATTGGTGCTGCCTTGACAATACAAATGTTCATTTTAAAGTGGGAAAATATGTCATTTAATTTAGGTGAAGTGGGCCTTTAAAAGTTTACAGAATTTTACAGAAATGTGTTGATTTACAATTTTAAAACATGCAATTTTTCTATTTTGTGGACAGCTCTGAAGTCTGGTCAAACTGCACGTGCTAAAGCAAAAATGGCAATGTACTGCAGATCTGAATGTGTCAATACATCACTCTATATTAAATATATCTCTGTCAAGATTACATAATTAATTTATGGCTTCTGCATGAGTAAAGTTGCATGTTAGCAGTGGAGGTGGTTCATTACGAGAAACATCAGACATATTTAACTCCTTATTTCTATGAAGGTACCTGAGTCTGAATTTTGTTTACATACTGCCTTTATTTGCTTGATATATTTTTGCTTATGGAGACATGTTATCTTTACAACATCACTTTAATTTGCAGTAAAACATGCCGTGTTTACTTCATTGTTTAATTTTTATATGGCCAGTGACATAGATAACCTCTTAATTTATGGCATCTCATGCCATAATTATTTGGCATATTTAAAACTTTATTTAAGGCTGGATTAACAAGCATGAAAAAACTTCTGCAGGGCCTCCAGAGTGTCATTTGGTTTGTGGCAAGTGGTTTGTTCTCCAAATTTAAGAATAGGCTCCATTAGGGCTTACCATCACGCTGGATAGTAGTGGTTTTACTTTTAAAAAGATAAAGAGAAATCAAAGTCCTGCTTTTTATGCTAATGACCCCTAAAAGCCTCTGGAGGGCCCCTGGAGGGCCCCAGACCTCACAGTAGGTCCCGCTGCTTGGGGTGCCTCAGGATAAAGTAACAAGAGAAACTTTTTAAGGGATGTGACGTCAGACAGCCGCGCCTCTCCGTAGTTTGCATAAAGCTGACCAGATTTAAATAGTTCAATAGCGGAAGACTGGGTATTTCAAAATAAAGATTTTTTATGGCGCCTCCATACCTTAAACAAACTTAACCTAATTACTGGAGACCTTTCCATGTTTTTTTGGTTTTATTTTACCAGTTTGATGTTATATTTAGGCAACACAAGTTGCAATCTTAACTCTCTGTGACTAATGTTTATTTTTGTTACTGATTAATCTGTAGATGATTTTGTTGTTTAATGATTTGGTTTCCAAAACAATAGAAAACAGTAAGTAAGACTAATATAATAATCTAGAGCCTAAAGTGACTTCATCAAATGTTTTGTTTGTCCATCTAACATTTCCAAATGCAATACATTAACTTTACTATAATATTATTATAGATATATAGATAATATATTATCTATATACTTAGAAAACCAGCAAGTGTTCATATTTGAGAATCAGGAAGTATCACATTTTGAATTTTTTGCTTAAGAAATGACTTTCATGATCAACTTATCAACAAAATAGGATAGTTGCTGATTTCTCTCTGTTGATCGAATAATTTTTGATAATTGGTGCAGCTCTATTATTGGATTACTATTAGCCAGCTGATGCGTTAATTTGTAAGTGTCATTAGATACATTTGATTATTACTAGACTCGACTAATATATGTTTATAAAAACTTAAAAACTGGGATGATTTGGCAAATTTAGATTTGTGAGTCTATGTCAGATTTACCTTGCAGGATCATGAACAAATTTCCAATGATATGCAATGAAGTTGATGCATGACTAAGTAAAGAAAGGAGATGTTTAAATAAAGTCCAATTATCTCAAAATTGTACCCCAACTTGGTTATTCAGTTTTGTTATAATTCTCCACCCCTGGTAGTCCTCCGTCGCTCTTATTTTGAAATCCTTGACCGGATGCACTGGGCCTCACTCTGGCTCGCTGACGGTTGTGTCAGTCAGTCGATCGATGGTGCCGCTGCTGAGCAGAAAAACGGGCGAAAAGATTTGTAAATCGGCACCACCAAGAGAGTTAACTCTTCAGTTGAACCTAAACCACCGAGAGGAATAAATTTGAGACAGGTAAGCTCAAACCACGACTTTTAAGCTCTACATTTTAACTTTTTGCTAGAGGGGCTGTGGCTAATTCGTTAACCTTTGAGCTAGGGGGCTAACGTTAAAGTTAAGTTACTTCCCGATGGGAGGAGGTTGGTGCTGTGGTCAAGAGCAATTGAAATGACTAAATTGAGTAAAAGCTACGATAATGGCAGCACGTTTGTGAGCTTAGGTGTGTAACAAGACATAAAATAAAAGTTTAAGTCGTTTCCTTATCTATTGCACGGTTGCTTGGGTGTTTCAGAGTATCGAAAGTCTATAAGACTTAACGTGAAGCTAACACCGTTAAGTCGTAGTTAGTTCACAAAATGACCTTGTTATGAATGTTTTGGTGGTATTGAACCGGGTTATTTCATATATAGATGATGTTTGACCCCAGCTGTGTAGTTTTGGCAGGGACAGTCCAGTGTTTCTTTGCCTGGAGTGATAAAGGGCGGGGCAGGTTTCGCAAGTAAAGATAAGCCCTGGTCCATGCCATATCATCCTGCATGCATACAATATTACATAATTTTGTCATTTTTTACGGAGAGAGGTGGCTCAGTTCCTGCAGGCTGTCTGTTTTCTCATGCCCCGTGCTCAGCCTAATCGAGGCATTGGTTTGAATTGCGCAGTGCCAGTTTGCTGCCAGGCTTAGTCCTGACTCCTTTACTGCACATTTAACCCCAAAAATGCGTACACACAAAGGAAGGTTAGGTTTTTCATTAGAATCAGGCCTGTGAATATTATGATAATTTCCTGCAGTGATACTTAACGTGTAGCCTGCCAGCCAAATCATCCCCCAAAGAGAAAAAAGAGCCAGTGGAAGATCCCCCAAATTCCTGACAGAACTCCTAGCTAATGTCCTAAAATCCTAGAAATGTCAAAAAATCCTACAACCAGCCTAAAATCCTAAAACATCCTAAAATTAGAAATGCTCTAAAGTCAGAAAAATGTCTTTAAATGTGAGAAATGTCATAAAATCTTAGAAACATGTATCGATCTGGTGCTACAGGCCCCTGGCCTCTTGTCATTTTGCAAAATTGGCCCTCAAGCAAAGCAATTTCAGTATCCCTGATATACAGTAAAATTCTTGCCACCACAGGGTTATTAATCATGTAAAACAGAGAACCTATTTTCTGAGCATGACAAACAGCCACTACTCATGATATTGTCATGAATCAGTGGGAGTTATCAGTCACTTGTCATGCAGCTGGAGGAATAAGTCAAGCCTAGTTACAGTTCTGTTTTTTTGTTTTTTTTTTATATATATGTGTGGTTTCTGTTGTTAGGTGAGTTAGTGTTGTATGGTTAGAGCAGTAGTGAAAGCAATGTGGTTCCTTATTTCTGGGGGGCCATGTGAACTGATTGCTTCGTCACAGAACCGAGCTAAACTTAGAGTGGGTATTCCAGTTCAGACTGCTCTCCATTTAGAGAGATCTTTATCGGTCTCCAAGAGCGCACACATGAAGCAGTTAAAGGGATATAAGACATTATCCAGCAGGATTTAATCATGTTTTTCATGCAGCCTGTCAGTATGAGTGAACATCAAGCACTCAGAGCTAGAATCCAAGAGAGCAGAAAGACTGTATTTGACATAAGTTAATCACATACCTGACACCCCAAAATTGTTAAATGTCCTATTACAGCTCATACATTTAGTGTTTTTATTGAGTGATCGATCAAAAGATTGTTAAAGTGCAAATATTCTGATAACTGATTGAATGTTGGGAGTTATTTATTCAAGCAAAAATAGCAAATGGTCATTGGTTCCCACTCTTAAATGTGAATATTTGCTGGTTTCTTAGTCTTCAAAAATGAAAATGAATATTTTAAGGATCTGTACTGTTGGACAGATGCAGTAATGTCAATTATTATTGATAGTTATAAACCAAAAAGAAATCAATTTGTCAAGAAAATTTGAGTTTAAAGGTAGTCAAGAGATTATAGGATATTTTTCTGCAACAATTAAGAAAAAATAAAAAAAATGGTCATTTTTCAAGCAAAATTGCCAAAAAAAAAGCGGCAGGCCTCCAATAAATTGATAATGGAAATAGCTGTTATTTTTATCCCTCATTCACAGTCCCTCTGGCCATTATAAATACAGTGAAGTATCTTCAGAATGTTTCAAATGCTCAAGTCAGATGATGTTTTTTCTGCGGTCTCTGTCTTTGTAGAAAATTGCTAAAGCACACATACAGTACAGACGACACCATGACAGGTCACAGGGTTAACAGAATACTTCTGTTCATGGCCACTTTTCCTGAAAAGTCTTCAGCTTTAAAAGCATCACATGAGACTCTGCGTGCAGGACAGGGGCTTCCACAGGAAAATGTGCATGTGACGTCAGGATCTCCCCTTCCCTGTCATGTAATACTGAATTTCCCTCCATTATGTTCCTCTCTTTGCCGCTTGCGTGTCCACTGGAAAATGCCTGAAAGTGTGGAACAAACGCCATTGTTTTACCCTGACCATGGAGCAAGGGGTTTTTGAGCAGGCGGACCGGTCAGTTATGTTGAGGCGACAGTTGACCTGGTGTTGATGGACCAACGGTTTCATTGTCTGGTGTTTTTGGAGCCTCTTAACCACAGCATGAGGCTGTCAGTGAGGCTTGTGCTGGTGGGAGTGAGTAATCGAGAGGCTCCACATCGAAAAAGGCTGTCCTGTGAGATCAGCAGTCCCGTGCAGCTGTTGAGCTCACATGAGGAAGAAGGGCAGAGGTGAATGACTGAGAGGGAAAGAAAATCAAGTTCATGAACTGCGATTTCTGTGGAAACTTTTGACCTTCAAGCTTGTGTGCATGTGTAACCTACTGAAAAAAGAAAGATGCAAAGGAATTATTGCATTTTTTTTCTCTCATAACCCAGGCGGGATTTAGCAATGTCCCGCTGTGAAACCGCAATATTGAGGGGATAGATCAGCTCAGCTGCAGTCCCAGCTTGTGAGATATTGCAGGCGTTTTATGCAACAAAGGAAGGAAATGGAAACCGACAGATAAGCAATTTTCATGTGATTAAGACATTGGGGCTTTGGCAAACTAGAGCGCAAACTTATAGTACTTTTTAAGCTTGTTAAGTAATCACCTTCTGTTCAGTCAGTGCCCATGATTAGCATTTGTTCTGCTGATTGAAGTACGTTGAGTGTTACTGATACAGTAATGGTCAGTGGAGCTACAGCTAACAGTTATTTTATATTATGGATTAATCTGCTGATTGTTTTCTTGAGTAATTGTTAAGATCAAAAGCGATTAGTCAATTAAATGGTTAGTTGATTGACAGAAAATTAAACAGCATCTATTTTAATAATAATTTAAGCCATTTAATAGAAAAATGCCAAATGTTTACCTCTCAGCCATATTGTCAGACATTTTTCAAGCAAAGATGTCAAACATTTGCTGGTTCCAGCTTCTTAAATGTGAAAAATTGCTGCTTTTCTTTGTCATTTTTTTTAACTAAGTGAAAAGACTTAAAGTTTACGACTTGGTTGGACAAAACCAAGGAAAATGTAGTTGGATTTTTCATGATTTGTTGACATTAGAGCTGTGACAATTAGTCAATTAATCGATTAGTCAATCGAAAGAAAATTAATCGCTAACTATTTTGATGAACGAATGACAGTTTCAGCCATTTTTCAAAACGAAATATCAAACATTTACTGGTTCCAGCTTCGTGATTGTGAATATTTGCTGTTTTACTTTAACTGAGAGTCTTCAAGATTTGGGCAGTTGGTTGGACAAAAGAAAACGTCTGACAACATTACCTGGGGCTTTTTTGACATTTCATTGACTAAATGGTAAATTGATTAGTCGTGAAAAGAATTGGCAGATTGACTGATAAAAATAATCATTAGCTGCAGCTCTAGTTGACATTTTAAACACCAACAAACTAGAATGGAGAGAATGGTCTACAGAATGATCAATAATGAAAATAACAATCATTAGTTGCAGCCCTAGTTCACTTTACAATGACATAAGAGAGAAATGAAGCAAACCCTCACATTTGAGAAGGTAATGTTTGGTTTTTTGCTTGAAAATGATGAATCCATTATCAAAAAGGTTTAGTTTCAAAATAGCTTATTGATTAATTAAGTAATATTCACATCTGTGATGGTCAGCAGAAACACCACACTGGTTTTGACCAATATTAACTTCCACAAACAATGAAAACAACTGGAAATACAGAGACTTAGTCAGTTCCTTCTGTATTTATAACCCTGGAGAAGTAGGCCTTAGTCATGCCTTCTCATATAGACAAAATTTGTAAGCAGTGTTGGTTCTTGCTCCCATTGACATTCATACAGACAAGGCTGGGCGGTCTCGATATTTTGCAGGAAACTGAATATGACACTGCAGCAACCCTCAGGATAACTCCACTTACTGTGCACACATTTCCTTTCCAGCAGTTACTGATTAGTAGGCCGGCCACATTGAGGCAGAGTGAAATGTTGAGATTGTGTGACATTAATCTGCAGATGTCCTTGCCACATTTTGTTGATAAGATTTTTTTCTAAAGTGACCTGGCTAAATCATTAAAATAAGACAACCTCCCACATCCACAACAGGTCAAAAGTGATAGAAAACATAAGGTGATTTATGAAGTCTGAGTGCAGTGTGTGACAAAATACCACCCAGGTTGGTTCCTGAAGCTCTGATTCTATTTTTCAACCACTAACATAAACACACATGGCTTCAGGGCAGGTATGCATGTGCCTGTCAGTTGTGTATGAGCTCATCTCTGCCGTCTGTGTATCCTGTTGTTTCCTTCGCCTCAGCTCCATTCATGACACTGTTTCTCCAGAGCACTCTGAAAAACATTTGAGCCTTTTTTACACAGAGATGGTGCTAAAGAGCTTCTACGATGTCCCCTCTTTATGCTTCCTTTACATTTTTAAAAGAATCAAAACATGCTGGCAGCATCACTCCGCTGCATTGTGCGATTATAGACTGCATGCGGCATCGCGCAATCAAAAGAGGCATGATATTCAACCCAAAAGTGTCAACCTTTGGTGTGACATAAAACATACACGTTAGCAGCGCTTTCTCAACAATAACAATGGCATAACATGGCTACAACATTCATTTACCGTCTCTGTTATACAGCAGCTGATCTCGTCCTCTGCTCTAAGGGTAAGAGGAGGTTTGTGGCAAAGCGTATGTTCGTGGGGCTTATTTGGAATATTTGGTTGCGTCTTCATCTGTCTTCAGTTTTGCCCTCCCTGTGCTGGCTGTAAAGGTCACTGTCACTTTATGTGTCCATTTACAGCACAGTACTGTCAGCTTTCATGTGCTTTTAATAACACACATGTCTCACTTTTGCTGTCTCACTATCTGCCTCTCCTCTCACCCTTCAGCTCACAGCTGGACACATGCAGCTGTTGCTCTGAATCATCACCCAAATTTGTCAACTACTTCTACTTTAAAGCAAGTAAATCTGTGCAAGTTTGGATACAAATGTTTCAAAATGTGTAGAGACAGTGTGGGAACTTGCTAAACATGCCAAGGTTCAGTCTAGGCATGGTAACACTGAGGAATGCATTTGTTCACTTCTATCTTGAGGCTGTCGTCAGCAACCAAATTCCAGCATGCTCAGTACATTCGCTTATCAGACTTTAATGGATATCTTTGTCGTGTTTGATTACGCAATCACTAAGCTTGTAATCTAAGATCCTCTGCTCAAGTTTCTGCAGCCTCGATGAACCTGTTCATTTGTTGGCAAGAATGTGTTTATTTGCCACTATAAATTTAGATGACAAAACACAATGCCAAATGGTGATTTCTCTATCTGACATTCTTAAAAAATTCATTCCTGCGTGTATTTTGGTTGTGCATAGCAGCACACAGTGTTTGATTTTCCAGTGTTCTCTGGTAGAGTGGACTTCGGACCTGGCCTTAGTCAACAGCATTGTTTATAGTTGTTGATCAAGCTGCGTTCAATTGTTTAACACAATCCCAATGTCCTTCAGAGCCAAGGGTGTGCAGACGGCTGTTCCTGTTTGCAGTAGATTACATCAGGCCTGGAAATGGATTTTGTGATGAAGGAATTTCTAATATGTGTCGTGGCTTCAGATTTGATGGCTAAAAGGTCATTTTCCGTACATCTGCATTTGTTGTTGTTGTATATCTTGATAGTAGAGCTTCTTGGTTATCCATATCTAGATTTAAGGACCTCCAAAATATGTCTTACTAACAGCTGTCTGTCCTACTGTGCAGTACTATTTTATGAGACAAGAAAACAGGGATTTTCATGTACTTTAAACTAGGGACGCATGATATTGTATTTTTTGCTGATATGCCAGTAATAGCTCATTCGGCTGAAAACTGATATCAATAGGGAAAGTTATGGAGCTTTCTTCCCTTTGACTGAATTTACCTCATTGTTTGTATGCCTGTACCTCCAGTGGTTTTTTATGTATTTTCATTTATTTAGTTGTTTGTTTTACCGTCTGTGTAATGTTTTTAATTTATATTCTTCATCCAGATTTGTCATCAAGGCAAAGCAGCTTTATTTGTATAGCACATTTTATACAACAGAGTGCTTTACAGAGCAATACAATATAAAAACATAACAAAGGATACAGATTTACAATAAATTAGTAAATTAGATAAAATATAAAAGATAAAATTAATACTCTAATTACTAAATGATTTAAATTAATTAATACATTTTTGAAATAAGAATCAGGAATAAATATAGCAAAAGTGCAGACAAAAGGTGCAAAAAAAAATATTATTATTATTTAAAATGATTTGAAATCAGTTCTAAGTTTACTTGGATATCTTTCAGACATGTTTTGTTACCTGTGCTGCGTCATTTACCAGATGTTTTGAACATGATTCATTTGTCAATATTAAAAAACAAACAAACAAAAACAATCAGTTTGTGATATCGGCAGAAATAAGCATGTTTGTTGATTCTGATATTTCATTTTATGGCCAATATTGGCCAATATTGATGATTTGCCAATATTATCATGCATCCCTAGTTTAGGCGTTAAATGTGCTGATCCACATGACCACACACTTAATTCTCAAAATGTCCTTGTGTGTAAATATCTTCTAAAACTATTATTACGTTATTAATATCCAGGGGAAATGTTGTCACTTGTTTAAATATCTTTTATGCTGCTGTGATCTTGCTGTCAGTGGAAATTTGTGGTCCACAGTGTCTGAAGTCAGAGGACTTGTTGCCATGTTTAGAGAAGATATTTGTGGCTCGTTCCATGTGTCCCTCGTGTGTCCCTCTCTTGCGCTGCAGCAGTGATTGATGAGTGAAGAATATGGACAGCTGGTGGGGAAATGCACCAGTCAAGAGGACCAAACTGGGCTGGATAGTGTGTGATTTTTAGTGCTGAGTAATGGGCTCTTATTGTTTTCCTTTTCCTATTACACGCACCTCATATAAAATTAGACTGTGATGGATCTCTGGCAGTCCGCAAAGCACATTAATATTGATATTAATGCTTGTGAGGGTGTGTAGCAACAGAAAACTTTGGATTTTTGCCCTGTATGGACACAGTATTTGTTGCGTGTGTGTGTAACTAAAGTTTTAGATACAAGATGATTTCGGATCTGACAGAAGACAGAACACATTTAAGCAAAGCTTGAAGATTTGTTAATGTTGTTGGAATATATTGTTATAACTATAATATATATAATAATTTATACACCTTGATGATTTGATGCATACAACTAACAATCTGCCTGTTATTTTTCTGATAAATCGTTTAAATTTCCCCACAAAATTTCAATAAATCTTAAAATAGTGTATATCTTAAAAATTCTTTTTTTGTAGTAAAAAAAGAAAAAAATTCAGTTAATTTTAATATGTGACAGAAAATTTGAGGGGCTACTAAAAGGAGCTTAATAGAATGGTTTTGACTGATTGCTACGCTGTCGTTAAAATAACTGTGATGTAGCGGAAATGTTTCATTTTCTGGTCTTCAAAGCTGTATAATTACAGTGAATGAAAAAAACCGTGTCACATGAAAATGTGATCAAATTAAGCCACTGAATAAGAAAGATACTTTGATCTTATTGTAGCTTTTGAGGCAAAAAGATACTGTACACACACTCTTTTATCAAGGCTGTCATTCACGAGGAAGCTGAATAAAATTAAACGAGTGGTTTTCTCTAGAAAAATTGACAGAAAAAGTCTGTGACTGTGTGTACATGTTTGTGTGTGTGTGTTTGGCTGTTTGACTGACCTGATTGTAAACTACAAACACAATTAAAGGGAGGATTGTTCCCCAGCTCGCAGTGACCACAATACTTCCCTCTGTCCACGTCCTGCCCTGCAGGGCACGGGCCAGTGACCATTGACCAACACACACACACACACACACACACACACACACACACACACACGCACGCACACACACTAGCAGACTAAGCACCAGCCATCATCCTTTCAACCGAAAGAGGCTCTATGTGTTCAAACTTGGCTAAAACATAGCTTGTGTGATCTGATCACAAATGGACAGCTCCGTTACTTTTAAAGACGAGTATTTTGGTACATATTTTTAACATTTTAATGAGTATAACTGACCCAGTCTTAAAAAATAAAGAAAGAGATTGTGGGATGGAGAAAGAGAGGTTTTATGAGTGACACGGTGGGCAATAAGTACTAAGAAATTGCTGTACAAAAATGGCAAAAATTAAACATTTATTTGAATAAAAGGTTGCTTACACATACACTACAGTACATATGTTTTTATAATTGGTTATTTTTTTATACCGCATTGTTATATATTTATATATTATTTAATTTTTTGAATATTTGTTTCTTTTTTGTGTTTGTTGTTGTTTAGTCATTCTTACTAATTTAATTTTGAGTGAAATCTTTTCCATAAAATGCACATACGTAGTTGCTGCACCTTTTATGATTTTGATTAAGGCTGCAGCTAACTTTTATTATCAGTTAATCTTTTTAAGCATAAAATGTCCAAAAATAGTAAAAACAAAAATACCATGACAGTTGTTTAAGAGGAAGGCAACTCATTTTGTCTGACCAAAATCCAAAACCTAAAGAGATAAGAGGCTGTAAATGAGTAATGTTTGATATTTTCTTGAAAAATGACTTAAATGGTTAATATATTATCAAAACAGTTGCTGATTAATTCTTGGTTACAACTGTAAAATTAACCAAATTAAATCCAAATCTTCAAACACAACAAACAGCCAACATAGCTGACCACATTATAATCAGATTTTGGTATCAATTAAATATCTGTATTGCCTCAAAAATATCCTCTAGTCTACATTTACTAGAAAATGACCTCAGTGTTGAATTGTTTGTTGCATACAAATTGCTGCATGGTGGATCACAAGGGCTGCAGAGATTATTTTCATCGTCAATTAATTTATGAATCATTCTTCAAGCAATGAATTGATTATCACTATTGAATTAAAATGTTTTCCTCCTGGTGGTGGCGGCAGTTTTCCCAGAGGTGGAAATTAAAATCTGATCTTGAGTGGTCACTTGAGATGCATTTTAGATGATACCAGGTGTCCGCTGCAGTCCGTCTCAGCCGAACGTAACCTCAATCTGAATATATATGGTTACAAGACACTACATCTGAACGGAGCCAGTCAGGCTGTGAAGAGGAGACGCTCCTCGTTGATGGAGAGGGGAGGAGAGGAAGAGGATGGAGGGGATGAATAAAGAGGGACTGTTGAGTTTGAAATGATGGCCGTGAGGAGAGAAGAGGGGGAGAGGAGAGTAACAGAGGACTGTCTGTGGTACCCGTCTGAAGGAAGCGGAAACTGCCCGCTGTGTGCTTCTTGACAGTTTCTTTTTCGCTCTGTCGGAATTACACACACACACAGACACACACAGTTTAGCTGAGACTGTGTGTGCTGCCAGCAACCACTGTGGTTTCAGTTCATCGTGTGTTGAGTGTGTGAGGTTATGGAAATGGATGAAAACACCCACCTGCTGCCTAGATTATCAAACCAGATCACACACTCTCTCTCCCCTGCATCACTGTCTGTATCACTCCGCCCAACTATTTCTGTTATTAGCCACAGTATTCATGCTCTTCTCAGTATCTTAGGTATGTCGTCGTGCTATAATGATAATGTTGGCTCGATGTTGTTGTCCTTTAGCTGCTGGTTTTGTTGAGAGAACAAGCTTCTGAGACCGTCTGTAAATGAAAAGATTAAAAATTGTTTCCCTTTTATATTGCTTTATATATTTAGCAATCCTCGAACCCAGCAACATGCATGTCTGTTATGATTTATCTACACATCGATCAGTTGTGTTCCCTTTAATTTGTTCATGTTGGAATAAAATGGAATGTGTTTATTCTCTTTTTTTTTTGTAAAACCGTAACCAGCAAATAGATTTTATGTTTGGCAAATAAATCTGATAAAGCTGTCCGCCACACAGGCAGGTAAATGTTACTACCAAATTAGTCATATAATGAAAAACTATGTGTTTTGGTGTCATATACGGGCACATTGCTTGTGTCCTTTGCTGTCTGTTTCAGGGTCTTACACAGAAAAAAATACAAAGACATTGGAAGTAGGATGTGATGAATTGCTTTTTTCTGAAGTTGCACTGTAAAATCACAAAATAATTGGTAACTTTTTAAAAAAATCTTTTTTTTTTTTTTTACGGAATTCCTCTTCTTAGTGTCTTTGTGAGACATACAGAATGAGACGAAATCAGGAATAAAAATCACTATTAAATGCTTGTTTTCTGTGTGTTTTTCTAGGCCCTACACACTGAGTGTAATTTAGGGCAGCAGCGATGTCGGGCTCCTACGATGACTCCATGATCGATGTCTCCAGCGATAGCTTCTGGGAGGTGAGATGCACGAATTCCTTTACGCTTCGTGCCCTTAAATCCAGGATCCTATTTCTTCCATAGTATTAGTAATAAATCAAGTAGAATAAATCAAGTGAATATTATTTCACCACAACGTATCTGCAACACAATAAGCTGATACCTCTCTTTTCTAAATAAATCCACTAGATTCAGGGAGCTACACTTTTCAGCAGCTGAAGCCATAACCAACAGTTTCTTTCACCTTTTCAACTATCTTTCTGCTTTCTCTGTAGGTTGGTAACTACAAACGTTCAGTGAAACGGGTAGACGATGGCAACAGACTCTGTAATGATCTGATGAGCTGTATCCACGAGCGGGCACGTATTGAAAAATCCTACGCACAGCAGCTGACAGAATGGGGCAAACGCTGGCGGCAACTCATAGAGAAAGGTATGAATATAAAAAAACTCAAGCTTAAATTACATTTTATACAGCAGTATTTATTACTAGAGTTAGTACTTGTTTAATCTTGAAAAAAAGTACTATTTTATTGAGAATATATAGTAGAAAAAATGGATTTTGCCTTTGGGGATACTTATGCAAAATATTGATGCTTTTGGCATCATTGTGAAGACTATATATTTACTGTTTGGATTTTTTCTGTCCCTGCAAGCATGACTTTCACAGACACTGACTGCTAAAACTCTTCCCTCAGGCCCTCAGTATGGCACGTTGGAGCGGGCGTGGTCTGCTCTGTGCACGGAGGCGGAGAAGGTGAGCGAGCTCCACATGGAGGTGAAATCAGCGCTGATGGGAGAGGACTACGAGAAGCTGAAGAACTGGCAGAGAGACTCCTTCCACAAACAGATGATCGGCGGCTTCAAAGAGACTAAAGAGGCTGATGACGGCTTCCGCAAGGCTCAGAAGCCCTGGGCAAAGAAACTCAAAGAGGTGTGGTTTCAAAGAAGTTACTTAACTAAAATATATACCTTTTTCATTGCTATTCTGTTGTTGGAGCAACAACTTTGGTCCCTGTTTACTTCCTGTCAGCAGCCAAGGAAACAATAACATTTACAGGTTCCTCTTCAGCTACTGCGTTAACAAACAGTCTAACAGGAAATACAAAGAGAACCCTTAAGAATGTTTATTTGTCAAATTCGAAAAGGTCTATAGTCCGTAGAAGTGGTAGCACCTTTAAAAACTGAATCACTGAGACACTATGTCTGCAGCAGAACATATTTAACAATCTGAAACCTATATTGTCATCACTTTTTTTTGTGCTGCATTCAGATGCCTTTCACAAGTAATTTAATCCTTTGAAACCTTAGCAATTTGATTTAATTTCTTTTGAAATCATGGGGGATAAAAGGCAGTTAACACGTTGGTAAGAAATTTACCACAAATTGCTTGAAATTAGTGAAAGTTGACAAGAAAATGATAATAAGTTTAAGAAAAGAGAAAAAAAAAAACATACATGTAGCCTTTTTTTAAATGTACTTTTAGAACTTTTGGGGGCCATTTTTGTGTTTGTTTTTATTTTTTCATTCTCTCTCTTCATTTTTTTCATATTTTCAGGTTTTGACTCATTTCTTGCTGATCTTTGGGCAGTGTCTTGTTTAGTTGCTTGTTGCCTTCTACCCATGTTTGAAAGAAATCAAACCAATTTGCTCAGGTTTCAAAGGGTTAAAGGGTTTGTGTAGATGTTGTAGTAGTAGTAGTAGCTGTTGTTATTCAAGTGTACGCTATATTTGGAATATTTTCTCCACTTTACGTTACATACTTACAAACCAATGTAGTCGCAGACCAGTAACTCCAGTAAAATTACTCTTTTTGTCGACGGAGTCTGGTGGCCTTGTTATAAGAGCTTCAGTTCCCTCTCAGATCAGGCTGTCTGATGGTGAGGTAAGGGGTGAAAATACTTTAAATATGGTAGTTTTGTTATTTTTCTTTTGTTAGTTGGCTAAAAATGAACCAATGCAGGTAGTGTTTAATCAGCAACTTTTTATTTTATGTATGTCATGTAGGGTTTTCTACCCGGAGGTTTTTGTCAACAAACATTGTAATTCAGTCTATAAACAGCTAAGCAATTACCACAAGCAAGTCATTTTTCAAGTCACTGACTATCAATTTAACCCTCCAGTTCACATGATTACATATTACTGACTCGCCATTGTTTTGCCTCCATGGCTACCTGCTTACTTAACACCGGAGCAGAACAATAGCTGCAGCCTCTTGATATTGAATAAGAGGCTTTTGCTAAACATTAGCCGCAGAGTGTGCCAAGATTGCAGCCAGTAACTGTGATCTGCAGTTATTTGACTGTCAGTCGAAGGAAAGGAAACACGGAGCGCTCACAGGGAGACCGGCACTCCTAGTTCAAAATCAGGTCAATGTATTTCCTACTACTGCTTTCATTTTAGCAGCCTGTTTACTCTGCTACATTCCTTTCTGTGCATGTGCATATATGAGCGTGCACATCCAAGTATTTGTATGTTCAAAACAATTTTGCAACATCCAAGCTCCTTGCCCCCATTTCCTGTGTGTGTGATGTCACCAGGGGGCGTTGACTTCCTGGCCTTGTCATTGAGTAGGGACAGAACAATGCAGCGTTGTAGCCCGACTGATTTATTGATTGACCAGACAGACAGGGACAAGTGGGTAGAGGGCAGAGAGGAAATGAGGCTAATTAATTGGTCTAGAAAATGAGTAGCTGACGTGGGCAGTGTGTCAATAATAGACACACACAAGCTAAACTGGATACAGTATTTGACTTATGATAGTCCTCAGCCCTCATGAGTTATAGTGGGTTGACACGCAACTGCCTATTTGATTAAACTATGGAGGAGGACAGGCTGCTGTCCTCTTTTTCCATCCTCATGGTTCGTTCACACGGCTGTAAAACCTGGCACAGCCCAGGTGCTCTTCAAATAAAACCACGATGGATGAGTTCACTTCCTCAATTCTATCTGTTGGAGTTTAAATATGTGCAAAGTGATAGAGGAGTGGTTTCTCTCATAAACGAATCACACAAAAGGCTTATCAGGTGTCAGCGTTCCCATGTTGCCTCTCTCATATGAGTTGGTTTCTGCATATGAGGTGTTTTTCACTCATTCATTCCGACTGAAATGTGTCTGCTGCCTCATATGACCAAATTTCTCCAAGTAGGAAACTGGTTGTAATGATTCCTAAAATGAATGATTCACATTTACTCACTGAAGTGAGCATGTTTCATCCACCTTACTAACAAAATTAAATCAAATTTCCTCAAAGCAGTGTTCCTACAGGTCTTTAAAGACATTCATAGTTGTATCAAGGCCTTGAAAGCTTTTATAGACGTGGGACATTAAAAGTTCTTGAATTTATATACTTTGTGAATAAATAAATTAATTGTGAGAATAGAAATTATAGTTCTTTTGACATTGTCAGCCATCAGCAGGGTTCCCACAGTCATGGAAAACCTGGTTAGTTATTAAATCTTACAATTACATTTTCCAGGCCTGGAGAAGTAATTGAATTAGTAAACATGATTGAAATATTTGTAAAAGTTATGGAATTTGTTCTTTGTAATGAAATTGTTACCTGGATAGCCTTCCACGTGAAGTAACATAATGGCAAACTTGTTTTCTGTAGCTGATGGGGAACAACGTTTTGTTTACTATCACCCATATTTCTTCATTTTCTCCTTACGTTCTCACTCTCTGTGTATGCCAACTAGCTGAAATTATGTCTTAATAGAGTTTGAATCAGATACATTTGAAAAATTTAGGCAGGTGGGGTAAGAAAAAACTTTGGTCCATTAAAACTTATGGGAACCCTGAAAGTATTCACACATTCATTAACTGTTATAATTAACATAATTGTTGTCTATAAGCTTCTATAAATCCTGCTACTTCTCATTATGAAAATGATCAGTGTTGTAACAGTATCTAACCCTGATCTATGTCACAAACTATGCGATGCTGGGTCCTTGAATTGAATGAATTGGGCCTGGAGAGTCATTGAAAAGTCTTTGAATTTAATATGTAAGAGGGTGTGGTAACCCTGTTAAAGAAGACGTTCTCCAAAATGACAGAGGCGGCCATGTGCATGCACATTTCAGGAAAGGATGACTCTACAACAATAATCCTATTGAAAGATATTATTGTTGTTATTGGATTAAACATGAAGTACTTCCAGTGACAGACTTAGGCCAATTTTCCAACAACTGAATCCAAAAAAGATGATGTAACCAATGCCTAAATCCCTCAGTCAGACACCAAATGTCAATTGGTCTATCAACACCTCCACAGATAGTTTGTTCTAAGTTACTGTTGCCTGTATTTTATTTTATTGCCTGAATCCACAGATGGAGACGATGAAGAAGGCTTATCATTCTGCCTGCAAAGAAGAGAAACTGGCAGCCAGCAGGGAGACCAACAGCAAACTGGAGAGCAACAACAACCCTGAAGCCCAGAAGAAGCTCCAGGAGAAGGTGGAGAAGTGTCAACAGGAGGTGCAGAAGGTAGGGCTTCATAGGGTGTCAAGATTGGGTCTTTTTTTTTTTTTTTTTTTTTTTCTAAGAAAGGTTCCACATAAAATTAGAAAAAATGAATATAAAAAAGTGCAAAAGACAATTTTGAAAATAATAATAATAAAAATACTAAATTATTTTTTTAAACTAGTAAACCAATTTAATGAGACAGAAATGATAGGTTGTACATAAATAAAATGTAAAATCTAATATAAAAAGTGCAATAGAAAATTAAAAAAACAACAAAAATAATAAGAAAAAGAGTTTAAAAAATTTAAAACTGCGGTGTCCAGTGGCTGAGTGGTTAAAGCCCCATAAATGAAGGCAGTGTCCTTGCTGCAGTAGCCCCGGGTTCGGTTCCAACCCGTGGCTCTTTGCTGCATGTCATCACCTCTCTCTCCCCCTTTCATGCTGTTGTTGACCTGTCTTATTTAATAAATGCAAAAATAACTAAAAAAAAAAAAAAATCTTTAAAAAAAAATTAAACTAGTAAACAAATTTAATGGGACAAAAGTCATAGGCTATACAGAAAATTAAAGAAAATAAAATGTAAAATCTAATAAGTCAGATTGGGCATGTCTTTTGGACACTTCATTTATAACTCGATTAAGAACAGTAGCCTGCTAAAAAACACAGCAGCACTGGTAGAGATTATGTTGGGCTGTCTATATACAAGAGTACAGATATCAGGTATTTTAATTGTCACTTCATTGCTCCCTTTCTCCCAGACTAAAGAACGCTATGAGAAATCTCTTGAAGAACTCGACAAGTTGACCCCTCAGTATATGGAGAACATGGAGCAGGTGTTCGAGCAGTGGCAGCAGTTTGAAGACAAACGAATCCGCTTCTTCAGAGAGCTGCTGCTGGAGGTTAAACAGCACCTGGATCTCTCAACGAATCACAGGTCAGACACAGGAGAGTCACCTGGGTTTCTCTTTTCCAAGTAATGGTCAAACAAGCCATTTAATATCTGAATACATACACGTTGCTGTTGCAGCTAATGTGCAGTGCCGTGAAAATAAAGGCCAATGTTGTCTTCATAGATTCCAGACAATCTACCACACGCTGGAAGACACAATCTCTGCCACTGATGCTGAAGACGACCTGAAGTGGTTCCGGTCCAATCATGGCCCCGGCATGCCAATGAACTGGCCCCAGTTTGAGGTACTACAGCCTGATTTATACTAATAAAGAGCAGAGGGAAAGAGAATTTAAGGCTAAATGTTTAGTAGAGGAGGAATGGAGGAGACACACTTAAAATTCCATAAACTCTTAGGATTTGTGTTGTTGCTGACTTAAAACAAATAGAAAATGTTTTTATTTAGTGAGGTAATTGTGAATTAAATACAGTTTTTTTTACTTATCTTGAAATGCTAGCATTTTCCCTTAAAGACAACTAGTGCTCTCCCACTGCGGGAACCATCAGTCAAGAGGACAGCAGAGATGGACTAATAAGTCTTGCTGTAAAACCTTCAAGGGCAGGCTTTTTACAATGTTGCACGTAGCCCGAGCAGCAGTTAATGCCCAGTGTCATTTCTGTCATTGACTTATACCGTTTGGCAGCAGGGATGGAGATAAATCTTAACTCAGCATCACAGTGGCAATGGAAGGAATGTCGTTCATGTCATCTTCCCAGCAGGAGGTGAAATAAGGGAAAGAGGACGGGTAGGAAAATAAAAGCTTCTTGCACTTTCAATGCAGCAATTTATAGTTCTGAGTGCTCTTGCAGGCATAGTTTTTGTCAGTGGGGCGTCCACTTCCACTTCCATCATTACCAGGCTGTTTTTCTTTCTGAGTACCATTTGGGTTTGGAAAGCTTTTAAAGAAAGAAAGAAATCTTTTCTGTAAGATGATACACAACCCTTTTAGACAGTTCAACAGTGTATTACAGTGAGCTCGCGTGTTAATTATTCTGCAAACTACTGGATCTGCAGTTCATGTAGTTTGTTCTAGAAGCAGAATCATTTGCCAGTGCAATTCATCTCTACATCCACATACTAACATTTCTGCAGCTTACAGTGTAAACTCCACATTGTTTTCCACATTAACCCTTTTCCACACCTGCTTCCCTTTCCCTATGTCTGACAGAATTTGGACTGGTCCAATCCTCGCTCCTTTAAGAGAAGGTCCATTGTAGTGAGTTCTGCATGGGAGGGCTGTTCTTTTTCACAGCAGCCGTGGGGGGGGGGGTCCTTTATCTTCCAATAACACTTTCACTCCTTTCTTCTTCTTCTTCTATTTTCATGTGTGTTTGAGGTGGTTGTGTTTGTATCTTGTACTCAAGTTTCAAAAAATATTAGTAGGACGAAGGTGGTACATGCAGACACCACACTGTCCCAGCTATTGTTTGTTGACGTGTCCACTTCTGTTCCCTCTACCTGATAACTGCAGGATGTTTACATCCTGGATGTCAGCATTTCTAGAATGTACCACTATTAACACAACCCACACTCTCTGTTCATCTCTGACCTCTGACCTCTGACCCCTCAGTGGCCACTCATTATTCTGTCCATGTGAACCCTGCAGTACGTCACATGATGCTTCAGTGGCTCAGCAGTGTCACAGAGTACCAGAGGTCAGGAACCAGACCAGAAGGCCTTTGATGTGTGACAGTTTAAATCAGAGGGGTCAGACAAAGACTTAGTAAATCTCAGAGGTCACACTTACCAGTGTAATGTGTCATTTATATGAAAGGGAGACCAATGGATTGCTGTTTGAATATGTTAAAGGGATAGTTTGGATCTTTTGAAGTGGGTTAGTTAGAGCTTCTTATCCACAGTCAGTTTATTACACACAGTAAATGTCAGTCGGCATGTTCTCAGTTTGGAGAAGCAGACAGGAGTACCGAGACAGAAGCATAGCAATGTACTGCTTTAGCCTCCTAAAAAAAAGTCATACAAATCAATACTAGTTTAACTGAACGCTATATTAAGATAATATTGCTGTCAAGCCCTTTTAGACACTGAAACCTTTATAGCGCTCTCTTCAAAGGCACACTCCATTCAGAAAAACAGAAATTTACATCAGTTACAGCCAAAATACATGGAACGACATGGAGCACATGATATGTCAGCTGCGGCAGACTGCGATCATTATAATCCCATAAAGCTGCTACACGAAACACAGAGGCCGCGCTGGGCGCCATGCTGTTCGGTTTTGTTAATTCTTTTTTTTTTTTGGTCTATTTTCCCTCTCCCTCTGTGCAGCTTTGCGGCCTAAAAATGAGCACAATCTGTTTAAAAATGACAAAAATTAATACCTCATAGTAACTGTGCAAGTGTTTTTACAATTCACATTAAAATAAATCAATCAAATCAATGCATCTCAGCGCTGGGGCTGGATTTCGGCCATCAGTTTGTTTGTGTTATTGTGTGACTTTGGTCTTTAAGTGGCAAAGTTCAGATTCACCAAACTCACACAATAATACAAACTAAGTGATCAAGGTAGTGAAAAAACAGCAGCTAAAATGACTGTTTTTATCAGTGGAGTCTGGTAGCTTTGGCGAGACCTCAGAGGCTGTTAAAAGCTTTTCTGTTGGAAAGTGGTGAAAATATTCTAAATATAGTGTACACTTAAACTTATACTATTTCTTTTAGGTGGCTTAAATAGATTTTCATGTTTTCATCCACATCAGTACATTGCTTAGCCTCTGTGCTCCTGCCTGCTTCTCCAAATTGATGACGTGCTGACTGACATCCCGCATATGTAATAAACTAATTATAGATAAAAGCCTCATATAACCTCACTTCAAAAGTTCTGAACTAACCATTTAATTAAAGCCATATTGCTCCAAAAGATTGATATCAGGCTGCCATGTTGTGATAGATACTGGAGATTAAAGTCAAAAAATAAAAAATAGTTAGTGTTAGGAAAAAAAAAAAGTTTTTTAGCAACATTTCTAAGTTTCTTTCCTATAACTGTGTTGCTGTTACGGTCTCGGCTTCACTCCACTCTCCCTGGTTAGCCTCTGGTGGAGGGGAGACTCCTTGGTGCTGTGTTTCTTTCAACAGGTGATGGATACTGTCCGTGGTTGTGTTCTCACATCTTATCAGGCCTACACTGCGCTGTAAAAACACTCATGCATGTTCAGTGTCAAAACCCAGCGTCCGTGTCACGGCCTGAGAAAGGGTTCAAATATTTATGGACTGTTTTGAAGTGTGTGTATGTTGCTGTGCACAACCCTGTGACTTATTCTCCCACTGCTAGCTGTAAAGGCATGTTTTGAACCAACCATTCAGTTTGGTCAATTCGGCAGAGTAGTAATACTTAACTCTCATGTGTGTCCACCAGGACTGGTCCTTAGACTTGAACAGAACCCTCAGCAGACGAGAAAAGAAGAAGCCGTCGGAGGGCGTCACGCTGACCGGCATCAGTCAGACTGGGTCAGATCAGCCCGTTCAGCCTGCCAAGACCAGCAGCAGGTAGATATCTGATCACTCACTGACTCACTTGTTCTGTCTCTAACACAGAAAACGGAGCATGTGTTTGTAATGCACACACACACTAACACACACACACAAGCTAACTCTTTGTCATCCAAACTCCCCACATCAGAGATAATGCAGCCCACCACACATGGCGTCTTCCTCTTTAGGAATGCTTGTAAAACGTTACATAAGGGAAGCTCCGGGATTGACGTCTAGTTGTGCCACCGTTTCCATGGCAACGGTAAACATTTTGTCAAGAGTTTGTAGGGAAAGAATTCATCCCTGCAAGACTGGAGCTGGCTGGTACATGGTTGAAAACAAGCCAAAAAGTAATGTGGGAATATATTACTCACACACAGAGACCTTCATAGCCTGAATATTGGTACTGGGAAGTTCAGAGAAGGTCGGATTAGTGTTTAAGTCAAACACCTGCACCTGGATTTAGCAAGTTTGTCATTAACAGGAAGATTAAAAAAAAAAAGAAAAAAGAAAGTTCCTCTAAATAACATGTTTTTGTGACAGAAAAAGAGTGTATTTTTCACAAGCTTGTTTAAGATTCAAGCAAAGTCTTACCAACAAAAGCTGTAATCACATGATACTTTTTAAGGTGTAGAGCTTCTCCTCATAATATAATCTTTTTAAGACAAGATAAGATAAGACTTTAGTTGTCCCTGCAGAGAAATGTGTCTCTGGTGTTGTGGCAACAGCAACAAGGACATAACAGCGGTTCATGGAAACGACAACAAACATCAAAATAAAAACCTGTTGCAAACTCATGGCAGACACTTCTATATATTATATTATATCCAGGGTTCCCACGGTCATGGTAAACCTGGAAAAAGTCATGGAATTTCACATTTTCAAGGGCTGGACAACTCATGGAATTATTCAAAATCATTGGAAGTTTTGAAATAGTCATGGAATTTTGTTGTGTAATGATGTTGTTACAGTAATTTTCCATGAATAATAATAACAACATAAATAGGCAAGGCATATTGATTTATATAGCACATTACATACCCAAAGGCAACCCAAAATGCTTTACAGATTAATCAAGTCAGAGTTCATTGTTGGCCAATCACTAAGCATGCCCCAAAGGGCTGAACATAAGTAATTTCAATTCAATTTCAATTTGATCTGTAAAGTCCAGTATCAGAAATCACAATTAGCCTCGGAGGGCTTTATAACATACGACATCCCTCTGTCAAATCAAAGTCAAATTAATTTTCTGGAGCTGAGGACGTAAAGTAGCTCTAATATTTGTCAATGTTTTTTGTTTACCATCATGTACGTTTCCCTGTTTCCGCCCTGCGCTCAGTCTCTCCACAAGCTAAAATTATGTTTGAATAGAGTATGATGGAAAAGTTTTGAAATTTTTGTCCATAAATTTTATGGGAACCCTGTATATATCTATTGTTCAGAATTTTAAATAAGTCTAGGGGTGATTATCCTCTCCTCTTATCTAGACATCAGTATGAAGTGTCGTGCATATCGAAGTCATGAGAGCACTGGAGGTGTGTCTCGAGGAGTCAACAAAGGGAATGTCAGGCACGGAAAGCATTTAACCCTTGAACTTGGGAATATTGACTGCCTCTTCCCCATCCAACATTTACAGCACATTGTTTTCCTGTCATTTCCTACATCTGTGGGCGTGACTGAGGGATTTTGTTTATGTAGAGGCTCTGGAGAGGTTAATTTTGAAACTATTTTGGATTATCTTTCTCCTTGTCACAGGATTTTAAAACACAGACTTCACTGTGAAGTTTGGCGACTTATCTCGATGGTAGTTTTTTGTTATCAGCATCAGAAAGCCAACCCTTTTTCATATCACGTGTTTGCCCTTTTTGATCTTTCCCCTGTTTGTTGTCTGAAGCTTGAATGAACACGGTGTTAACACTCAGTGGATAATCCACTGGTTATCAGGTCAGGTTTGTTTGTTGCCTAAAACCATCCAAAGTTACATTGTGCCAGACTCCTAGCACAGCAGTGTTTGGTGTAATAACTCCCTAGGCTCAAAACTCAAAAGAGCATGGCATGACTGTGCAAACAAAGGCGTTCACATTTCTCCGCTTCACATTCTCAAGGGCCAACTGATAGCTACTGCTGTTCACGGTCCAGTAAGTCTGTAAACAGGGAGCAGAAACCCTGCGTTTCCTCTACTACAGGTGGACTATTGGTTTGTTCCTTGATGCGGAAAGTGACAATGGTGGGAAGTAAACAGTCCTCGTGTGACTTCATTTGCACCTACAAAACCCAGAGCTGACAATTTAGTGTTTTATGTGTCATTCAGAGAGTGTCTTATTGATGTTTATATAGCTTTACTTTAATTATGCTAAATATTGCCTTTAGGAATTAGTGGAAGCACTCAAGTCAAAACAAGTGGAATTGTTGTTATGGTTTCTTTTGAATAAGTTTACTCTAAAAAAATTGGTGCTTTGTTTACTGGTTCAGAGGACGAAAAATAACGTAAGCATTAATAAGGAAACAAACTGAAAGGAGTAAGTAAGATATGTATTTTTTACATATACTGAAACAAATATGGAACTGAAATAATAAATGAAGAAATAAATGCATAGGTTAGGACCTCATATCTATGAGGTGCCATAAAAAGCATAAATGTGTTTAACATAAAATAAATGTGGTAATATAAAGCAGAATAAATAAGTTATTAAAAATATGTAGACATTTTAAAAGAACTGAATTAAATACTAAATAAATAAAATGAAGTATGTGGACATAATTTGAAATAAATGTGTGAGAATAAAGGAATAAAAACAAATGTGACATTAAATTTTTAAATATTCAGGAAAATAGAGTAAAAGTAATTAATAAATAATAACATACAGAATAAAAATAAAATAAAAACAACAAATGTGAAAATATATATGGAAATATAAAGTATTCTTTATATTTTCTATTTTTTTCTCTTTATGTCCACATTTATTCAGTCTTTTACATTTTCTCTTTATATTTTCCATATTATATAGTTTTAATGAATGTATCCATTCATTCCTCCTTACATTTTCACATTTATTTGTTTATTTTTAATGGATTTCTTCTTTTTTAATAGCACTCCTCCTGTGACCATACCGGCCTGATATTGTACAGACACAAAACTAAAAAAATATATGCAATTGTACAAAAATGTAGATTTAAATTAGATAAAGATGTTTTGTTATCTATGTCCTCTTTAATTAACAACTTGTATTTAGTTATTCCTGTTTATGTCAATATGTCAACATTTATTTATTCATTATGTACTCAATTATTTATTTATTCGGTAATAATTTCAGCTTGTAATCATTTATTTATTGCTGTATTTATTTATACATGTATTTATGTATTAATTAATTCTTAAGTCATATTTCGTCCTCCATAGACTGGTTGTACTACTTTGTTGACTCAGGCTTGTTATTATGTAGACATACAATTATTATGGGATAATGTGTCTCTAACAAAGCCACAATTAACTGTTGGCTCAGCCCCTTGACTCCTTGGTTTTGGAAGTGATGCACATGATTGTAGGTGGTAAACTAGTTAACCACGTATTTGCAGCATACATTTAAGCATGTCCACAGGTCATGAATGTCACATGTGTATCTTTATATATATGAGTGTTTATGTGTGTGTGTGTGTGTGTGTGTGTGTGTGTGTGTGTGTGTGTGTGTGTGTTTGCATGTCAACAACCGATCTCTCACTGTGTCCCATGTTGTCAGCCTGACTGTGCCCACTAACACAGCACCAGTGGGCTTAAACCCCTTTGATGAAGATGACGATGAGGAGGAGGAGGAGGAGGAGGAAGAGAAGGCCGCCGAGCAGAAGACTACGGTCAACCACATCAGTGTGAATAAAGACGAAATAAAAACGTTGGTGAACAGAAGAGAAACACTCCGCCCTCCCAAAACCTCCCCGCTTTTACTTTTCTCTATCTTTTGTGTCACGGATCGCCAGTCGCGCTGCATCTCTTTGGCGCCATTTCTTTATCTCGGTTACTTTGATCCCTTCTCGCTCGTGTCTGTTTCTCCTCCCTCAGGTGGCAGGTTGTTGTGTTGCTCTGCATGGTCGCTGGAATGGCATTGCACACAAAGTCAGTGTGTGTCTGTCCTTCACTCCTAACAGTGCCATGTCTTGCGGGAACATTAAATGTCATGCGCATGGGGGCGCATGTCTCTGCTCTGGGAAATGTCTTACAGTCAGATCTGAATATTCACACACGTGCACATGTATATAGATCGTTCTATCTCACAATTGTCAGACAGCTAACAGGCTGTATAACAACAAAAGAAGTGCACGTACAAATACAAATGGATCAAAGAACAATCAAGGTACAAATTATGTGGGTTCAACCTTTGGGCAAAGCATCACGCTGCATTTTTGTTGGTGTAAATCAACAAAAAAGCAGAAAAACCAAAGTCAGAAGTAGGTTTGCAATAAAAGCCAATGTGAGCAGGTCTGACTGTAAATCCTTCATGTACGTTCTGTTGTGTGTTTATTGTTTTTCAATTTCTCAAACCTCTCTGTCAGAGCAAAGTTCTCTCTGGTGTTTAGGTGGCTCCCTCTGCTGGCCGCTCAGGTTAAACTCCAATCATGCATTCACAACAATGATTTGTCTTGCTTTGTCCCATGCTGTTTGATATGTGGTCATGTTGTTTTGTTGCCGGCATTGTGTGCACTCTCACTTGAAGCTCTTGATCTTAAAGTAGCATTAAAGAGGCTTTTAAATCATTTATCATGCTGCCTGCTCTGTAGCGTCAATGCCAGAAGTAAGCATGTTTTGCACTCATGTAGAAATAAGAGTTATGTTTTCAGGATGAATCACAAAGCTGTCACAGGATTTTGCATTTTGGGCTTTTTGTGTGTTTGACTTAACTTGGTGTATTTATTTTCTGGCTTTCCTAACTTTGATCTTTGGTTCCTGCTTACGCCTGGCATGCTGGATATGTCCCGTCAATGAGCGAGGCCCTGAGATGAACTTGAAAATACATTTTCTAAGTGGCTTTTTTGTCTGTTTACTCAGTGCGAGCAGTATGGAGAAGACTCCAGACTGGTCAGATGAAGACACAGGTGGTAACCCTTTCTCTGCCAACGGTAATGGGAATCCATTCGAAGATGAGCCGGCTTCTCCGGTCGTATCTGTGCCGGTCAGAGCCCTCTATGACTATGAAGGACAGGAGCAGGACGAGCTGACCTTCAAAGCAGGTACATATCAGTAAAGGTGTAAACTCCAACACATATTACCTGTCAGTAATATTATCTACTCTAAACTACTGTAGACGAATAAAATACCAACCTACTTCATATACAGCAGTTACAATAAAGTTAAAAAAAAACTAAAGTACTGTTCTAACGAAGTTAAAATATGATAATAATTAAGTTGAAATACTGTTATAATAAAGTTTAAGTTCTGCTATAATTAGATTTAATAAAGTACCATTATAATTAAGTTAAAGTGCTTTTATAATAAAGTTATAGGACTTACTGTCACAATAAAGTACTATTTAAAGAGTGTTGCAATAAAGTGAAACGAGCTCAACAGTACTTTAATAATAAATATTTCTTAAATTACTGTCACTATAAAGTTAAATAATGTACCGTGTTCGTTCGTTGTTATAAACGTTTTAGAAAGTACTATTATAATTGAGTCAAATAAAGTACTGTTAACATAAGCTTAAATACACAAGTGTAATAAAGTTTTTAAAAGTACTGTTAAAATAAAGTTAAAAGACTTAATGTAACAATCAATCTCAATTAAAAAAAGTTACACAAGTTAAATAAGTTCTGTTTTAAGAAAGAACTGTTATGATAAAGGTCATCGAAGTAGGCCACTATTTAACTAGTTAAAGTTCAATTATTGTTACAATGACGTAAATCGAAGTGGAACCACTGCTGCTTTTATTCTGAAGTACCCATCTCGTTTCGGGTGTTGATGTTCTCGCTGTAAACTTGAAGCTTTTGGTCAGCATAGAAGCAGAAAGTTAAACCGGCGTCTTGAAAGTTGAGCATTTATTCACGATCTTCAATGCAGATATTAATATTATTTTTAAGTCGCACTCGTGCTTCATGGTTGCAAAATGTGATTAAATTGTCGCGGCCTGGAGCTCTGCAAATACAAAAACACACACCTCGCCTCACATACTATCATCAAGTTTTTGATATCATCATTTTATACATCCCACGTAGAACAAGCTGCAGCACAACCGAAAAAGTTCTACAAAAAAACAGGCAAACATTTATATAATTTCACAGGTTTTTGTTAAACAAATATTCGTCCCTTCCTTCTTCTTTCTCCAGGGGACGAGTTCACCAAAATTGGCGAAGAAGACGATCAGGGTTGGTGCAAAGGTCGACTCAAGGACGGACAAATAGGCCTCTATCCTGCTAACTATGTGGAAGACATCCAGTAAAAGTTCATCACAAACGAATAAATGTGAAGAAGAAAGTGGTGTGTTGCAAAGTGACTCTGCGGCTGGAAACGAGAAGGCTCTGCCTCATGTTTAACCCTTTTCTCCCCGTCGGTGACGACTGGACCAATGTCGGAGCAGGACGGAGAAGACAAGTGTCAGATGATTAGAGGACCACTTGAAATGTTGTTGCTCGCCACAAATTGACAGTAAGAAGACGGAAATTACCCCCTAAGTTTCCAGATGATTCCAGACGAAGAAGATCACAAAGAGAAATTGCTGTCAGTGTAAAATATGTTACTTAGAATCCCATTTATGCTGTTACAAAAAAATAATAGCCTTTTCAAGTATATATTAGATGCAATTCAATTTATGTGTGAATTTATATATTGTTTAAACAAAACACTGGGATGACAAATCGTCTTGCGATGTTACATGCAGCCTTAATATGCAAGCCACTATGGATTCATTAAGGGAGATTACCCTTTTTAAAACCGTAATTAACTATTTTAGGTTTGAAACCATTTCTGCCCATTAGGATCCAGTCCATAAATGTTCATTGTTAGATTTTTTTCAGACAAAGTAGGCCCTTATTTAGAGATTATTGTGTTAGATTTAACCGGATTTTAAATTACATTGTTCTGTCGTTCCTTTCAGGGTTCTGTTTTCTGGGTATTTTATAAGGAATGATAATGATCAGTCGAGCCTCATCCTGACGTTCATTTAGTTCACGGTGGGTAGGCTCCTCTAGCCACTGCATTTGAATGTATATTCACTGATTGTATTTTCTCACTTATTGATTGTTCACTTTTGCAACCACTGACCCATTAACCTCCCCCTCTGAACAATCTGTTCTCAAGCTTTTCACACAAATCTCTACTTTGTGTAGATTGTATTACTATTATTTTTCACGCAACACTGAAGGTTTTTCACAAACGTTTATCTCACTTGAATCTCCTCTCACTTCTTGTTAAATGTCGAGTTTTGGGAGATTATTTTAGTGTTTTGTTTGTTGTTTTTTTTTGAAAATATATAAAAGTTTATAGCAATAAAACCACGGCCGAGTATGGCGTCGCATACACACGTGTAAATAGCCTGGATGAAACGTACAAGAACAAATTAAGCATCAATATCAGATGATACGTAGTTGGAAATTGATTGTTAATTTATGATGCCACAAGTGCTTTTGTTCTACTCTTGTTAGAATGCTGTGACTGAGAATCAGTTTGTATAGTAATTGAATGTTTTATGGCAAAATATCCCTTGAATCTGTTATTTTGATATATTTGTAAATATGATTATTTTTCCCATCGCAGAGGGCCATACTCATTGAATTAATCAACAGATATGTGAATAGTTGTTAATTTTCCCTTTAGGAGCTATGACATGAATTGATAACTGATTTCGTAACCTTAATGATTAATACATCTATTTTGAATGATCATCCAGTACTTTGTTGGCTTGTGTGTTTCCAGAGATGAACTGCAGGGTTTTCACTTGTGCAAGCTCCATATGAACCCAGCGCCCATTGTATCGATGAAATCATTGAAAACAAGCAGGCTACGTGATGCTTTTGCCTGCAGCACGAGAGAAAGATTTGTTGTCTTTAATAATAGTGAGAGAGGAGACGTTTTGCCATGTTTTCAGGGCATGCTGTCGTTAAAAAGGCAGTAACAGCTGTACTTGCACAGTAAGGTTTGTAAATGTTGTCCCACAACGTAATAAATGAATTTATTGGATGAAAATATTTTGCCCTTGTCATGATATTTTTTTTATCTTTAACTTCTCAGATATGATCTCAAGATATTTACTGGGTCTAAAAAGAGCTTCATCTTTTTCGTTTTGAATATACTTTTTGTAACATTTAACATCAAAAGTTAAGTTTCACAGTTCTGTTGAGGATAATGTCAAGTGAGGCAAAAGACAGTTCAGCTGGTTTAAATTTAATGTTTGTTTAAGCAAAAATAAGAAAAATATGAAGCCTCTAAAGTCTCAGAATGTGAAATATTTTATCTTGTGTGAATTAGTTAACAATACACACTTTTTTGGGGGGGGCAACTTATTTATCTCGTGCACAAGATAATTATCTTGTGAGAGGAAGTTCTTTTTTGTGCACAAGATAAGTGGAATATTTTGTGTGCAAATAACAAAAAAATCTTATTCTATAAACTGCATAATTATCTTGAGTGCACAAGATTAAGAAAGAAATCACCTTTTGGGACTTTAGGGGCTTAAATTACATGGAAGTCAATACACCAAAGTTCTTTACAGAATCTTACAAGTTTGTGCAACTTTGTATGTATTTACACCACTCAATGTTACTGTGTCATTTTGTCTCCAAATACTCTTGTATAGTTGCTATTTTTCATTTTAGTTTAGGTATCTCTTATTATTTATCTGTTACTTTCTATACTGAAATTTGTATATATTTCTTTCCTTGTATTGCTGCATCAACCTAATTTACCTTCTGGTGATTAATAAAGGTTTATCTTATCTTATTTTAGGATGAGACCAAATTCAGTGGAGGAATGTGGCATTCTTTATTTCAAAGGAGTAAGATTGTACATATTCATATTTGATTAATTTGCATGGAGTAAAAAAAGGGGGAATACAGAAAGATAAATTGAATCAATCTGCACCTTGAATTAGAGGTTGATATTGCCTATTCAAGCATACCTATAGATTAAACAGTGTTTAAATTTATATATAAATGTTCATAAATGAGATATAATTATTTACAAAAACTACTTTTACTTTTCAGACATCAATAAAAGACCCCAAAATGCCATAAACGCTGTAAAAACATAACTGAAAGAACATTACTACACTACCCAGAAGCCCTTACGACAATAACATAACCACGTGTCGTTTTTATCCAATCAGAGCCTGACCATGATGTTCTCCTATTGACGTGTCGTATTCAGTTATTATTGAGGAAAAACACGGGCTGTTTTTCCTGTTTCTTCTTCTCTATCAAACCGACAGTTATTAGCAACAGATAAAACAATGTCAGAGCCCAGTAAACACGATATCGCAACGATTTTTAAGCGTCTTCGCTCCGTCCCTACGAATAAGGTGAGAGTTTTTACACGGCGGTCAGTTTACTCTCTTTAACAAGGAAGTTCAACTGACACGTCGCACTTTGGGGAAACGTCAAAGCTAGCTTTAATTTAACAGCGTGATTTAACAAATAGCTTATACGTGAAGATTTAAAATGGGTCTTTTTGATTGAATTGTGGCCTGTTGACAGTTACAGGTAAATAATGTGTCAGAAAACTTCACCAGACGTAACGTTAGCCAAGTGGTTGACAGTTAGCTGCATTTTGACAGTTGGCGTTGAGCTAGCTGTGTTTGTTTAGGCTTCATTTTTACCATAAACTCCCCCAAAGCCTTCAGCTGACCTGGAAAAACTGCAGGGCAGTAGTTAATGATAATCACAAACAAACAGTGCTTTTAGCTTTATCATTAACAGTTATTTTCACTGAGAAATTGACAACCCTTCACAAACAGCTGTTTGAATCAGCAGCTAATGTCACAGGCAACCTGCACTTTAGACAAAAAAGTATTGGAAAATAGATAAATAAAATACTTTGAAAATAATTAAAAAAAACAAAAATAAAATATTTTTAAAAAATGATAGATGAATAAATAAAACACATGCACTTAAGACCTTGCTTGCTTCCACGTCTTTTTTATTGATTAGGACAATTGATTTTAAATGATAATTTCAGTCCATATTATTTTATTAACCCCTTTGAAACCTGAGCAAATTAGCTTGATTTCTTTCAAAAACATGGGAAGAAGGCAATGCATAACAAAATAAGAAGTTACCCAAAAATTAGATTAAATAAATAAATAAAATAAATAAATAAAAATAAAAGAACATTTACAAAAGCAAAAATGGCCTTTAAAGATGTACATTTTTAACATGATTTAAATATGTAATGATGATAATAATAAATATAGTTTTTAGTGAGCTTTTTTTATTTTTTCACAAGATATTTGTCCCCTACCTTTTTTGTTTTTCCTTGGGCACTTTTTCAGGTGTTTTTTTTTTTTTTTGTTTTTTTTTTTAAATAACTTTCTGAATCTACTCATTTGTGAAACGTTTATTACTTTTATTGTATGTTTATTAGTTGCTTTTTTTAACCCATGTTTTTGAAAGAGGCAGCAAATTGCTCAGGAGATAAAGCTTTTTTTTCTTTGCTTTCTTCCTTCCAGGTTTGCTTTGACTGCTCAGCTAAAAACCCCAGCTGGGCCAGCATCACTTATGGTGTGTTCCTGTGTATAGACTGCTCGGGGACACACAGGTCTCTCGGGGTGCACCTGTCCTTTATCAGGTAGGTCAGTAATTATCAGAACAAAAGTGCCTCATGATAGGAAATGTTTTACATTTAGAGGAAATGTAAATCACAATATCAAACAGAGAAGGGCTGTTTCAGAAAATCTGATAGTCTGATTAAAAAATGTAAATATATGATTAATGGGCTGTGAGATTAACTGTGTCACTGTGACATATGTCAATACCTTGTAACTTATGTGATGAATTTTATGTACCTTTTTTTCCTTTTTTGTGTCACCAACCACCAACATTTTAATTTTGTTTTATTTATTTGATGTTATTTTTTGTTTGTTTGTTTTTCTTTTGCTGTTGTTTTTTTTTTTTTTTCTTGTGCATTCGTGGTTGATGCCTTTTTTTTTTTTTTTTGCTGTATTTCTATACCATTCTTCACAATCAAGAACCAATGTTGCAAAAAAGGTCCTGTCAAGTCCGGTTTAAAAAAAGAAATAAGTAAAAAACCAAGAAAATTTAATTCACATACAATTTTGATTTCTGATGAATTTGGTTTCGAATGGTGAAATGTTAATTTTTGCAAAATAATATTTAAAGTTGAGCTCCTTTAGTTATTTTTTTCTCCTAAAGTCTAGTGTTTAGTCTTGTTATTTTCATCTCACTTAACTAAAAATGTTTTTTCACATCTAGTGTTAGATTTTACTTTAGTTTTAGTTTACTATAACAACCTTGCCACAGATTACTACATCTCCTTGGCCGAGTCAGACTATAATGAATTACAGTAATCTAATACTGATAACACAAATGCACAGGATTTAAAAGATTCTTAATATGAGTAGAAAACATCCCGAAAAGTGTTTAATGATGGGGAGAATTTTTTTTCAGAACCTATTTGTCCCTATCAAACCATTTAGTGACATGGAAATTGAAAGTTTGTTAAAATGCTGATCGTGTTGCGTTCCACAGGTCCACTGAGCTGGATTTCAACTGGTCGTGGTTTCAGCTGCGATGTATGCAAGTTGGAGGCAACGTCAGTGCGGTCAGTACCTGAAGGCAACATATCAACACACCATCCACAGATTGTAATCAAAGCACTGCTTGATACTCATGGGATTTAACTTAACTCTTCCTCTCATCTTTTTTTTTTGTATCCGTTCAGATTTCATTTTTCAACCAACATGGGTGCACAGCCAACGCTGCCAATACCAAGTACAACAGCCGAGCTGCTCAGCTGTACAGAGAGAAGATAAAGACATTGGCCACGCAAGCCACCAGACGCCACGGCACTGATGTAATGTTTGCTTACTCTCTTATTACATCCTCCGCTTGCAGGTTGCTCTGCAGCAATTGAAAATTTTGAAAAACAAATGTTGGCTTCTTCTTTGCGTAACACACTTTGTATAAAATACATCTTGAAGTGCGCAGATAGCTGTATCAGTTTTACTGCTCTCCTCCTGTGCAGTTGTGGCTCGACAGTCAGGCTCCTCTCTCCCCGACATCCCCAGACGACAAACAGGTGGATTTCTTCAGTCTGCATTCACAGGTGAAGAGTGCATCCCCCTTTCTTTAGTGTGATTTTTATTAGGGGTCGACCGTCAGTGGTTAAAGAGATTGATCATCAAACTCCAACACAAAACTCTGTTTAAATGCCTTAAGCAAATGTTTAATCAAAACTGAAACGTTCAACATCATTTAGAGCAAGTTATCAGCAACTTTTTTTTATAAAGTCAAGTGAAAATTTAAATAAGAATGAAGAAATTTTAAAAAAAGCTCCTGAAGGTTTTTCAAAATAAAAGTTTCTCCCATGATGACACTTTTCTTAAAATAAAACACCAATACAGATAATCTGCAAAATACCAAATATCTTCCTCAATAATTAGCCATGCCGATGATCTGTCGACCCCTCATTTTTATCCACATTCATGCTTGTTTGATACTCACACAGCGACAGAGGATTTTACTGTGAGTGTGTGTTTACTTCCCAGACTCCTCCCGAAAATCTGAACATGGCCAAAATGAGTCTCAGCTCCTCCACATCAGAGAAGCCTTCAAGCGTGGAAAAAGATGAAGACAGTAATGGTATTCACAAAGTACAACCCTTACGAACAATAGCTGTTTTTATCTTTGTCCCATTTCTGCGGCTCATCACACGTACATGAAAACTTTTCAGGTAATCTCGATGAGGGTCCCAGTGTGGACATGCTGAGTGTTTCTCCCAAAGCAAATCTAGGTTGGTTTACATTCGTCACATTTACTTAAAGATCTTGTTTATGTAGTAGAATAACTGTAGATGTAACTTTACTGTCCTTTGGTCTCTCCAGAGCCGTCCTCTCTCATCAAGAAGAAGCCAGCTGCTGCCAAGAAAACAGTACGTAGTCATAGTAACGTGTGGTTGGACAGTACGGATTAATGTAACTGTGTGTGTTCACAGTATTTGCACTCATGGCGTTTTTTTGTAAAATGTGTCTGCCTCCAGTTGGCCTCTAAGAAAGGCGGTCTGGGCGCTCAGAAGGTGAGCAGTAAGAGTTTTTCGGAGCTGGAGAAGAAGGCTCAAGCTGCCGACAAGCTCAGGGAGAAAGAAGAGAGTGAAGCCGCTCCGAAGAACAATCAACCGGAGGAATCCATGTATGTTTCTTTACTTCTTCATTATTTCTGATGTATTTCTTCATCTTTATTCCTCCGTGCTGGCAGTAGCTGTGTGCGGAGGCCTTGTGTTTTCTGGTTGTCCGTTTGTACGTCTTTCCCATTCTCATGAATTCAGTGTCTTTAGGGGATTTGTTCAAATTTGGCACAAACGTCCACTTAAACTCAAGAATGAGCTGATTAGAATTTGTTGTTCGAAGGTCAGGGTGAGCTCACATAACATATTTTTGACCATAAGGTAAGGATTAATTCACTAATTATGATGAAATGTCACACAAATGTCTAAAAGGACGTAATGATGAATTGATGAAATTTTATATCTAATAGGTCAAAATTCAACCGTGACCTTTGCCGTTTCTCAGTGTCATTAGTCAGAAACAGAGGGGGAGACGTTTAGTTGAAATGATGACACTAATTTTAGGTGCCTACCTTCAAACTGTGCTGATTGTGCAGATCTTTTGTGCCGGGGGAAGATGTGTGTGAAGCATCCGTGTCTTCACAGACTTGGATGTAAACCGTATATGACAGGGTCGCACAGGCATACAATCACAAGGCGGTTATTTTAGTTTTTTTGTTCAGTAAATTGATTTTTTGTGCTTCTCCGTTTGTTTAATCATGTTTTTAAAATCCTCCATCCTTCGTCCTTCTCAGCGCTCCGTCACTGAGACTGGCCTACAAAGATCTGGAGCGACAGAGGAAAATGGAGGAGAAGAAGCTGATGGGATTAGAGGGGAAGAAGAAAGAGCAAGCTGAGAGACTGGGCATGGGTCTGGGCATGAGGAGGTATGATGATGATGATGATGATGATGATGATGATGATGAGTTACCTTGGAGCTGGCTTAGTTTTCATGCTTCTGTTTCCTGCTCTCATTATCATCCTGTAGTGGAGTGTCTCACTCTGTGACGGCGGACATGCACATAATCCAGCAGGAGAATCCACTGGGCGCCAGGAGCACCAAAGGACGACGGTTTGCGGATGACGATGATGATGACGGGTCCTTCACCTCTAGGTCAGATAATTATTATTTCTTTATCTGTTATGATTGATGTTATTATTGATATGTTTACTGAATTTTGCATGTGAAGATTATTTTGTGTTCCACTGCAATATTTTGTTGTTTTCAAAGTTATGAAATTTACCTGCTGTTGCAGTTTGGTTTTTAACCCTTTGAAATGTTGGTGAATTGGCTTTAGTTCTTTTAAAAACACAAGAAGAGTCACTTAACAAGAAATGGCCAAAAAATTAGCAAGAAATTAATAGAAATCACCTGAAAATAAGAAGAAAAAAGAAAAGTAAAAAAATATATACAAAAAGGAAAATATCCTCAATATTGTGCAAAAAAGATTTTTCTGTAATAATTTAATATAAATTATTCAAATTAAATATGATTTTAAATAAGAGAATAAAAAAGTCTTCTGGACATTTTTGCATTGTTTTTTGATAATATATCATAATCTCCCCAGCTAATTTTCAATTTATTTCCTCATACCTTTTACAATTTCTTGTGGTTTGTGGGACATTTTCCACCAAGTTTTTCATTATGTTTTTTCCCCTTGTTTTGAAAGAAATGAATCCAATTTTCTCAGGTTTCAGAGGTTTAAATGTTAGTGAAAAGGGTCTGAATACAGTACAAGATAACTGATGGTGTTAAAGGGTTAAAACATGTCATTGAATATTCTGAATTTGCAAGTGTTGCACATATTTATTTAGTTTTTGTTTGTTACTTTAATAATCTGAATATATTGTGAGTTAATGACAGTATTCAAACACTGTCTCAGCAATACTGAACTTTAATATTCCTGGCAGCAATTAATTTAATTGTAATTTTTTAAAAATCTGACTTTTCTCCAGCTTCTTATAACAGCTGATTCAGTTCTCAAGCATTATCTGTATGCACAGCATTCTTCTTATCCGACATTATTTTGTTTTTTGTTTTTAGGGTTTCATCTCGATTTGATGATCAAACAGAGACCTCAGACGGCTGGGACAACAGAGGCGAGGGAGGAGGCTGGATGAAGGAGAGCAAGAAGCCGGAGCCGGACTTCTATTTGACCTCCACTATATCGTCTCTGAACGACAGGTCGGATATTTAATGCACCGTACATCCTGCTGCTCTCACTGTAACAGACGCCTCATGACTTTTCACCACTTTCCGTTGTTGCCTGGTACAGTAGGAAGTTGACCTTTATGCTTTCAGAATACGCAGCCGTTGGTTAGTGTTTATTTGTTTTCAGGCCCTCAGGCAGAAGAAAACCAGAAGCTGTGCCGGTGGTTGACAGCGGAGAAGCTCAGAAAAAGTTTGGGAGTGACGTGAAGGCAATCTCTTCTGACATGTACTTTGGAAAACAAGATAATTCTGAGGTACGCAATGACGACATGCATCCTGCACTTTCCACGTGTTGTGTAAACTGTTAATATCTTGCTGTGCATAAGAGTTGACTTGCATACTGTGTGTTTTTGATTGTAGATAGTCAATAAAGTAATTGCACATATCATTAATTAATTTAATACTCTGCAGAAAAAAAAATTAAAAATGATCTTTTGTTCTTAAGTATGAGGCAAAAACAAGACTGGAGAGATATTCTGGGAGTTCCTCTATAAGTTCAGCGGACCTCTTTGATGATCCAAAGAAACCGGCTGGTAAGAGACCACGATTCAATATCTCATTTAATTAACACTTAAGTTCAGGTTATTGATACAAATGAATTTATGTGTAGTTACCCAAAGACACACTGAGCCTCGTGAAAGAACATTTTCGTGTTTGTGTGTGTATCTTTTTCTGCAAAAATTGCTTGTTTTATGTCACATTTATCAAACTGCACAAAGTAAATTACTAGTTTCAATTTAACGAACTTTTACATGATCTCAAAATTGCTACATGAGGCCTTTTCCTCTTCTTCCCTGGGTTTTGTGTCATTCACAAACATTTTAGCCAAAAGCAAAAAGAAGAACGACAATAAATCATTAGACTGAGAGGCGTGACTATATCTGCGCTGTCGTGCAGAAATAATGAGGCCTTTAGTTGTTTGTTTTTATTTTAGTGTAATTCTGTAATAAGTTTTGACTCTATATCTATTCAGATAAAGGTACTGTGATAGTTTTTAAAAATATAATATGTAACGTTTCATGTTAAGATAAATCTGTAATTGTAGTCTGGGTCATTTGGTTGCCGTCGCCTGTCAGTGGCATCATATCCCCTTTGCGCTGTCTGACAGAAGCTGTTGAATTCTTATCCAGTTTCAAGCCACATTTTTAGGATGTACCATTTATATCTTGGTTGTTTTTGACTAAATGTGAATGTAAATGACTAACCGCATGAAAGATAACAGTCATCGGATACTTGGATCTTAAGATATCAGAAAGACAAGCTGAGTAAACGTTAGCACAGTTCAAAACAGCATAGGACTAACTTTTTTTTAAACTTCAGATAGCTTTATTCAGTAATTTTACTGGTTTTCATCACCTGGTCCATTTGTTTCGGGGAAAAATAAAGAAATTCTAACCAGGAAAAACTGACTGTAATGACATCATTGCTCCGTCCTCTGTTATTGTTTTGATTTAGACCTTTGGCGGCAGAAAAATATATATTTTAAGCCAGAAGTGGTTTTTTCTCCTGTGGAGAGAAGAGTAGACTATCTGTACAAGATTCAAACTACTCATGAATATTGTGCAAAAGAAAATTCTTATTTTAAATCATCTCTGTGTGCCACTTAAAAACAAATCCATTAAGTGGTCCTCGCATGTTCTCCGTCTGTCTGCTTGACTCTTTTTGTTTGTCTTGTGCACACAGCAAGTTCGTATCGTCTGAGCAACGTGCTGCCGAGCGCTCCTGACATGACGCAGCTCAAACTGGGAGTGCGCTCAGTCGCAGGAAAACTCTCCGTCATGGCCAGCGGCGTAGTTAACACAATTCAGGTCGGTCAGAAACACGGCACGTAAAAACATCTTATCTGCCAAACCTAAACTCTAATCTCAAAGTTCTAATAATGTTTTTTTAATTTTTTTTCCCAGGATCACTACGGCTCTTGAGTCATGGAGTATCTCCTCTTGGATTCAGCGCAGTCGTCCTCGGTTTAACAGAGTCAGATAAGTTTCTCAGATGAGCATCAAAATTTAACCCCCAATAATCCCCACAGTTATCTAGTTTTTAATGAGATAATGTATATAAAATTATTGCTGGAACCAAGATGATGGAAGCACAATATTTTCAGTGGAATAATGTTTCCCTGCAGGCATCTTGAAGGGAGATTTACATTTATATTTCAGTTATGAAGAATATTTAGTTTGCAGTTGCTTGGTTGGCTTTGAGGTCTTGGGGTTTAAATATTTAGAAGTATTATATGTAGCAGAGGGTTTATGGTGTTTTGAAGGATGGTTTTGATTCTTTTAGTTGACAAGGTAAAAAAAAATCTAAGCAGTGGAGACAATTTTAATTGGTTAACATACTCTCGCTCATATGCTGGAGTTTTAGGGCCACATTGAGGAAAAATGTTTTTTTTCTCGTAATATTATGACTTTATTCTCTAAACTTTTTTTTTCTTGAACATGGCCCTAATCCTCTGTCGTACGCTCATTACATGCTCAGTGTTTTGGGCTTTTTTTTGAGTCGAAGAGTAATTATATTTTACTTTTTTTTGCACGTTCCTGCAGATTTGAAAGTGTCCTTTCTGTCCCCGAAGTGCACTTATGTTTGCTCCACCACAGACAGGACCAAAACTTGACAAAGAGGCCTTGGGGGACCAGATGTATATTATCTTAATCGCGCACACGATCAGTTTTTTAAATTGAAAGTGGCCTCATTAGCATATAAGCTTCACTATCTTGCAAACATGTTTTGCGTTTCTTTGTTTTGAATGGCATCTGTAATCACAGAAGATGGCACGAGGCCTAAACAGCTATTAAAAAGTGAGTTTAAAGGATAAGTTGGACACTTTGAGAAATAATGCTAGTCCGCTTTCTTGCAAGCAGTACGTTGAAAAGACTGATAGCACTCTCTTATGTCTTCTTTTATCTCATGGACAGATAAGACGGTGGTTTCAGTCTGCATCAAAGCAATCTCTTTAATCGCACTAGAATGACCCTGCACGGTGGAGGTCAGCTGCACTTTCTTTCTCAATCCTGTTGCTTTGAATCTGACACTTTAAAACGTTGAAATACGGTCAACATTGTAACGTGTAGATAAATTGAATTTTGAAGGGTGCCTTGTGATGTTTTGGTTTTAATTTGTAGCTTCTTTCTGTTGGTGTTTACATGTCTGCAGTGACTTTCTACGTTGCCCCCTTTTGGTATTTAATTTAAAGACTCTTGAAGGCTGGAATTTCCTGATGCGATGGGACCTTTTGTAGCTTTTGAGGCCCTTTGGACAGCGACACATGTCCACTTAAACTAGGAATCCCTTTAATGCCTTCATTTTTTTGTTGCTGTAACATACTGCCAAGGTCATATCTTTAATTCTGAACTGTTTTGGGGGCACAAATAGCCCTACATGTGATGCTATTGTGTCATTTTTTGGATTTGACATTTAAAAGCAATAGAAAGAGCAGTTTGATATTGGTGGCTCTGGTATGGAATAACTACGGCATGTGCTTTAGCATTTAGGAAAAGCTTCCTGTGAGCTTTTTTAAGATCTGATTGGAAACTGGGTGATTATATTACTGAGCAATTACTGTACTGTTTATGCTTCTCAGGAGTTTATTTTCAGTTAAAAAAAAAAGAAACACTAAAAGTTGTAGATCCTTCAATGGCCAAATATTTGTTTACTCCATCACTCAATGCCTTAGTCCAAAGATCTCTTATTAATGCGCCCTCACATTGCAAAATTGTCGAGTCATCTGGTTACCTTTTTGCACATTATTTTCGTAATAAAAAATGCATGTGGCAGCTTTTGCTTGAATGTACTGTATCGCAAATTTGCCTCTAAGTTGTCGTTGCGTCCATGTTAATTTGTTGATCTTTGTAAGATTGTGTCTTCTGCTGTTGAATATGGTTAAATGTTACAGAAAAGAATAGTAGCTTGCGAAATATGCATGGCCCTTTTAGTGAGTAGGACACGCCCACACATCCTGAATACAAGATGGCATTCTGCTGATGGGACCCATTTAATAAGAATAATGATGATGGAATAACAGAGTTGTTCAATAACAACTGTGTACAACTGCTACATACAATGTTGTATAGGGCTTTGAATTACTGTTTATAGAAAGCTACTGATAATCAAGTTTTGACATATTTTGACACTCAAAATGTAGGTAAGATTTTTGGAAACATGCCAAATAAAAGGCTTGTGCCGAAGCTCTTTTGCCTGGTCATTTTGTACCCGAACTGCACAGAAATGCTTGCTTGATTGACTCGTAATTAATTTGTTAGGAAATAGTGAAAATGTCCATTATCCAAGCTGGCAGCTTCTCCAGAGTTAATATAGTTGTTTTTTTTATAGTCTTTATTTTTAGTTAGCTCCCAAAGAGGTTTGCTCATTTCATCTTAGTTGTTTTTCTTTTAGTTTTTGAGAAAGTTTCATTTTTTGATTTTTAAATTAGTTTCAGTAATGTGTTTTTTGGTTTTTTTTGTCGTAATATGGTGGCATTGTCAGGGGTAAGATGAATTTTATTGTTGATAGATTTTTTTTTTATTTTATGCTTTTTAAAACAGCATTACAATCTGTTTCACAAGACAGCAAAAAAATACATACAAGCCATACAAATCAATAGGTTTTAAAAAGAAAACAGATAAAGAAAAAGTGTAAAAAAAAAAAAACAAAAAACAAAAAATGTTTCAGAAATGAACAAATTCTCCAACTGTAACTGCACATTTTTGTTTTGGTGTGGTTATTTTTATTACACAATATAGTTTATTTTTTCTAATAAAAGTCGGACTTTTATTATAGTTATAGTAACTATTGACTTTATACCTACCTAACTTTTAGTTTTTATGTTTAGTTTTAGTTGACTATAATAACATTTATCTTCACATGGCTTGTGTTATCCTACCAACAGTCTAAACCCCAAAAATATTAACTTTACAATGATTTAAAACAGGGAAAAGCTGCAAATTTGAAATGAAAGCCATCATTATCTCAGCATGGTCACATCAGGACAAATGCTGGCAGCCGCTTACGTGGCTGGCTGAGGCGTTTGTTGTCCTTGATACGGTGTCGGAAATATGAAAGTACAAGCTCAGTTTAACAACTTAAACAAATAAACACGAGTTTGATGATTGTATTTTTAAACCATTGTGTAGCTTGATATAGCTTTATAAATATAATATAGCAATCCATCAATTTTGGAGCTATGGTTGATAAAGTTTTTAACTAGGGTTTTCTGTTAGTTTTTGAACGTACGAGCTTTAGAGGAGCACTTGAAGGCAGCATTTTTCTAAGGAGCAGAGCCTGGCTAAAGGAAAGTTTAACGGTAAAACTAGCCGCTAATTTCACTTTTAACGTTACTTTAGCATCGCGCATTATGCATTTATCAGCAAAAGAAGTGTTTTATGTAGCGCTGCAACGTAATAAATAGCTTGCCAGACTTTAAAAAACTATTTCTGTTGAATTCCTTCAAAGTAAAAGTTAGCTAAAATGCCCGCTGAGCTGAAACAGAGGAAAAAGTCACAGAAACAAAGCGACGAAGTGACTGAAACTTCGGCTGCTAACGGCAAAGATGAAGCCCAAAAAGTGAAGACGGAAGCTGGAAACAACTCAGGAGCAAATAAAACGTCTTCGGATTTGGATATTAGGAGTATAATGTGCTTATTGTCGCTTGTAGCCTGCGGGGCTCTGAGTTGGTGAGTCATAAACCTCAAATTATCATCTGCATCAATGTTATTAAAAGAGTTTTTGTCTTTGCTGATGTTTTTGTGTCTTTCCGGGTTTCAGGGTTGTTCTGCAACAGAATGAGAGGTTTTCTGAAATTGAAGAAAAGTACAAATCTTTACACGGAAAGACTTCAAGTATGTTTGCCATGGAGGAAGAAGTCTTGAAGGTTTCCAAAAAGGTATTTATAATGCAACATGTTTTCAGTGGCACAGCTTTAAAGGACCATTTCACTCATATTACACACAACATATATGAACCTCATGCAGCCAATATTTGATTTTATGTGACCAAGTTTTGAATTAGTAGTGTTTGTGATTTCTACCTCCACCCCCCATACAACTGAGGTGAATGGGATTTGTAGTTTGTAGTACATTAAGCCTTACATCGTCTTAGGGGTAACAAATTACCAGCATCTATGTTAAACAGCATAGAAAAGACCACCTAAATGATTTTTTTTCAACCTGAAATTTGACAGCTTTCCCTAAAATAACCCCAACATTAGATAAAGTAAAACATTGCCTTTGTTCATATTTCCATGAAAGCTGTACAACAACAGGGTAAAAATCTTGTCTTAGGGGTCATTTTTAACAGGCAGTTATAAAATCATTTTCATAACAAAAACCACACACATAGAAATACATCCTCAACGCCCATGCACATAAACTTGCATGCACACACAGCAGCACATGGGTTAGTTGCACCCTCCTTTTTAGATAATTTCTTTTTAAAGAGAAAAACTAAAAGGGAGGGAGGCAACTCCAGGATGTGAAATGTAAAACATGAGACAGAGTATTTACCATAAGTAATTTATATCAGTTTGTGTTTTTTCCCCTTTAATTTCTGTGATTGTAAAATTTGTCTTTCATTCCAAGTAGCATTAAAAAGTTTTTTTAAAAGTTTATTTATTTTGCCTATAGCTGTAGGAGCCCATTTTTCTTATACAAATTGGTTCTTGTATCTTTGCTTTTATTTTGAAAAAGCATTCAAGTATTCAGCCCTGGAGAAAACCATCAGTCACAACTCATACACTCATACAACATATTCGACCTGTTACAATGGTGGTCACATACAGACTTTGAGCTATTGTAGTGGGCACAAGTCAGAAGAGTTGGGAACTACAGACGTACATGTGTAAAGTTTTAGAAAAACGACTGTCAACTCAGCCTTCTCGCAGCATCTCGCATCTCTAAAATCCACATCTGTGCGCTCTTTAACACTTTCATGGTTCACTTCTATTGCACACAGTGCCTTTGTGTCTGCATGCCTTTTGCTTCCTGCTGTATCTGTTCTTTATGAGTACTGAGGACGATAGAGCTCCCACAGAAACAGCCCTCCTGTTTTGTGTTGCGGCTGCAGCTTGCTGCCTCTGAGGAAGACCTACGGGAGGCGCTCTCCACCGTCTCCTTGGCAACGAGACTCCAGGAAGACATCACCAACCTCCATGCCGCTGTGATGGAGATGCAGGATGACGAGAACTCTGCCTCCCGTGACCTGCAGACAGTCAACGCTCACTTCCTCAACGTGACGGAGATGTGGCAGGAGCGACTGGCCGCCATCAACTCCGACTTGTCCACCCTGAAGGCCGAGTCACGGGAAGCTCATGCCACAGCCACAGAACGGGTCAACGAGGCCGAGCGGAAGGCTCGGTCGCTGGCGGAGAAGCTGGAGGAGCTGGAGGACAGCACAAAGAGGAACGCCAGAGCTATGGAGCGCACAGAGGAAGACGACGCCAAGCGGGCGCGGGATCATCTGGACTGGAACACCAAGCAGGTCCAAAACCTGGAGCAGCAGATCAGCAGCTTGAGCAAAAGGGAGGCGGAGCTCAGCTCTCTGCTCCAGGAGCACATTCCCCGGGCGCAGGAGTGTGAGGAGCACCTGCCCCAGGTGGAGGAGGCGGTGCGCTCCATCCTGAAGCTGGCGAGTGATCTGAGCGGGGCGGAGAAACGGCTGGAGGAGGTGACGTTACAGGTTTTTGGGACTGAGGACAGCATGCTGAAAGCACTCAATGAAATCCTTGAGATCAGACAGGAGCTGGACACGCTGCAGGCTCAAAACAGCATCCTGAAGATGAAGAGCGAGTTATCCGTGGTCAAAGAGGCGGTCCGTGAACTCACCATGGTGCTGAGGGAAAACAGAGTCGACAACGAGAAGGACTCAGACACTCTGGAGGACGAAGGATGGAAATACGAAGAGGATGAGGAGTGGGAAAAAGACAACACGGATGAGACAGCTCAAACGCCACATGATGTCCTCACTGAATGATGTCATTGTTTTGAGTCAGCGAGGGAAAAGGAGCGGCCCAGTCTTATTATTTGCTGTAAAAAGTTCAGTGTGAATGTTTTTCAAAATGTGTGCCTCAGTTTCAAGTCAGAAAATTGGTGATTGTCACTGCATGAAAGTTCCCTGAATTCAGCTCTAGTACACATGCACAAGTACAATCAAAAATATTTATTTTAATATTTGTTCACAGATTTGTTGTTGGCTTTTTTTTAGTAATTGTGTACAACATTTCCCATTACTCTTAATAGTGATACAATATTAGTACTAGTCTTTCCAAATGTTTTTTTTAACCTTTATTTTAGGATTTTCAGCCAAGAACAAATGGTTGATACAGACTCCTCCCACACACACATTTATTTTATTTATTTTTTAGACTAAATCTGTTAACTGATAAATCAAGAAATATAGTCGATAATGAAAATAATCATTAGTTACAACTCTTAATCTGATCTCCGTCAGTTACTGTATATTTGGTACAGAAATAGCTTTTATACATGTGTAATAAATCCTTATGTTTTTAATGACAATAACATTTCCATCACATTTTGGTTTCACAACATGGCCATCATTTCATCACTGAATGTATTAGATATTATCACCTTTTTGTATTAAAAATGTCTAATTGTTAAAAATTGTCTTTGTCCTCCTCTTTAATTCTCCTGTGTACTGCAGCAACAGTTTGTCTTTTTTGTTTTCTTAAAGGAAAATACTCTGTAACTGTATCTTAATTATTTCTTTTTTCAAATAACACGCAAACGTACAGCTGTTGTATGTATCAATCCATGTGCTGTTTGTGCCGTTTCAGTGTGAGAGCGTCCAGCTGATGCTTGAGGGTCTCGGGAGTCATCGGGGGACTCAGCTGGAGGGTTTGGAGAAGGACGTGAGCCGGCTGAAGGAGTGGGCCTCCGGGCTGACCGAGACACGTGCTCAGCTTCAGACCAGCATGGCGTCACTGAGAGACGCCGTGGGACAGATCGAAGAGCGCACCTCTGCCATTGCGAAGGACTTTGCAAGCAAGGTTTGTGAGACAGATGTCCTCGCCGCAGTGGCCGTGGGTTTGACTCCAACCTGCGGCCCTTTGCTGCATGTCATCCCCCTTTCACACTTAAGCTTTTTCATCCTAATAAAAGCCAAAAATCTTTAAAAAAAAAAAACAACAACAAATAAATAAGAAAGAGTTTCTGAGCGTGTTCTTCTGTTTTCTGCCTGTAGGTGGCGTCAGTGAGGACAGACGTGCGCAGGATGGACGGCCTGCAGTCTGAGCTCGAGTCTTTGCTCGCTCAGCTGGCAGAGCTGGAGGACAAGACGTCTCAGGTGGAACGCAGTATGGTCAAACGCATCGGGGACGTGCTGGCCAGCAGCATCGACCGAGTCTCAAATCTCCGCTCTGCTTCTGAACGCAACACTCAGGCCATAGAGCAGCTCCGCAGGCGCATCCCTGAACTCACCGCCGCTGACAAACAGATCTCTGAGCGCCTGATGGAGCTGGAGAGCGGCAGAGCTCGTCTGATAAGAACAGTGACCTTTGCCAGCGACCTCAAACCAAAAGTTGCTGCGATTAAGAGAGACTTCGGGGCGTTTGAGCCTCAGCTGTCAGACCTGACTCTGCGGATAGGAAGACTGGCAGAGGATCTGATGGAGAGAGAGAAGGAGGTCGCTGAGCTCAGACAGACACTGAGTAACCTCACTGCAGTAGAGGGAGATTTAAGTGTAACAACTAAACAGGTTAGTGAAATAGCTGATTTATCTGATATTGGAGAAATGCACCAGCCAACATAAGCGACACACTTCGACAATCAACATTTCCTCTTTTGTTTTTCTCTGCAATTACACCTGGTCACCTGTCACACTGCTGGTTGAAATAAATTGTTTTATTATAAATTAAATCAGTATGAAAAGTTTTTTAAACTCTGATCTAACCTCAGCACGGAAAAAGCAGTTATCTCGACGGTTGGGAGGTTTGATGTCTTATTTATGCAGCGTCTGATATAAACATCCTTTTTGCAGGGTAGAAAATTCATGTGTTCATGTGAACTCACCAGGCTTTGCAGAGTTTTCTGATCCTTTTCAGCGCTGTTTCCAGGCAGTGAGATTCCCCATCAGGATGATACCTGGAGTCTCTGCCTGGCCAGTCTCACCAGTGAGCCAGTATGCAGGGTCCAGATCAGGCCCACGGTGATGTGAAGGTACTTTAAGCTGTCCACCCTCTATAAAGACCCCTTGATATTAAGAGGGGTGTGGGTTCATCCCTGCCCTGGTTGAAATTATCATTGTTTTGCCACTGTGAACTGATTGAGGCGCCACATTTCACCCTGATTCCTCATACAATTATTTTTTCTTGAGGTTCTTTATGTTAGGTGTTTTTCAGAAGTTGTGCAAATGCGCAGAAAACTCTAGATAAATGTAATATTTTGGCATTAATATGAGGGCATTCAGTGTGGGCACAAAATACTAGATAAGTTAATCAGAAAGTCTTAAAAATGTCACCAAAAATGTGTGAAAAATGCTCACAACAGTTTCTTAGAACCCAAAGTGATGTTTTCAATTTTCTTTTGTCCAGTCAATAACTCTTTATTAATGACTGTAAATGCTGAAGAAAAGCAGCAAATTTTCACAATAAGGAAACTAGAACCAGCAAAAGTTTGATGTTTTTAATTGAAAAATTACTTAAAAGATTAGCAAAACATTTGGTGATTAATTTTTTATCAATGGACTGATGGATAAGTCAACTAAATGTTGAACCTCCATTCATTGCTCTTATAGTTGCTCCTTGCTAAAATATAGTCACATGATCAGTGAACATGATTTTGGGGAATATAACGCCCATCAAGGAGTGTAAATTTTAATTCCCACCTGTACAATAAAACCAGCTAAATTTACTAAATTAAAGTATTACGAACAAGGTCACAGCAAGAAATAATTATTCACAGCTTTAGGTCAACAAGAGTTTTTATTCTTGTAAAAACGTATTGAGTAAACAAAGGAGAGCTCAAAAGGAGCTTATTGTTGCATTTGGCTTAAAAAAAACTGTCTTGGCACAGAAAACTGGACAAAACAAAATCGAAAAAAAAAACAAACTACAGTGCAGAATGAGTGTGGATTTGAATTCACAGATCAGCAGTACAGCTGTGGCCCATCTCTCCTGATCTCACATTCATTTTCTATTAAAAAATGTGCAACGTGGTGACATCAACCATCGCATAATTCTTCATGAAAATAGGAGGAGTGTGTTATGGTGGCCCTTTGGGAATCATTGTCAATGTTTTGGTTTCCTGATGTCGCGTAGCGAACTGGACGCCTACTTTCCCTTCTTGCCTTTGGTTAAGCCCTCCAGTGTCCGCGTGGTCTGCTGCAGAGCTTTCTGAAGAGCAGAGATAGCCTGATCGTGGCCTTCGAGCTTCGCCGCTTTGCTCTCCAAACCAGCGACCACGCTTTGTAAGCTCTGAAGCTGCTCTGGCTTCATGCTGCTGCTGCTGCTGCCCTCCACAGCGGCGAGCCTCTTCTCCAGGTCCTCCACCTGCTGACTCAGGCTGGAGTCCTCTGACGACAGCTGGGACTGGAGCTCCCCTAAACTGCTCCTCAGTGCCTCCAGCTCCTGCTCCAAGCCTGTTTTGACTTTCTCTGCAGCTTGTACCTGTGCAGCGAGAGTGCTTTCATGGGTGTCGTATTTGGCGAATAGTGACTCCACCTTGGAGGTGATGTCTGCTACTGATGCTGACAGTGAATCTCCGCCCTCCTCTGTGGTTTTAACTCTGGCCTCCAGGTCGTCTGATCTTTTCAGGGCCTGCGCAGCTGCTGCGTTCGCCTGCTTCTCCATATTACGGACAGCATCTGTCGCCTGCTCCAGGCTGCCCTCCAGTGTCACGCTTTTGTCCTTGAGAACCTTGAGATCGGCCTCCGCTGTAGACAGCGACTGCCTCAGACTCCCAACAGTCTCTTGCACCACTGACCTCACTGTTTCAACCTCCTGTGACAGTGAGGCTACTTCCTTGTTACGAGTCTGGAGCTCTGACCTCACAGCGCCTACCTGCTCCCTGAATGAATCAGCTGAGGCATCAGCGGCCTGTTTGGCTGTTTTGATTTCAGCTACAGCATCGACAATGGCGGAGAGCTCCTGTTTGATGAGTGCAGGGTCTTCAATGTCGCCCAGGCGGGCCTTGAGGTCAGCCAGCTGGCTCTGCGCCTCACCTTGAGCTTCGGTGAACTCCGTCACGCTGGCTTTGATGGACTGACTCACCTCAGCCAGACGTTCCTCCACAGTCTTCTCCAGAGAGGAGAAGTCTCTCTCTCTGGCCTCCTTCACCTCGTTAATGCCCTCTGAAAGGTCCCTGAGTAGATCGTTTTGGAGCCTCTGAAGAGCCTCCTCCACCCTCCTCGTCTCCACCTCGCCCCTCTTCATCCGGCTGATGGCGCCCTCCAGCTCCACCCGTGTGATGCCCAGTGATGACTCCAGCCCGTCCACGACACTCCTCAGAGACTCCACCTGTGCACCAAGACGGGAAACACGCAGCATCAGTGTGTTAGTCCCACACTTTTATTTTGTTATGTTATTGCAGTTTAAGTTCTTAACAAATGTGCCTGTAATTTTGCAGTTGGAAAAAATATTCTTCTACACGGTCCACTTCCGGAGCGGACATGTTGATTGAGACATTGACAGATGAAGACCATGTGATGTGGCTGGGAGCTCAGGAAATTGCAGGTAAGTGAACCTCAAGTTAAAGGAATACTTTGTGTTTCTTGCATGTCTCAGTGATGTATGAAGAAAAAATTAAAGCTGCAAGCAGCAATGAACACCCAAGGAATACTTGACCCCCCCCTCAATTTTTCACCCCATCTTAGGTTGAATTGATGATCAGACATCACTGTTCACCTTTGTTTCACTTTATTCTGAGCTTTTGGACCTTTATCATAACACACATGACTCAACAATGGACTTAAAGCAACCAATCCTGTTCTGATAATTGGCCCATTATGCAACACACCTGAAACAACAATAGTGACAGAAGCTCCACCTCTTGGGAAATGTAGTTTTTTTTTACTGAATGGAGTTACTATGAGGTATTTAAATGGAGCTAAATACAAAAAAGAGGTAGTGAATGCAGAAAAAGGTATACAATTAGGAAGCACCTTTTAACAGGACCGTATAGTTTAATTATATAGTAAATTGGGCTTTGAGAGGGATCAGGCTTTTAACATCATTAATTAGAGATCCTCATAAGAAAAAAAAACATCTCATCCATTTTTGCGTTTTATAAGAAGTATGGCTTCTATTTGTATTCTTCATAATAGTCCATTCAGTACTTAAAAAAAACACAATTCCCAAGAGGTAGAGCCTCTACCTCCAGGGCTGCTGTGTTGATTACTTTTACCTGTTTGGTTCATTGTTAATTCATGTGTGTGATGAAGGCCTGTCAGATTAAAGCTCATCAAAAAGGCAAACACTGAATGGATCTAAGTGTGCAAAAGTCTTTTCTGTCAATTTGGACTAATTATTGCATCCAGCATTTTTCATGCTTTTTACAAAATATTTTTATGTTACAACAATAAACTCTTTCTTGTCATAATAAGACAAATTTGTTATTATAACCACATTTTTTAAACGTTTTTACAAGATATTTTCATGTTATAACAAGAAACATTTCTTATGAAATATCTTGTAAAAATGTGAAGAACATCTTTTTATAAAATGAAAATATCTTGTAAACACGTTTAAAAAATCTTGTTATAAGAATAAACTTTTTTATGTTATTAATTGACACTGATTTTTTTTCCTGGCCTGGTATTTCTGCACTTCCTCGAGAGTTTGTCCTTTTTTCTGCAAGAGACAAAGTGAACTCATCCTCCTTATCTTCCTTCTGCAGATTTAGAATCAGCAACTGCTTTTATCTGATATCCAAAAGAAAACACTAGAAAATATAAAATAACACAGAAGTGATTTATTTTCACAACGTGTGAAACTTAAATTTGTACTTATTCCCTGAATGAAAAGTCAGCAGATCCATCACAATGGCTCACCAAACCTACCCAACCCCCCAAAGTACATCAAGTACAACAACTCTATGGAGGGTTATGTAATGTCTAACAAAATATGCATTACCTGTAGGCCTATATAGTTTGTATTTTAGTTGTGAAAAAAGTTTGGGAATGCCACTCACAGTTAGTTTCCTGCCACTTTCCATTGATTCATATCTTTTTCCACCTACCTGTTGAACGACGCTCTCCATTTTTACGCTCAGCTCTGCGCTCTGCTTTGCGCTCTCTTCGTGCTTTGCGCTCGTCTCCCTGATTTCTTCCACAACTTGCTGTAAATAAAAAGCAGCAAACCCAGCGGCGCCTATCAACGCAATATAAAACACTACAGTGGCTAAAAGCCCGAGGCAGCTCCCTGACCGTGGCCCCTGAGGTGCGGGGCCACTCACCCCGTTACCGGTGCTCTTTTGGCTTTTCTTCGGCGCATCGTCCTGTTGGCTGGATGCGACGCTCTTCTCGCTCGAGCTGTTCTTGTGTCGGTTTTTGGCAGTCATTGTCAGTGGGAGCTCGTGGAGATTAAGTGTGTGTGTTGTGGGAGCTGCTGGTTTTTGCAGTCGTGGATGGAGATGGTTTCCAGTCCATGCCCACTGACTGGACCGGCAGCGTATCAGTGAGCGCGTCGTGTCTTTCCACGGGACTTTTTGCGCTGAGGTATGCGGATGGGGGCTGTCCCATGTTTAACTACAGGCTCTGTATGGGTCCCTGTAATGACTGAAAACACCAGAAAACAATGAATGATTTCTTCTACTCTTACACTGTAGCGATACTTTATTTTTAAACCGGAAACTGCATCTGCCATAGTTTCGTTTTATTATTATACAGCCAAAAAAAGAATAAAGTTTCTGCAGAAGCGTCTCTCTGGTGCAGCAATGATATTTCCTAAAAGGTGTTTAAAAAACTTATTAACTCCTCAAAGTGTTCCACAAGGTTACTATTTAAATTAGCATAAACTTTATTTCACTTCCAACCAACTTGAAGTGAGAAAATGTCACTACGATCTAATAAAGGACAAAAGATGCACCATCTTTGGAGGAAAACAAATAGACACCATTGTCTAAAATCTATAAATCTAAGTGTTTTGACATAAAGTCCTGTATTATAACTTTTTTGCGATCACACACGCTTATAAATGCTGTTATGATTCTAAAACATTGAGGATTGATGCAAACTTCCTGCAACCGGTTCACAGTGAAGCAGAGCGGTGCAGGGAGGGGCTGTTTCTCTCAAAGTTGCTCCTCCTTTCATACGTGGCAGATTCAGTCTGCAGACTCTGCAGGCTGCTGTAAAATCACAGTTACATCTCTACACAGAGACACATCAGCTAAAGTTACAGCTTTATGTCCACTAAACTAAGGTTTTAAACTTTGTTTATAAACTGGATGATAAATCTTCCTTCTTACCTCTTAAAAAAGAAGTTAAAAGTCAGTTTCATCGCAGTACAAATTTGAATAATCATATATTTTTATGGCATCTTAGACCGTGTTTGCAAGTAAATGAACACAATGTATTTTTTATAATAAATTAAAAAAGAACCCCACCACTATTACATTTTTCCTTTTCTTTCCTTCTTTTTTCTTAGTCTTTTTCTTGGTCTTTATACTGGCCTTATTATTATTACATAACCAACTTTATTGTTATAGGCTAATCTAAGACAATATCTCCGTAGGACTTTTTTCATATCACTATGAGCAAATTTTCTCTAACGTTCATTAGAAAATACTATATTATTGTGGTTATTATTTACTTGTTTACACTGTTGGTGTAAATTATGTTCACTTCCTCGGTTGAAACACTAGATGTCACTAAAAGCGTTTTATGGTGGCAGCAATCATTGACAATGCAGATAACCCCCTGCAGCCATGTCCAGTGTGGTGTAGATGAATGTAGCGGTTATTCCTAAACAATAATTAAATGTAAAAGAATTATGAATTATATATATATATATATATATGTTCGGCCATTACAGTATCTTCCTCTAATAGGCAGATAATTATCGAGATCATAGCAGAGTTAATTTTCTTTTCTTAAAATTGCATTTATCATCAGCAAAGGATCCAGAACTGCTTATATATTTCTCTTTTTTCTGCTCTTGTCAATACATTTTATGGTACCAGTTGTAAAGCATAATGTCAACACTAATTTGTAACAGCTACTATAATAATATATACATAACAATGAATCTGCATTGTTAAAGAAAATGTTTTTGATTATTTATATTTACTTTTTGAAGGTTATTTAGCCCTATTACTGAGAATCAGGGCATGGTACCACTGGATTCATCAAATCTTTTTAGTTTCTCATGATACCGGGATCATCCCTGCATCTCTAAAAATCAGCCTGTTACAGCCTCTTAAAAACACGAAAATTGGCCAGCGATTAACACAATAAAAAAAAGAAAAAAGTTATCTTGTACCTTAATTGCATTGTGATTAATGTGTTAACACTGACAGCCTGAATATATAAGCATCACAACAGAGTTTGTTATTAAAGAGCACAAATAAATTGACATGCTACACAGAACATAAGAAATAATAAATAAACACAATATCGATACATGAACCAGTAAAAATATCTTTTAAAAATTGACATGGACCGAAACAAAATAATACATATTTATATCACATCAGGGGTTTCACCAAATAACTATCTGTAATAATTTAAAAATGTGTTGCTTTTATTTTATTTATAGGAGTAAGAGAGGAAAATATAAAGTTAAAATGAATCAAGAAAAGATGGAAAGAGAACATGGCTATATAATATCCTATGAACATTTTATAACTATACACAACTTTCCAGTTCCTTTTAAAGAATATGATAATATACATATTCGACAGATTTTTAATATACATATTCGACAGATTTTTAAAAAATAAAATCAAAATCACCCCAAGAGGATTTTTTTTGGAACTCACATTTAATTGGCAAAGAGCATGACTTTTACCATATAAATTTTATATTCCTAACAAAGTCAAAGAAATTTATTTCAAAATTTTGCGTTTTGCACATGTTGAAAACTCTTGTTTTTTCTTTGTAATTATACTTTGTTCCATTTATATATGTATTGTATGTATATATATATATATATATTAGTGTGATATCACAATGAATTTTTGGTCTAATGTAAGTTTTTAATAACTGTAACATGACTCATGATTTTAACTTTAAAGTTATATTTGGATATTTTGATGATTCAGGTAACACATATTTGAATTATGTCGTTATTTCTCTTTTTAATGGAGAAATTCTTTATCCACAAACCCATTTTTTTTAGGTTCACCCTTCTCTCTGAGTTGAGGAGTTTCCGACCGGACCCTGAACGCGTCATGACGCTCCGCCCAGACGCCGTGACAACAGACGCCGCTCGTCCGCCGCGCTGTCCAGGTGTTCAGTGTGTGATATTGCAGAGATCTGGAGCGTTTTGGAGCTTTATCAGTTTATCTGCATGACATGGCCTAACGTGATATGCCTTGTCCGCGAGCCCCGGCTGTCACTCGGACGTCTGAGACGCCGTCTTTCCGCCTCAGCTCCCCAATTTCTCAGAGGATGAAGCGGGAGCCCCGTTAAGATGAAGACTCGCCCGGGGATGAGAATTTGAGCTGTTTACACCTCGACTGGGAAAAGCTAGCGGTTAGCCAGCTAGCTCAGACACCCGGCAGCGGCTCGGATATCGGATTTGCGCCGCCATGGCCGGGCTCATCAAGAAGCAGATCCTGAAGCATCTCTCCAGGTCAGTCCTGAGCGCTGTTAGCGGGCAGGGAGCGGGGCGGAGAGGGCGACGGAGGGGAGTCAACTTTCACACAGACGTTAGCTAGCTACCACCCAAAAATGTCAGTTTACAAGCGAGAAGTTGTTATCTTCTCTTAACGCTGATAAAAACGTCCCTCTTGTGGTTAAGTTAGCTGGCATCCTTGTTGTCTGTCAGGCTGTCAGCTGCGTTTTCAGTTGACGTAACCCTCGCTGACCCGAGTCGCGGCTATCGGCTGCTAACGTGCTAACATTAGGGGGTTAGCTAGTGAGGGCTAATCCCTCAGCTCGCTTTAGCAGGTCCAACCAGTCTCGTGGTTGAGTCAGATTGTTAAAAAAACAAACAATCACAGCTTCCCCCTAAAGGCAAATCATCCTCAAAGTAACTGGTAGTTTATACGCACTCTCACTGCAACATAAATCACATATATTATGACATATTTAGACTTTAATTTGACAGGAATATTTCGATAATTGTTCAGGCAGAGCGCAAAGGACAATTCACAGGGGGGCAGGTTTGTTTACACAGGTTTAAACCCGGTTTATCTCGTCTTTTAACCCTTTAAACTCCGAGCAAATTGTTACGATTTCTGTCAAAAACGTAGGGAAAAAAAGTCATTCAGCAAATAGGATAGAAATCTTCTACAAATTGCAAAATATTAGTTGATTAGATAGAAAGATAAAATAAATGAGCTAGGGAAAAAACAGTAGGGAAAATTATTCTGAATATAATTCTATTTTTAATTTCTATAAAAACGTATTTTTAATAATGTTTTTACACGCACACACACACATATATATATATGGAAGTAATCAAGTTAGTTAGCCCAGGTTTCAAAGGGTTAACCACTGTGACTCCTTGTCTTCTTTTTTTCCAAGTCTTTTTTTTTTTTTTTGGTTTTTAAGGACAGATAATGTATTCACTGAAATGACAGCACTCTGTATCCAACATAAAACCACACATAGTTCACATAAACACACAATGCAAGATCATATAGAGAGAGACATTGACTTAACGGTCACCTTAGGGACCGTTCATTATTTATGATAGGGGAGGAGGTGGTGCAAAAAGGGGGAGGCATGTGAAATTACTTTTTAAGCACTGGGGAGGGACTTATGTTTTTTTAAATTTTGACTTAGGAGAGGGACATACAATATTTAATGGCTGTGTTTCATATCTATTTTACAGCTAATTTTTAAAGAAAACATGCCCTACAAGCCCACTGGTTTGGCGATTTTTGTAGAAAACAAAATCTGTATTTTGTGTGTATATGACCTCTGATTTTTAAAGCAAATGTGCTTTCTAAATGCTAAAAATAAAAAATTTGCACTAACTAAAAAACCTACTAAAAAAAATAACTCTAGGATTTCCTCTTCAACTTTTGACTTCAAACATTAAAGGGAAAGTTTAAAAAAAAAAAAAAAAAGTGGTGGTGAAGGGTAGGGTCACACTTTTCCCCCAAATCACTCAGGGAGGCTCAACGAAAAATATTTGTAGCTTTAAGGAGGGTAAAAAAAAAAAACAACAAAAATGAAAGTCACACCCCATTTACCCCCCTCCTGTGACAAATAAAGAACAGTCCCTCAATCAAATATATTTGACAGCGTTTTGTAGCACCAGCAGAGAAAAATGAACCCAATGCGGATTCAGAGTCTGTTCAATGGTGCAGGCGCTTGCTGTGTAAGACCCCATTTATTTTTTTAACGTCTTGCTGTTATGGGCAGCGTTCAGCACTACCCGCTTTACATGCATTATTTATCGTTTTCCACTGTCCCTCAAGGGACTTTCAATGGACTACTTCCTTGTTTTGTTCTAGGGGGAGAGCCTGAAACATGCAGCACTGTTTTCCTCCTCACTACTAACCTGCTACTGACCTATAACAGCGCGCCTTCAAACTACTGAATAAAAATGATAAGGCAGTAACTAAACTGAAAGGTGGACAGCGCCCAAATGCAGTATGAGAAATGACAGCTGTCACATTTATTGCAGCTCACAGCTGAATGAGTCTTTGATAAACTCATCAGTATGCAGGTGCACCGGCTCCTGTTCCTGAAGAAAAAGCACAAAGATGATCTTGCTTAAGTCTTTCAAATGACTCCATTTTGATTATTTAGTCACTCAGTGGTTAACCCTTCGACATCATTTTTCCTGTGCTACATTCAGGCAACTTTCACTATCATTTTTTTTTTCTTTCTTTCTTTGTTTTCAAAAACATAATGAGCAACTTAGCTAAAAATGTCCTGCAAACTGCTAAAAAAAAAAAACAGTAAAAGGTAACAAAAAATTATAGAATTAGCTGGGACGGATCATTAAATATTACCAAAATATTAGAGAAAAATGTCCAGAGAACTGCTTTTATAATTCTCTTTATTATATACATATATATATATATATATTATAAATATTTTTTGCAAATGTTTGGGCCATTTCTTGTAAATCTCCCGTTTTTTTAGGGGGGAGAAAAGAAGCTAAGTTGCTTTGGTTTTAAAGGGTTAATGGTGGTTAGGATTTATTCGTCCTTCATACTCTTGCACAGTGCCATTTGTCTGCAGCTTATGAGTGGCGTGCCCTTCATTGTCCTAGTGCTCGAGGTTGTGTGTTTGTGTCTCCTTTCGCTGTGTGTGTGCATAAGTGTTTGCACATGACTGTGCATACCCTCAGCAGCATTATCATCAACATTGACAGGAAATAGCTAGAAGAGTAGTGATGTCATCTGTCTTTGGGCTTGTCATCTGATCTTCTTCGTCCTGGCCTGATTGGTCTGTGGCCGAGTGGAAGCTGACCCGTCTGACTGTCAGCCAGTCCTGTGCCGCTTTGCGCGGTGATGTCACGATAAAAGTGCTAGTGTCAGAGAGCCGAATCTGCATCTTTATGCCTGCATATAGACCATCAGCGTAATGCGTGGCTGGATGATTTAGCTCGAGGATGGGTTAAAGAGTTTGCTGAGTTTGTGTACTGCTCCGTCAGCATCAGCCAGGAATAGTTTACACTGCTGGGTGGATTGTTCATACACGCTGTGGGTGTCTTCACACAGCTACAGGTTGTGTTGTGGGTGTCAACATTGTCAGCTCAGCCTCCACGCTTTACAGTTGTAGAGGTCGCACGTCTGTCCAATAGTGTCTGTGACCAGGATGAGCCTGTTAGAGTGAGGCGGCGCCACCATCTTTACAGCTCATTGACTCAGAAGCAATGGCTGCTCCTCCTCAGGCCAACACATGTGCACTGAGGCGTTCATGACATATTAAACTAGGTGAGAGGGCCTTTTTTGTGCTGTGCAAACTGTTAGAGAAAGCATTGTCCGTGGCTTTTCATGTGCAAGGATGAGTTCGTTAATATCAAGTGACATGGCTGAGTTTTCATTGTTTTTTCCGACGTGAGAGTGTATTGATGAAGAAGGTCGCACTCAGGGAGCCTCCTGAGACTGATCAGTTGACAAGGTGTGTGTTTGCCTGCATTACAGATTTATCGATAGGACGTCGGCCCACAGCCAGACAGAGTGAGATCCTATTGCACATAAAGACATGCACAAATATAGATGGGCTGAGAAATGGCGAGTTAGTCTATTTTTCTGGTTTACTCCCCCAAAAGAGAGCTGATCTCTGAGAGGTTGATAGGTCAGACTCTGCTGGTCCATATTCTGACACAGTGGTCTTAAGTTAAAGAATTAGACTCCTTATTTGTGCAGTTTGTGCCCATTCATTTCATAGCAATCCTGCTTACAGAGTAACTGGCTGCTTGTTAACGTCACGAAACCACAGCACAACAGTTCTGCAAACTGCATGTGGCATAATTCCCATCCTGCATCACAGGGGAAATCTGGAGCGGTGGAGGGAGATTTGCTATATGTGTATAAGAAGAAGCTGTCGATAGACAAACGTACGCACAACGTGGCCCTGAGAATGAAAAGATTATGACTGCCTTCTAATGGAAAGAGTTCGTGACCTGGGAGATTAGGATTATAGTCAGGCTGGTATGCAAGGTCCATGTTTGGGGTTAAGTCGGGGCGTTATGGGCGAGTTGACACAATGGCTCGGGCATAACCTCGCCCACCTCTCCTCTCATTTTTAGGATTCAATAGTGAGTGTGTTGCATTCAAGTCCAATAGTCAGTAGTGCTTTAAGCATTTTATGTGATGTAATAAAGACAGTGATGTAACTAAGTACATTTATTTACGTACTCTACTTAAGTACAGATTTGAGGTACTCCACTTTATACTTTAACCCCACCACATGTCAGAGGGAAATGTTTTACGTTTAACTTCACTGCATTTATCTGAACACTTAAGTTTCTTTACAAATTAAACATGCAACAACATACATTTATTTTTTTCTGTTTTTTATGACTTTATTTTTATTTCTGTTCAGGGTTTATTTTGTATTTTTTTTCCTAATAATTTTGAGGGTTTTGGGTGTTTAAAAAATGTTGTTTTTTTTAAAAAAAAAATTCTAATAATTTTCCAATAGACTTTCTTTTTTTGCATTTTTTTAACTTTTATTTTTGATACTTTCAATATATTCTTCTGGTTGTACTTACTTTTATGTAAGTAAAAAAATTCAGTGCAGGACTTTTACTTGTAACAGAGTATTTTCAGCGTGTGGTGTCAGTACTTTTACTTAAGTAAAGGGACTCAATACTTCATCCACCACTAAATAAAGTTGATGCATTATGTTAATGTAAATCTTTGGATGGTTGACGGATCACAAGAATTTCATCCATTAAATTTTTCAATCAGTAAAGAGGGTTAGTTTAGGGAACTATTTTCATCTCTGAGTCAGATGACGTTGAGGACAAAGGACAGTGATGCCAGTGCTACGATCCATATGTGCACATAACTGTTCTGAGATTTAGCACCCATTGCGGAGTGAGAGATGAGTCCGTTTCTGCTCTTGTGTCTGTCATCATGACCCTCTTTAGGCATCCTGCAGCAGCTCCGTGATGATGCACCATGGTGATGAACTCCAATATTCCCAGTGTTATCGCTCACTGGTGTTGGGGAGGCTGTTATGGCATGAGTCACGACTGAGTGCGTAGCTGTGGGTGTCTCATCAGTGTGTAGCTGTGAAGTACTTGTGTGCGATTTCTGTAGGTGTGACATTTGACCAGGGTCCCTGCAGACCTTGGCATCCTCTGCTGCTGTGTAACCGACGTCTTGGATCATTTTCTCCATCACGCCGAGCTGTGCGCCGTCTCCACAGGGTCATGAATATTCCAGGACTCTCGGGCCTTAGCTGCCAATATTAACTCGCTTCACTTCGACAGGTTGTCTGTGTGTTTTTAGGTTGTTGTCCTACTGACGTGTGTGTGGAGGTGTTTCGTAGGAGTTTGTGTGCAGCTGTAGAGGTGTGTGTTTTGTGCACCAGTGCTGCTATGTAGGCTAGAAAGTAATTCATATAATCCCTCTTGATGACAACTTTGCGATGACGCAGTATTTGTAATAACTGTTCTGCCAGAGCTGCATAATATGTTTTTGTCTCCTCACATATATTTCTGCAACAAACACGATGCAAAGAGCTTCAATATTAACAACAGTGTAGAATCCTAAAGTTGAGACGTCAACATGTTTGTGCTTTTTCTTAGCATGATATATGCTTTTACCGTTGACAGCAATATAATGTGTAAGAAAACAACTTTCGTTTAAGTTAGGTATATAATACATCACAATTTTTTTTCCATTTTTTTTATCACAACTTTATACAGTGATTTGTTGAGGGTTGTGAAATGTTATGGAACCACTCAATGTCATGTTTTTTCTGTCTTGTATGCACAAGATATGTCATTGAATTCATTAATCCAAAATTAAGTCCTTAAATGTATTAAAATGTCTTCAATGTCTTAATCCTTCAAAAGTCTTGAAAAAGCTAAGACATGGGACAGGAAGTTATCAGTTGTTTTCATGATATTGCATTATAGAATCTCAAAATAATTGTTAATATATATATTAAAAAAATGAATGCCTGATATAAATTATATAAATAAAAGCCTGTCACATTAATGTAATGCAGATTGGAAAAGTGAAATCAACAACACTCATGTTTTGTTTCTGGCATTTTTCTAGCTTTTACGCAACACATTTTTCAGACTAAACATAATGGAATCAAGACAACATAATCCCACATGCAATGTGAGAAACTTAAAAACAAAAAACATCTGCTTACTGTTTAGCTGCAGAAATTCAAAGGTGAGAAGTGATGAGGTGATTAAAAGTTTGATAAGATCCTTATTGCTGTAGGTTGTTGGGGCCATACTTATATTGATGATGAAATGTTTCCATCACTGAAAATAGACATCATTTTTTTGTTAAACTGCCTTTTTTATAAAAATGATAACCAAATTCAAATAATAGTGAAACATATCAGTTTAACATCCCAGAGCTTAAAGTGAAAAAATCAAAGCTATTATTATCATATATGACAAAGAAAAGCATCAAATTCTCACATTTAAGAAGCATGAAAAAATGGCATGTGTTTGACTTTTTTTTGCTTAAAAAATGACTAAAACCATTAATCATAAAATAGTTTCTGATTAATCTTTGTCAGTCAAGTATTTGATTAACCGTCAAATCATTGTAGCTCTAATTTGAAGATTCCTGAAAATGATGTTATTTGATGTGACTATGAGGTAAGGATTGGTAGACAACAGCAACTGGTAATTAAGAAAAGGTTCACGCGTGTAGGTGGCGGTTTGTTTTTTGGTTCGGGTTGTTTTAAGGTTTCCATTTGATTTCCCAACACACCCACACTGTAGGCAGTCAGCCTGCAGACACTGCAGTGCTGCTCTGCACCGACAGCAGTGAAACAGAGCAATAACGACCATTTTATCTCTGACAAGACAATAACGTGTATTTGATAGAAATCAACAATACTGGATTACATTGAAGTTGGCTGACCACCACTGCGTTGTTTTAGGAACACTTATTTTAATTTGTCGGATTGTTTTTGTATATCATGTAACCACGGGCATCTTGTGTGCTTCAGTGGCAGTTTTTTGTTAGTTTTCTCAGCCGATCTTTAACTGCCTAAAATCTCTTGCTACTCATTACACTCTACTCTCGACACTGAATGGGCCAGTGAAGGATTTAGAGGCCAAATTAAATGTCACATTCTCCATTTTTGTAGTTGAGCCAAGCCTGCTGCTTGGTCGAGTGAACACTGGCAGGAAAGAATGTGGTAACATCCCAGCGAGATCCCTCTTTTTCTTGAAAACCACACTCTTAAATCCCGGAGCAGTAACCTGAGGACGTCTCTTCTATTTCGTTCTTTTATTTTTATCATTAGTTTCTGTGTCTCTCTGTCTGTTTGTCTCTTTATTTCTCTTGCTCTTTACATTACCACAGTCCTGGTTGCTAAAACAAGGTGGTTGTCTGTTTGAGTCACTCTGGCCGTCTTCCCTCGGGCTGCTTGCTTGCTTGCTTGCTTGCTGGCATTGATGTCATCAGGCTGCGCCACGAATGCACCATCAGGGCAGGAAAAAGTTTCCATTCACAGGAGCCACATGCATCAGCATTTAAAGAGTGGCGGACCAAAGTCTGCACTCTGTGTCTCCTGTGGTTAAGATGAAAAGTTGTAAGATCAGCTTACTTTTACAGACATCCTTTCAGTTAATATATGCACAAAATGTAATAAGAAATTTAATCTATTTTAATCTATTTTTTTTGCTAAGTATTTTCTAAATTGTGATGTTTATTTTATGATGATCAATTTATACTTGTAATCCATCTATATTTATCATTTCTTTCTTGAAGGGATAATTCGGATCTTTTGAAGTGAGGCTGCATAACATACTCCATAGGCAGTATATTACATATAGTAGATGGTGGTCGGCACACCCCCATTTTGGATAAGCAGACAGGAGGACTAACACAGAATCTAAATAATGCACTGCATTAGTCACCTAAAAAAAATCTATTAGTTTAAGTGTATGCTATATTTAGAAAATTTTCACTATTTTACCTTGCTGCGAGACTGAGACTGAGCTCAAATTCAATTTTTCCACAGCAGCTGTTTGTGGAGTTTGGGTCACGGGGTTGATATTGGATCAATTGATCCGATCAGAGCTGATCTAATAAAATCAATGCATGAGAGGAGCAGCTGCTGCAGAGTGGAGTGAATTAAAACTTTTAGACCCAGTTCAATGAATGTTAACTTAAGCTTTTACTGCACCTGGCGTTCTGCTGCTCTGTATGTGCCAAGAGTACACTCTGTGCTCCGACAGTGCTGCAAAATGAACAACTGAACAATATATATATTCCAACAGTGCTCTTAATGAATGCCAGCTCCAAAAATAGAAAATTGATATGTGGCGGCAGATGTTTTGCTGGTGTCGGTGTTATTGATTTTTGAAAAAAATTTTTTACACTGACTATGGATACAGCCTTACTTCAAAAAATCGAAACTATTCCTTAGAAAAAAATAATACAGTACAAGAGTAATGCGTTAAAACTAACTTTTACGGAAAGGAATGTTGGCACGGCTTTTTACTGCTGAGTAGTTAATGTAGCGTCTGACAGGCGGACAGGCTCCTCTCCAGCCAGTAGCGAGTCCTAATCTCTTTATGGGCCTGGTTTTGGTCCGGTGAGCTCGGCGCTGCTGACTGGAATAATGGCTGACAGCAAGAGAGGAGGAGATGAAAAGGAAAGATGACTGTGTGTGAACTTAATACCCTCTGCCTCTTGCTGTTGTTCTCGGCAACGATTCGGATCTGTTTGTGTAACTTAGCTTATTAGTTGCATTGATATTCGACAGCAGATCAACAACATGTTATTACAGTGTTGGTTTATTTATGACTTTAGAAGAAGGGGAGAGGAAGCGAGAGGTGACTCAGGGGAGGCCGAGAGGCCGGATAAGGAGCGAGTGAAGATAGCTGGCTAGCTGGTTGATACTTGATCGGCAGCAGGAATGAATATTTCACTGCTCACAGGACTGAGACACACCAGCAACAACACCCACCTCTCAGAGACGGACTGTGTTTCCGTCCCTGAGCGCGTGTATGCCCATGTGAGCACATGTGCAAATAATACTATCTATGTTTTGTTTGTGTGTGGTTTTTTTTGTCTTGTTCTCTGTACCACTGCACCAAGTCTCTGTTTATGTCTGCTGCTGCCGCTGAATAATTTACAGGTTACGTGTTGTATTAGAGATGAATCTAACACTGCAAGGAGAAGGTGTTGGGTGGAAAGAAACTGGAGTTTGACAGACTGAGATCATTTCAAAACGTAGGCAGCTGAATCATAAAGCATCATGGGGCAAAGTCTCTTTCACACCGCAGATACTGAGAGTCTCTGTGCACCTCGCAGAAGTTTTCCATCAGCAAAGACTCAGACTGAACAGCAGAACAGAAATCTTTTGTCTCCCTGAAAATATCCAGCTACTGAGGGGCTCCATATTCATATATCATCACTTTTGATGACTAACATTTAGTATTGAAAGTTGGACCAATTTAAGCAGATACTCATTGTATTGAATTCCACACAGTGAGGTATATATTTGGTAAACTTGGGGAAATGGAAGCACATTTAGTTATAGTAATAATGATGCATTTTATTATTTACGCCAGGCGTAATTAATCGTGAGGTGAGTGTGTGTGTCCACAGCTAATCTTGCAAACTACTGGACCACCCAGCCTCATATTTTGTGTGTATATTTATGACTGTATGAACGAGGAGTTCCCATGGTTACGCTGATTCACAGTTGATGAAAAACCTTTTTTTTTAAACCAACTATTTTATATCATTGACTGCTAACTCCTCACTCTTAATGAGACGATAGCGGGTGGACATTTTTTCTAGAAACAACCATCCATTAAAAAAAAAAAAGTTTAGTCTCATTTTGAACCGCAGCATCTCCAGATTAATATAATTCCTTATATGTTATGATCCACTTAAGTTAGACATGTAACGGGATAAATTAGTCCCCATTTTTGTCATTGTCGCTGCCGTCTTGACCGTAAGGGAGCTGGGAGGGACAATTCATCCTGTTAAAAATAGACGAGGCGTGTATTTTTATTGGCTGACTCACATGAGAAATCACAAATTAAAATCAGTTTTAAAAAGGTGGATTTTGATTAATGATGTGAAGCGGGACAGATTGGTGCAGTAGTCAGTGCTGGATGTGATGAAGGGTTTTGGCAGTAGTGAAGGAAAGTGATGGGCAGAGCCAAGCTATGTTTTTTAGGTGGAAAAATTGCAGTTCTGGTGATTTGATTGAATGGGTGTTCGATGGAGAGGTTGCTGTCGAAAATAACTCAGAGTGTGGATGTGTGGGAAAGGAGCCAGAGTCGAGTTATCGATGATGATGCAGAAGCTGTAAGTGGTTTTGAATGGGGATTTGGGACTGACAATGGAAAAAAAATGTAGGGATGCTGAGAGGTAAAATATGCTGACCATGCAACAGCAACATAACTGTTTGGAATCAGACCAGGCACCTTTGTTGCATGTCAGCCTTATTCACAAAACCATAAAAAGTGTGTCATAAAAAAATATTGTGGATCCTATAAGGAAATAAGGAAGCAAAAATTAGCTTTTGGAAAGATGAGTCTCCACCTAAAAATAAGCATTGTTATCAGTATCAGTGCTGAAAATGAGGTATTGTATTGCCAATCTGCCACCAATGCTAAAGAGTTTCAGATGATACCCATCGCTATTGTGATTTGAGCAGAGCTGCACACATTCTTCATCGCGTGTGTGTGTTATCTAAGTTAGCAGGGCAGTAAAATACTAAATCTTCACTCTGCTGTCCTGGCCGTGATAATTAGGTCACTCTGTCAGTGATGTGTGTTGGTTGTGAAACTCTGAGCTTTGATCCGGTCCTCTTTACTGACAGACTGTAAGTGTATGAGAGATTAGCAAGGTAATGAGATTAAGCCTTTGTGTACTGTACGTGTGTGTGTGTGTGTTTAAAAGTGAGTTTAAACACTGCTACCAACTAGTTTAGATCTAGTGTTACTCTTGTGCTTTACCTACTAATATCATTGTTTCATCACATAGTTGCATGACGATAAACCTCCATGACTGTTCTGTTGAATTTCAGACTGAAACCAGAAAAATGTCCTAGGGCTGACCAGAGTATCAATTTATTTGGCAGTAAAGCTTAAGTGACAAATATCAGCGACTAATCAAAGCTTAAGTTTACTTAACTAATACTAAATAGTATCTTACAGGTTTTCATTTGAACTCTTTGCAGATTTGTGACAGTTTACTTTGGCATATCTGGTACTCCACTTTTTGGGGGGTCAAGTTTACAAATTTTGAAACCATGACGTTTTTTGACATTTTGCTATATCTGTAAACCTGTCACGTGTGGTCAAACTGTCCCAGATTCAGTAGTGCTTGAAGGCTGGTGACTGACAATTACTGATTCAAGTATTTATATTGATATAACATAACTATAATGGTCTTTAGGAGTAGATGATTGAATAAAATATTTAAGTATTAATGAGACAAAGTTTCCTGTATTTATTTTTGAGTAAATAAATTGTTATATTCACCGAGTAATAAAGAAAATTGGAATAAATTCTAAATTAGATTAGATTAATCAATTAATCAAAAAAAAAAAAAAATCAGTTAGAACAATTATCCTAACAGGTATTAGTTGTGAGCAATCAGTCACAAATAATAAAATAATAATAAAATAGATGCTCACAAGGTTTTTCTTTGGAAACTTTAAAAAAAGTATTGAATCGCAATATATGGCGATATACAGTATATTATCACGATACTCAGTATTTTGCAAAACCTTTATAATCACAGTTATATTTATCATAACTTAAGTATCATGATAATATTAAATAGTTGATCCTCTGGTGATTCCAAACCCTAATAAGTAAATATAAATACATTTTTTCAATGGTGCATTTGAATACTGATGAAGACGTAGATAACCATGGCAACGGTCAAAGCTTCCAAGCATTCGGATGAGCCAGGAGTGCACAGACAGTATTGTGCACCTCTTCATGTCGCAGGATAAAGGCTGTGCTGCTCCTGATAGCTACAGAATGTAAAATCAATACGATCCCAGACTGGTATGCGGACATAGACGGGTCAATAATCCATTTAGTATCTGGCCACTCTGCTAACTATTAACCAATAATCAAACCGTGAGCGGCGGCAGAAAACACTTAGGTCATGGACGCTGAGTTTGTGTGTTCAAAGCTGTTTACTTAAGCTAAAGAGCAAATAGACAGAACAGACAAAATCACCGCAACATACAGCAGAGACTTTAAACACACACACAGCCCACTGAGCAAGACGCTGAGGTTATAAATATCAATATTGGCTCATAGCTTTTAATTAAAGGTGAGTGTTGGCAGCTTGTTGAGTGAATGTGGTGCGAGGGTTGAGTACGCTCTGTCCTTGCTGTGATCACCGTCCAGCATGGATCTCAGAAACGGCAATTATCTTGCCGATGTATAGTATAGTGTGTGGGGGCGAGATGTATACGGTGGGAACCTGTTGTGTGAATGTTTATTTATTCATTTACTATTTTATTCTAACCTTTCTATCTATAGGTTTTATTCTGCCTTTGGTGTTTCCTCGTTTATGGTAGCGTTTCCTCAGTTCATGGTTTTAATGAGTACTCCTAAAGTTTTGCTAATATTCATGTGTTTTGGGCGTGTGTGTGTGTGATGCACTTTGTAACAGTCTGTTTGTATGAAAAGTGCGATTCAAATAAAGTCTCATTGATTTGATTTTTTTGAATGTATCTTGTTTATTCATAAAGGTTTTATGCATTTTACATTTTCTATGAATAATTTCTTTAATATACTTTTAGCATCTTGACGTCTGTCTTTATATGTAAATATAACTGTATTTGTCATATTTTAGGTTGCTGTAGAAAGTTTTTTTATAATGAAAACAATTAAAAACATGATTAAAAAATATATATTAAATCTCAATCACTCTGCACCTTCATCCTCTCTCCTGCCGTCATTATCAGATGAAGTGGTAACAATGGAAACAAAGCAAACATGCTGAGTTAAAAACAAAGTTTACATGAAGAGAAAAACATTATTTTTCAAACTGTGGTTGCAGGTTTATGGAGTTTTTATTTCCACACTTGTAGTTGGGTTAATTGTCTCATAATATGACCTCAACGGCGATGTACAACCCTAAATTATAGGCTTGTTTTTGTGTGAGCTATTAAAAAGATGTGGGTTTTGTTCTTAAGTATAATTTTCTCTGAAATGATTGCCTCATATTCATGACGAACTATTTTTAAAATCCTGCATTTGAGGAAGTGATGATGTGTGTGTTGCTTTGGACAGGCACCCCTCTGTGCCCATCACAGTTGGGGTTTGTTTTGGCCGGCCGTTGCTTCGCCAAGAACCTGTTTCTATAAATATTCCCATGCTCAGAGCTCAGCCTCTTCTCATCTGTGTCTCGCAGGTTTGCTAAGAACTTGTCGCCGGACAAGATCAACCTGAGCACGCTGAAGGGGGAGGGCCAGCTGACCAACCTGGAGCTGGATGAGGAGGTGCTGCAGAGCCTGCTGGATCTGCCCACCTGGCTCGCCATCAACCGTGTGGAATGCAACAAGGCCGCCATCAGGGTGAGGGACACTGTCACATGTTGAATTTGTAGATTTAATAGTGAAGAAAATGTGCGTATTTGCTCTCTGGTCAGATGAGAAGATTGATACCATACTCAGTTTTTACCCATTTACATTGCTATAATTGTTTGCTGTTTTGTGTGATTTAATCTCTATTTTAACTGTTATTTGTTTGCTGGTGGATTGTTTTTAATGTCTTTGCTCATGCTCGGCATCACTGAAAATAAGCGTCTCCTGCAGCTGATTTCCCGACTCTTAAATAAAGGTTTAAATGAATATACCATTTCTATCAATACATCCCCACTAAATCCTACACACTGGGCTCTTTCAAGCTTTGTTGCACAAAGGGGATCGTTAAAGCCAAAGTACAAATACATGATTTATTTTACCAAATAATCTTTAAAGTGATGTACAAAATGGATTTATGTGGTTGCGTTTCAGGCTTAAATGAACAGAAACTGCAAAATGATCCTCTGTAGACAGGCTGACACCTTTATTAAGATGCAGTGTATTAATACCTATCTTTTACACTCCTAATGACTCTTTTGCACCACACACACACACACACACACACACACACACACACACACACACACACACACACACACACAGACACAGACACACACACACACACACAGACACACACTCTGCTGGAGTGTCTGATGCCCCTGATGTGGTTATGGTCATCAGCTAAGTGCCATGTATGATATAAGAGCAGAGTCTGACACACCCTGGAAACATTGAATGGAGCTGCGTACAGTCATTCTCCTTCGTCACTGGACTTTTATTCAGTCCAAGGTCCACTTTCCACCTCCTCTTTGTCTCCCCCACCTTATTTTTATTCCCCATTCTCCCCCACCCTGTTGTTTCACAAGTCTTCATACCTTTGCTGTCTGTCCCTTAATTGGTCTGCTGGCTTCCACTATTTGCTGTGTCGCTGACAGTGTGTAATACTAATGCAAGTGTTGCAACTGTAACATGCGCATCATTTGCTGTGAGTGTGTGTGGATTTCTGAGTGAACGGTGGTGCTGCCTGGCTCCAGTTTGAAGTGCATAGTGGTGTTAAACTGGTTAAAAAAAAAAAGACAGATACATATCTCACTTCCTCACTCGTTAACATCCCCCTCTCATTTCTGCGTCTTCCTGTTACAGATGAGCTGAACACTTTCGTTTTAAAAGCGTGTCACACACGAATTGAAAGACATAAAAGTTGCTTTATTGATGCCTCATTAATACACACACTAATATAAACTCCAATGAACGTTTCTGCTCCGATGACTCAGAGCGACAGGCCTGAGCGAACACCCCCTGCTGGCACCTCCCAGCATCTCTGCGTGACGGAGGCGAATAAAATGTGCCTCTAATTCAATTACAGCCGCAAATCCTCGATTCTTGATTTATGACGTCTCAAAGAACGAGCCGCCCCGTGGAAGGAACTGCGAGCGAACATGAGCATTTAACCATTTTTTTTTTGCTGTATAATTTGACACAGAGTTGAATCAAGAGGCTGCACGCGGAGGATTAATGGAGCTCAGGAGCTGAATGGAACGAGCTGCCAGTCTAGACTCATTGATTTCTTTTTTCCTTCCTTCATCTCTGAGCTACCTCGCCTGCTGTTTTGACTTGATTTCATTGCGTGCACTTGAGTTGCATTTAATTTAATTTGTAGGTCCCACTAAATGGTGATTTAATTTAGTATTTTAGGGGGACTGAAAGGTCAGATGTTTGCTGTACAGCGGTAAAAACTTAGTACATTTACTCAAGTACATTTAAGTACAAATTTGGGGCTGCCTAGTGGCTCAGTGGACAGAGCAATGCCCCATATACAGAGGTTGTATCCTCGACGCAACGGCCGCAGGTTCGATTCTGGCCTCAACCCTTTGCTGCATGTCGCCCCCCCCCTCTCTCTCCCCCCTTCACGCTTAAACTGTCTTGTCCATTTAAGACAATAAAAGCCCAAAAAAAAAATCTTTAAAAAAAAAAAAAAAAAAAAGTACAAATTTGAGATATTTGCACTTTACTTTTTTAATTTTTGGACAGGATTCCCGTGAATCATCGAAAAATCTTAAGGCATTAAATCCATTCATCTGAACAGAAGGTCTTAATTTGCATTTAAATATCTTTAAATTAGTTTTTTGTTCTGTCTGCGTCAGAATACGGTGACGCTGAGAGGCTAAGCTGCTGTTCTGTTTTCATTCACAGATACCATGGACGAAGCTGAAGACTCACCCGATCTCTTTGGTAAGTTTCACCCGCTACAATTGCATTAGTATTACACAATAATGTCTTTCTACATTTATTGTCATTTAAACGGTTGAATAATAACAAATAATCAGCAGAAATGAACAAGAAACTTGAGACAGATTGTTTTATAGAACAGATTAACCACTCGGGATCTGGGATTAATCCCCTCCCCCTCGTCACACTTGTTTGATCACAGTGTGAAGAGCAGGAAACCTCTGAAGGTGTTGTAGTGATTGCTGTCGTCATAGAGCACTCTGTGTGCGTAGAGCTTCACGTACACGCTGTCTCCGGCCTCCAGCTGCACCACCGCGCCGTTGGTCGCGCTGCCGTGGTAATCGTCCCCCTCAGTGTCCCAGGTAGACACCAACATCTGGCTGTTCATCATCAGCGACACCACCGAGTTGGGCTTTCCGGAGCTGTTGTTGTACATGGTGAAGCTGAAGTAGTACATTCCTCTGACCCTGGCTGTGAACATGCCGGTGGCGGGGTTGTAGCTGTGGTCGATGTTGGAGAGGGTTTTTTGATATTTGACTGGTGTGTCTTGTTCAAACGGACCTACGGAGCTCCCTAAAGCAGCGGTGAAAGCCATCTTTGCCGAACTTGCAGATGTGACCGCTGCGAGTGCCTTCAGTTGCTCGTCCTGAGCCGCGTTGATCTTCCGCAGCTCCTCAGCCTGGCTTTTGAAAAACTGCAAGCTGGCTTCGGCGGTGGCCATTTTCTGCGTCATGGCGCTAAGGATTTGCTGGAGGGTGCTCTGTGTCTGTGTCACGGCTGCCAGCTTCTCCCTCATGGCTGCCACCTCGCTGAGCAGGGCGCAGGTGTCAGGTTGGCAGACTGCCATGCTGGTCCCAGTTACCAGGTCGCTGTTACTCTCAGAGCACAGGCTGCTGGAAACCAATGACAACAGAAGGAAGACGCGTTTCATTTTTAAACACTCGTCTCAACAAAACCTGGATGTTTGCTGTTTTCCACAGTCCTCATATATATACTTCCAGCACCGGCTGTTACGCAACACTGAATAAATGTTTAATCAATGAACGCTTGCTTTATTACACAAGATGTTGCAGCAAACACATCAGGGAACATACAGCTATCACAACAGCTTCGGCTCGTCCTTTAATCGGAGGGTGGGTGGTTTGATCCTTGGCTCCTCCAGGAAACATGTCGAAGTATCCTTGGGCAAGATACTGAACCCCAAATTGCTCCCGTAGCAGGTGGCACCTTGCATGGTATCCTCGGCCACCAGTGGGCGAATGGGTGACTGTGACATGTAGTGTGAGAGCACTTTGAGTGGTGAGAAGACTAGAAAAGCTCTATGCAAGCGCAGTCCATTTACAACACTTATGTATCAACTTTTTAAAGTGACTGCCACGACCACATAATACGAGGGCATTGCACTAAAAGGTAACACATTAGCACTGTTGAATCTGCTATTAGTCATCATACTGTAGAGCACAATGTTATCACACCGCCGACAAAGGCAAGGAAATATTATACAACTGTGTGAAAAGGGAGCGAGGCTTCATCACGAAGGTGGTACGAGTTCTTTTAATTTGAGAGTAGCGACGGCATAATTTATGGGGTTTCAGGGTGTTTTGTCGTGCTAGACAGGCTGCTGCTTATGCATAAGTGAACAATATGTAGGCAGTGTTTACAACTCAAGTGATAAAGGGCTAAGCAGGCTGCAACTCGCTAGTTTATCAGTTGAACTGGACTGCACATCTCAAGTCACAAAAATGGTCTTTTTAGTGTCATGTTGTAATTGGTTGACCGGCACAAGATGAGAACAACTTGTAAAATGCTACTTGAAGCTTTGATGCTACCATTACTAGTGTATGAAAATGGTAAAGGCTGTGTTTAAATACAGTCCACATGTTTACATGATACAAGAGAAACGTAGCTTGGCGCGTAGTGAGTGTCTTGTCGAGCAAGACAGAGAAAGTGACACTGATGCTAAATTTAGATTTTGCAAAATAGATGACGAACATTAAAGGAATTCTTAACCTGTTTTTCTCGCTTGCCTCCACAGTGAATGAAGATCAGACAAAACTTGATGAATTAAAGTCACATTTTGACAATAGCAAAACTATATCAAATCACACATTAACAGATTCTCACACAAGTCATGAAAGTCTCATTTATTCAGTTGTATGCTCAGTACTACACAATGTGGTGGACATTTCTTGTACAATTTCCTTGGTGAGAAAATACAGTAGTATGAAAATACAACCAAGTTTAAGTGTTTTATTAAAGAGGAGAAATCAAACATCGATCCGTTTTTGCAAAAGAGATTAACCTTGTCCCCTTCTGCCCACAGCTGCATGGGCATATGTGTATCCACACAGTTCGTTCAGGTCAACGACATCTATTTAGGACAGTTGGTTACGATGTTTTTCTGTGGAAAAGTACGTAAATGTTGAACACAGTCGTCAAATACAGACAAACTCTTGTCAAGACGATTTCCATTACACCCAACACATTTTTGATAAAAAACTGAACTAAAAGTGAAACTTATCAGTGCTCAGTGCCAGCCTCTATTGACAAAAACAGTAATTTTAGCTCACTAAACACGGGAGCTGCTGGATAAATGAGACTTGGATTGTTCTGTATGAGTAGTGTGAGAGTTTGTAAACAGATGTTTTGCTTTTATTAAACGTCGACCCCCTTGACCTCAATTCAAGAAACATTTTCTCCAATTTTTGATTATTCATTCATTGTGGAAGCATGCAAAAAAAGTCAAGAATTCAGTGTCATACAGGGTGAGTAATTACAGAGCAGAGCAGTCATATTAAAAAGATGGTCATTTTGAGGTTGATATATTCATTTCAGACAGAACAGCAGTAAATATTAATTAATATTCAGTTAATATTGTACTTAATATTGTGTCAGTCTATATATCAAAAGCTAAGAAAATCATTTTATGAAGGCATTAGTTAGTTAAGCCTGTGACTTGTTTGCAGACTCTGGATAAAGTGGTGATGGAGATGAGTACCTGTGATGAGCCCCGCCCCCCGAATGGTCCGTCTCCCATAGCAACAGCGTCAGGACAAAGGTGAGCACTCTGATTGTTTCTTTAATTCCTTCTCACTGCAATATCTGCATTTAGGTTAAAGAGCCTCTTTTCTTCCCTGGACTAAAATAATTTGATTCACACACATTTAACATAGTTAAAATCTAACATATGAACAAATTCATAATCAGTACATTAAATTTAATAGCTTTAGAAGGTTTTTTTTTGCTCTTTTACGCTGCTGTTTGTGCATTTCTTACTTCTTTTTATGATGAAATATTAAAAACAAAAAAGATAAGAAAATGCATATGTGGAATAACCACACCCCCGAGGGCTTGTCAAAGGACCCCAATTAACACTGACATCACAGGCAGCTGTATATACTTACCACCAATTTACAACAGATATATATATATATATATATATACAAATTATTTTGATAAAGAAAAAGTATACAATTTCCATAAAAGTAACACTAGAGATAAAAAAGTGAAAAAAAATCTCTATTTTAAAACAAGAAAATACTGGATAAATAAATAAAAATAATGATAATAGGGTTAATAATAATCAAAGCATTGAAGTTTACATTAAAATATGTGTGAGAAGATAATAATCTGGAGGATAATCTGAGCTGCATGATTTTTTTTCTCAGAAAAAGTTTGAAAAGCACTGACTTAACAAATCGCTGTGTCCTCGTAGCTTCAGTGTTAAATTTAATTATTTGAACTTATAATTATGTTCAAACAAAGTCTGCTTACAGGACAGACTAGTAATAACCCTTTTGCCAAACACTGCTTATCACCTTGTTTATATAACTGTCTCAACACCTGTGTCCACCTGTCTGTCCCTCACACAGTGAATATGGGTTTGCTGAGAAGGTGGTAGAGGGGATGTCGCTGTCCATCAACTCCATCGTCATCAGGATCAGTGCCAAGGCCTTTAACGCCTCCTTTGAGCTCTCCCAGCTGCAGGTCTACAGCGTCAACACCAGCTGGAGCATCAGTGACCTGCGATTCACCCGAATCCAGGACCCTCAGAGGGGAGAGGTCTGTGTTCATGCATTCTGTTTATTCCAAAGACCACTAGGATGTTGTTTCATGTTTTTTATTTGTTGCGCTGCCGTTCCTTTTTGATTCAGATCCTGACATTCAAGGAGATCAGCTGGCAGATGATCCGTATCGAGGCCGACGCCATCCAGAGCGCCGAACATGAGATGTTGAGCGCCCCGATTCGCCTCATCACCAACCAGTCCAAGATCAGAGTCACTCTCAAGAGACGGGTCAGTCATACACAAACATACACAGACACACACTCTCATCTTTTTACTTTTTAAAAAGAAATTAGTGTTGCCTATTAAAAGCATTTCACACAGCCATCTTTAGTTAGTTACTTTCACAGAGTGATCCAACTTTTCAAGTCTTTACAAACTAATGATAAAACAAAAAAAATATGTTTTTTTGTCATTTAAGATAAATAGATAATAGCTGTAATAGTAAAAACAAAGAAATATATACAAAAAGGGGCATTTCTGGAAAAAACTTGTTTATTTTTAGTTCCTCAATTTTCCTTAATTTAAATTTCCTGAAGGCCTGAAGAAAGTAATTCTTTCCAAGATTTTAGATGTGAAACCAAACCAGTTTTCTATAGATATGGTGTCTAGCCTAAAGGAGCAGTCTGCAAAATGTATTGATGAGGATTGCAGATTGGAAACAGCTGAAACTTTCCCCTATTTAACATTCCTTCAGTGTTCATTGTTCAGGAGGTTTTAACCAGAAGCCATTTTATACACAGGTCTCTTCCTTTCCAAAACAAACAGATGCGGTGATTAAACCAATAAAAACACTGAATTTCCGACTGATAGGCTTGATAGGTCACAGAGGAGCTGCTAATTACCTATGTAGATATAAACAGCTTATTCTAAGGAAACTAAGGCATGATGATTCATATTATCAGGTGATTATACACTAAAGAAAACACCCATATTATATTAGATTCATTTTCTGCCCAAAATATCCCCTTAAATTCTACACGCTGGACTTTAAGTCATTTCTTTGTAAATACTTTTCTAGCTGCTATTCCACTTTGTGCTACATTAAATGTATGAAAAGTGCTCTATAAATAAAGTTCGATTTGATTTGATTTGATTTGATTCCAAACAAGCATTTTGTTTTAATATTTGTAGATGTTGAAAGTAGAAGCCTAAAAAGGAGTGCAATTTAAAAGAAACTTTCATCCAAAATATAATCACTAAGTAGTAGAAGTCTTTACCCTTGAACAGGCCCAGAACTAGTGGTAGTGGTTGGCTCCCTGAGAGCCATAGTTCCTCGAGCGGCTTGAAAAGTATTGAGCATTTCTGAGCAAGCGTCATAAAATATCTACCCAGACTCTTCCAGCCAAACGCTTTCCATCAGGTTGAGCTTGATGTCTTCCATTGAAATTTACATTATTTTATCCAGACTGTTTGTTTCCCGCTCCCTTTTTTATTTTATGTACATGGAATTTGCAATTTTAACCACCTGAAGTTCCCTTTACAGTTTTCAAATTACTTAAAACCCTGAATCCGTCCACATACATCCTTTAAAGATGCATTCACATTTTAAATTTTGATGGATCGAGCTTGAAACCCAGACTGCTGTAAGCAACAACCTCTTTTTCCACTGCAAACAATAATCCCTCTGTGTGGTCTCACAGGCTGCAGGTCCAACAGCAGCGATTAATCAAACCGCTAGTGTGCATTTAAACAAAAAAACACTGCTAATGTCTGTTTTGGAGATGTGGAGATTTAATATAATGCAGCATAAAGCACACAAAGACCTCTTGTGTGAGGTCTGTGGAAGTAATTAACCCCAATTGTTTCTTTGGGCTTTTACAGAAGTGCTGAATAAAGCATTCATCGCAAGACACAAATATGCTGTCAGTGCAGTTTTAGTTCATATTGTAAAAAAAAAAAGGATATTCTGTTTGTTATTGACCTAATAAAGAACACATAAGGGGTACAAAATGTGTAAAAATACCTCACACAGTAGGAGAATTCCCCTCCGAGTGTCATGTTGCGTTAATAGCAGCTCTCAGGCTACCTCCACCTGCATAATGCATGTTTATACCACCGTCTCTACCTGACGCAGATTAAGGACTGTAACGTGGTGGCCTCCAAGCTGATTCTGATCCTGGACGACCTGCTCTGGGTGCTGACTGACTCGCAGCTCAAAGCTATGGTGCAGTATGCCAAGTCTCTCAGCGAGGCCATGGAGAAGTCTGCACAGCAGAGGAAGAGCATGGCCACAGAGGACCAGGTGCACACGCATATACACGGACACAGTGACTTCATCCACACGTAGAGGGCAGATTTCACATTATTTTGATTTCCCTCCCTCTGTCCGTCTCTTTTTCCCCCTCCCTTTCTCTGTCCATGCCCTAATTCTACCCTCTGTGGGTAAGCCATGTCATGGTCTGATAGTTTGCCCTTGTGTTCATGGAAATCATGTCTGCCCCTCTCTGTGTCACCCCTCATGCCATATGGCGTCTGTCCGCCCTCAACATCTCCGTCTCTCTCTGTTGCTGTCAGTGTCTTTCAATGTGTCCTTTTTTAAATTTTAACAAGAAAATCAAACAATGAGATAATGACAAATAAACAGGCAGATAGACAGGTATTGACAGACATCAATACGAAAAGACAGCTATTCAGTCACAGTAATGTGGGATAGAGAGACTTCATTGTCCACCTCAGTGGAAATTTGTCTTTGTCCTCACTCAGAAACAGCAAAGATTCATGCAAACAACATTACAAAATGTACAATATACAAGATACAATAGTGCAATTATATAAATATAAATGAATAATAAAAGAGAGCACATCTTACAAAATAGTAGTTTTACATGGTCAAATTGTTCCCTGACATACTTCTGTTGAAACTGTCCCATTGTTCCTTGACCACATCTGTCCTTACACTTACAAAATGTACTTACATTAATCACCCACACAAATTCACACCTATGCAGGTTGCACAAAATGTACAGCAGTCTGTGTGTTTTCTGTCTTTGGGTCTTATTCGCCATCTGCTGGAAGGATAGAGCATTGCATGATTCAGCTGTTGATTTGCCAGCTGATAATCTCTGTGAGCCGCAAATATACATTTAAACAAACCAAAAAAAACAACATCAAATCAATCAACTGCTTTTAAAACATAAACACCACCATCACAATCATCAGCAACAGCATCTAAAACTAAAGACACTTCTCATAGTTTGTGCGCTTTTTTGTGCATGTTCACCAGGTGTCGTCAGCGCCCCCCTCAGCCCAACAGGTGCGCACCCAGCAGGCGTCCACAGCCGCTGACCAGAGCGCAAGCATGGCCAAGCTGTTCAGCGCGTACGACGTATGCGAGACATCCCACCACCTCCAGATCACACACCTGGACCTGCACATCTGTGATGACATCCATGCCAAGGACAAAGGTAGCATATGGAAAAGATCTACATGTAGTGCGCATTGTATTCAATATTTATGGTATATACACACACTGTTGGGTACACGGAAAGATGTTTTTCTTCAGTGTGATGCATAAATATCCACTCAGTCAGTCATCTTTTCTTCTTTTGTTAAATTGCACACAGATTAGTGCAACAAACAATTTTTTAGACTTTTTTAAAAAAGCCTCAGCTTGACTATTTATCTGTCTGTCTTCCCTCTGTGCAGTGATCAATAAGAGAATAACAGGTGGAGCCATGCAGCTTTCCTTCAGCTCCATTACTCTGGACTACTACCCTTTTCACAGAGCGGGTAAGAATCCTGCTATGATGCCTTTACTACCTCACCACAAAGTCAGTGCAACACATTATCTACTCTGCAATGCACCCTGCACCCTCACTATAACCTATAGCTGCAATCCATCTGCTTCTTCCTGTTGTGTCACTTTAAACGGTTTTACAGCAGCAGTTTGTTTGGCTTCTGCTGTGCACACTTCTAGGATGATCTGATTATTTTCCACACTCCTCATTTTAATGATTTTGGACTTATTTTCATCTCTGGTGTTGTCTAATTTTTACCTTTTATCTCCCTTTATGTTTTGTTTTTTCGTATGGTTAAAATATTGCCCATTTTTTGTCATTTTCTTTTTTATTTATTTACTTTAGAGAGTGCAACAGAGTAGTACAAAAACAATAACAAAAACAGGGTATTGATAAGCAGCGCGTACACGGGAGTATATGAAGACAGAACATTAGACAAGACAGGAAACACAAAAAATGACAACAAACATTCAAAGAAATGATCAAGCGTGGCGCTATTCTTACTGCTATTAATATGCAAACAGTTTATTTGGTGTGTGTCCATTATCCACACCTACTACTTGTGCCAATTTTCTCTTTTTTTTGTTCTTTGTTGTTGCTTTTTGTATTATTATTTGGATAGATGGACCTAGGGAGTGTACACACACATTGTAACAAAGGCTCACCTTTCTGTGCGTTTTTAAAGCAGTTGCATTAAAGGACAATAATAACAAGCGCTGAATCACAATAGCTGCGGCCACTTGTGCACATGCATCCAAGTGTTCATGTATTCACACACAAAAAACCTCACAAACAACCTCACAAACATGTCTCTAGAACAATGATGCTCCTTACAACAATCAGTTCATGACTTAAGAAAGGGGAAGTGGCAAAATCGCATGTGTGTGTGTGTGTAAGTCTATGCATGTCTGTCTGTATGTGTGTCTTTAAAGTTTGGTCATGTTGTGTAAGTCCATTTAGAGATTACGCACCTTTTTGCACTTCCACTCTAGCTGATTGGCATTAACACAAACACATGTTACACACTTGATCTCCGTGTTAAAATTCAGCCTACTAAGGCAAAAAGTGTGGCTGTCAAAGGGTGGGAACATTTTTGTGAATCAAACAGCTAACCGACAGAGGGTCCTACTGGTTAGAGCTAGTTGTTAGTTATAACAAATAAAACAAAAACAACTAAGTACAAAGAAATGAACAGATGGAAATGGGAAGATATACAGAATAATGTGCATGATTTAAATTTAAAAAAGCAAAATGTGATATACAACAAAACCTTAGGACTTACATGATGATATTCAGTTTACTACAAAATCACAATCTCCTCTCCAACCTCTTTAGGTGACAGTTGCGTCCACTGGATGCACTACAGCGAGGCCACCAAGACCAGAGAGGGCTGGGCACGCAGTCTGCACGATGAGTTCAAGACCAACGTGGAGATGCTGAAGAGCGCGGTCCGAGACCAGCAGGGCCCGCCCCCTGCACACAGCTCCCCACCACCCGGTAAACACACGCTGAGACGCATGTTAAATGCTATTACTCAACTTGATCAGGCTTTATAGTTGTGCTGTATCTCCTGACACACACACACGGCACATCATCCCTTTGGGTTTTCTGTCCTCCAGTGTCCCTTAGGGACGATGTGTATGGGCCTCTAGGAAGTCAGGAGAGAGCAGGAGGAGGAGTAGGGCTTAGGGAGGCAGATGGAGGACTCCTAGAGTGGAGCCCACACACACAGCCCACGGCCCAGTGCTGCTGGTGCCTAGAGCCAGGTACCATGGTGTGTGTGCGCACAGCCGGGTGCGGTGATACACACCTTTTGAAAGGCACAAGGGTTTGTCATTGGAGAACTGAGTGGTTGCTCTGTTTGTCTCCTTCTTTGTCACTCTGTTTTCATTTTTATTCTCCTCCGTTTTCTATCCCTCCATCTCTCTTTCTTCCTCTGCAGGTAAGATAAACACCTCCTCCAGCGCTTCCTTCAGTCCTCCTCCCCCTCAAAGCCCCAAGACGCAGCTCATGTCCAGCTCCGTTGTTCTCAGGATGGCTGACTTCAGCATCTACCAGGTCATTACACACACAAGCGCACTGCTTACACACCTTCACATATGCAATCACTGACACGAAACACGTCTTCTGTGCTAACTTTGAGTGATAGTTTGTCTATTTTTGCGCAGGTGTCAACAGCCGACCAGCGTCGCTCCAGCCCCAAGACCATGATCTCCTGCAATAAGAAGTCTTTGTACCTCCCCCCAGAGATGCCAGCCATCCACGTCGAGTTCACAGAGTACTACTTCCCCGATGGAAAAGACTACCCTAGTGAGACTTCTGCTTTAGCATCTCGTTTAAGAAACATTAATCTTTATTAGTAGGTCACGAGCTGTTTTTTTTTACACCACTGTTCTGGCTGTGACTTCCTGCCTCTCCTCCAGCCCACTTATTCAGCTGTGGGGAAGTCATTGACTGCTGTGCGGCTGAGAAGTCATTGATTTTCTGAGTTACGCCCAGTGTTCTGAATGAGGAATCACCCAATTTAATTCATGTTATGGATTTCTCACAAATTTACTCCATTAGGAAGCATTATACAAACATATGGAGGTTTTTCTTTTTTTTTTTGGCAACAAAGAGGAAGTTGGTCTCCCTTGTGTTTCTTCTCTGTGATTCCTCTGTTGTCTCTGTCTAGCTTCTTTCCCACTGCACTAAAACCCCACCAACATCTTGGATTTGTATTTAATGGGAAGGGATAAAATGGGCATTCATTTCCGGGACAAATAACCGCAGTCACGGGTCTTTATCGACTCTAGCTCTGATTGGCAGTCATGGAAACATGATACAAGAGCGGACTTATTACATTTTGTTCCCTCTCTGGTGAGAGCATCGATAACTTCCGCAAGTCTTTGTCATCTCAGCCACTAAGTTTTTTGGTGAGGAGCAGAGGAATTTGAGAGGAGGGGGCAGGGAAAAATGTGATTTACACAGAATCTGCACACTATTGAGAGGACGTCTCTTCTCAACACACCATCCTGGGAGAACGAAATAACAAAAAACATCTCAACACTCATTAAAATATACATCTGAATGCAATAAAATATCACAAAAAAATAATTTTAATAGCTATGATGTATTTTTCTGTGAAACTTTTTTTCAGTGCAAATGTTTTATTCGTCACTGCCAAATTTTATTAACAGCACCAAAACTTATTCTCACTATTCTACCTCTGTAGATTTGCTGTGTTTAAAAAAACTGATAGCTAAACTCTAATTTGGGCTGTAAAAGAGTGTAAGACTTACAACTGTGTAAAACCAAATCTTCTCCCTTCCCTGCCTCTCCTCGCTCCTGTAGTCCCGTGTCCCAACCTGTACGCCCAGCTGAACGCCCTGCAGCTGGTTCTGGATCCTCGCAGCCTCGTTTGGATCAACCTTTTCGCCCTCGACCTCAGGCAGAGTCTGGAGCAGTTCATGGAGATCTACAAGCTCAGCGACTCGCAGAAACCTGAAGAGCATGTGGACATCAAGGTGGACGGTCTCATGCTCAAGGTAAGGTGGACACATACACAACCTTTGTTCAGGTTCACTTTGAAATCAGATTATTTTTGTGTGAGTGGAAGTGTGTATCCACTGTAGAGATGTCTGCCTTCTCTCCAATATAATTAAAGTGCAGACTGTATTCTTTGGTGCTTGTACTAACTTTATAATTTCTCTTTAGCTGGTGATTCCTACCGATCGGGACGCCTCCTGCGCCGCTGATCTGCCTCGCTCCATCTCAGTGCAGACCTCAGAAATGGTTGCCACAAACACCCGGCACCCGGCTAACTGCACCCGCTCCCACCTTGAGGCCCTGCTGCAGGCCTTTGAAGAGGAACTCTTCTTCTCACCCAGCTTCTCCAAATTCCCTCGTTCCTCTTCCTCACTACCCCTCCTCCATCCCGTCTTCCACCGCCACGCTCACGAACAAGACACCAAGCTCCACGACATCTACCGGGGCCTGGTGGTGCCGACATTGGGCACGGACGCCCTCAAGATGCCGGCCGCCACGGACTTTTGGGCATTGCATTTTGCACAGTTCTGGGTTGACTACGAAGGCACCCGCGGAGGCAAGGGGCGGCCGCAGCCCTTTGTGGACTCCTTCCCTCTCACTGTGTGGGCAAGTCAGCCCGCCAAGATCGTCCAGCACCAGGAGAAGCTCAGAAGTAGTGCTGGATTAGGATTGTCCAGGAGCACATCTGGCGAGGCCGTCACACGTCTGCAGAGGAAACGGTTATTAAAGGAGTTTTACAGTGCCGACAGCGCACCAACATCAGCACACAATTCACTGCCCCCCAGTAACGGACTCCATAAACCGCTCTCGTTGGACAGTCTGCCTTCCTCCTCTCCATCTTTGTCATCATCAAGTAAAGATGCAGATGTGCATGTGTTGGTGCAGGTGCAGAAACATTTAAGCGCTCAGGTAAGTTTTTTATTCTTATTGATTTCTTTTTAATTTTGACATGCTTACATACTGTATTTTCACAACAGGTATCAAACTTTACAAAGCACATATGTGACAAGGCACAAAGCATGAAATACAGTCCTCCACAATCACACTTACCCCAAATAACAGCCCGAATATCGTCAACAGGACAGTCCTCCATCTCTGGAGTAGTACAAAAATGACATGAGCTGAAAGTCAGGTTTAGTATTCAAGGTATTCGAAGTTGAAGTGAACTATGCAGAAAAATCTTTTAAAAAAAAACAACAAACAAACAAATCCTACCATAACCTTGAAATTATTAGAAAAAGGGAAAGAACACCTAAAAACCTCAAAGTAAAAAAAAACACCCCAAAACCTCAGCATTATCAATCACAAAAAAATAAGAAAAATAAATAAAAAACACCACTAAAAATAAAATTTATTTTAAAAAAATGAAAACAAAGTTTAAATGTTTATCAAACAGTTAGCATTTTTTTGTCAATCAACCAGTTAATCAACTAATTGTTGCAGCTGCAATTGGTTAATCTGTTTAGTAATAGTACAAGTACAGTATTTGAGTAAATGTACTTAGTTACATTCCACCGCTGGTAATTCATCACCATACATTTCAGTAACCACTGTGGTCTGTGTGTCCAGGTGAGCCATCGGCAGTATGTGTTTCTGATGCAACTTCAGCGCAGCATCAAAGCCCTGCAGCAGACTCTGCAGCAGGATCTGGAGGAGATGGGCTCCAAGAGAGACCGCAAGGATCCCTCCCAGCGTCCCGCAGACCACCAGCCCTTCACTCTCTGCCTGGGCCTCCTGCTGAAGAGCGCAGAGGTGTCCCTGCTCCTGAAGCCTGTCCCCCAGCCTGAGGGTTCGGGATCTCCTCTTGGGTCTGAGCTCTCCCCCTCAGAGAGCCGAGGAACTCTGGAGCCCGGGAGCGATGCAGGAGACGGGGCGGAAAAGGGGAGTGAGGGAGCTGGATCTGGGTCTGAAGGAGGAGCAGCCAAAGGGGCGTGCACTGTAGACCAGCTGTTATGTGGTGACAGCTCAGAGGGCGGAGCCACGCACGGTCCTGCTCCTCTCGTACCCAGCTCCAATCCAGCTCCGCGTCCTGACTCAAATCACAAAGCATTACTGGATGAGAGGACTTCAGCTAAGAACTCTGGGAGGTCGAGTTCAGAGGAAGGGGGCGAGGCGGTGGTGGATGGTTTTGTTGGAGGTGAAGATGCGGGAGCTGGACTAGACTCTAAAAACCAGACGAGTGACCCGCTGTCGGAGTGGAGCGACAAAGAGAAGGCTGCAGCCGCCAAGATGCCTCAGTCGATATCCAGGTATTCAGTTTATCACACAAAAAGGGTGTTAACGTACGTCAGTGTCATTCTAACTGAAATGTGACTGTAGTGAATTCATTTCTGCATTAAGTCGGTGCCATCAGAGGCCATCAACAGATTTAGACATTGAAGTTGTTATATTTGCATTGCAAGTATTTGTAGTATATGTATTTAATTTTATTTTAACCATAATCAACGGATGGATCGAGTCAGTTCTTAAAGATCAAATTTCCTCCAAGTAATCATTTGTAACACTTTTAAAAAAAAAAAAATTCTATAAGTGAATCAGAATATTCCCCCTCTGTGCTTCACTGTATATTTGGGTTTTTTTTGGTTTTTTTTAAAACATTTTTTAAATATTTTCAGAGATTCACACTATTACAAAACAAATCCGTCATGGATAGACACAACGGTTTCAAGGTATAAACAGTCAGACCCACCCATTTTACAGCGGTAAAACTTGGCTGTAAAAAACATGTTTAAAACAATAATTAATTATTATATTTAGATAAAAATAATTAAATAAAAATATAATAAAATAATAAAATAAAATGAAAAAATGAAATAAATAAAATAAATTAAATTAAATTAAATTAAAGTAAAGTAAAGTAAAGTAAAGTAAAGTAAAGTAAATACTACTAATATTGACAATATCCCAAAAAGTGAAGTACACTGTCCTCAGACTGACAGCTTAAGACAAAGATGATGTGGGTGTGTTGACCTTGTAACAGTTTTTTTGAGTGCAGATGGTAAATATTTTAGGAAAGGACCTGTGCTTCGCTGTTGATGATCTAATGAATCTAACAATTGAGTCTTTCTCTCTCTAATTTAATCTGTCTGTTTCTGAACACAAGCGTGTGTTGAACTCCATCCTGAGTGTTTGTCAGTATGAATGTCCAAACTCCACTTTGTGTCTCTGACTTTATTCATGTTGGTCGTCCTCAAGCTGACGACGTCTTCTTCCTGTGTGTTTAGTCTCATTGTCTTCCTACTCATCACTTCATATTCTTGTTATTCCTTAACTTCCTTTTCTGCCTCTTGAGCTCCGCTTTGACCCATGTGAGGTGTGTGTGTGTTTGTGTGTGTGTTTTCTCTCTATCAAGGAAAGGAAGTTTGTCTGTGGTTTCTGATCTCCTCAGCTCCTCAAACTCCAGCAGATCCACCTCCCTTTATTCCATGTCCAACATGTAAGGCACTGGATCTGTGACTAGCTGTATTAACAAGTGTGCGTGTGTGTTAACAAACTGTGTGTGTGTGTGAGTGTGTCTTTGTGATCCTTGGATGAATACAAATCAAAGCGTGTGTATGTGAATCCCCCGTGGGCATGCATTTGCATGTGTGCATGACGCGCTGGTCCTCGACTCGTCTGTGTTATGTGTTTTAATGAGTCCCGTGTTTGGTGTCTACCTGTTGACTCGTGGTGACGGCTGGGATGAAAAACAAATCTACTCGTTTGTGACGACTCTTTTTCTTTTTTGTCAGCCTTGTGTTCTCAGTCTTTTGAGAGCAACTTTGATTTTTATCCTTTGTGATTTTGCTGTAGACGGTTTCTTGTGCTCGGGGTGGATAGCACACTACATGACCTTACACAACGCCACACAAAGCAATGAAGCCATATTTAATTCATGACTTGTTGAGAAAGCCCTGTCAGCTCTCTGAGAGCGCAGCGGCCTCTGCTCAGTGTCGGCACAAGAGCAAATCAGATATGATGAAATAAAAGCACTAGACCAGTTGTTTCTCCTCTTCTCTGGACTGTTTAAATGTTACAATAAATGTCACTGTCAGTCATAAATCAGTCGCTCAAAATCAAAAGCATGCATGGACAGTGTCGCCCAGATTCAAACTATACAGAAAGTTCTGATTAAAATGATCTGTCTCTCACACACTCCATGTCTGTGTGTGTGTGTGTGTGTGTGTGTGTGTGTGTGTTGTAGTGGTCGTCTGATGCGGGACCGCTCCCAGTCCAGTTTCTCAGTGTCCTATAAGAACATGAAGAAGAGCCCGTCCCTGCAGTCGCTGGACAACATCTCCATAGACAGCTACCTGATGGAGGACGGAGACACGTACAGTCTGCTGGAGAGAGGTGGAGCAAACATCGATGCATTCGTACACACAGATATACTGCAAATAGACTTTTATTTATCCAAAGAAGGAACATTACAAGATATGATATGTAGGATTTTCCAAAAAACGAGACTCATACAGAAATAATTCCTCTCAATCATCACTTTCGACCCACTAGAAGTGTATTTTTCTGCAGAGACTCTGCCTGTATTTTCTTAATTTCTTCTTATTTTGCTGTTGGGAACATGTCAGAGTAAGTGGCACATATGCAAGAGGAGGTTACAAGAATCCCAAATACATTGCTGACAAAATGCAAATACAGCGAGGAGAAAGGGCAAGCGGAAAAGCTCGTTCTAGTATGAGTGAATCTGTGGTTGGCTTTAACTTTTACTGTTGAGTGTTTTTATTAAGTAACTGACAGATCCTGCGTAGTGCAGGCTGTCTAAAATGCGTTGAAATATCTTAAATACAATTTTTAAAGTAAATTTTAGGCCTCAAAAGTCTTTAAATAGTTCTAAATGTAATTTTTTTTAGGTTTAAAATGAAACAAATATTTCATCTAATTTCATTTATCAAGCTTTTAATTTCTTTTGTCAGAAAAGGTTAAGATTTTCTGCATGAATGTGTCCACATGTCTGATGTTCAAATCTTTAAATCTGCCGCTGAACCTGATACTTTTTACTAGTCTTTTTACTTTATACTGCACTAAACCTGGGGTCAAAATGTAGATTTACTCACTCTTCTAACCACATAAAATCCTACATAAAACCTACCTCTGCACAGGACTACATAAAAACCACATACCTGCATACTCACCTGCACTGTCTGAATCAGAAAAAGATGATTTGTCCGACCTTGAATTTGGTTAAAAATTGTCTTGGAAAGGTCATAAAAGCATTACATTTAAATGCTAAATACATTTCTGTAGACACCCTGTAGTTTAGCTTTAGGTTAGTTTATTATTGTCCAGCCCACAAGGACATTTTGGACACCTGAAATACAAAGATACTGAGAGGCAAAGTATGGTGGGAGTACGGTCGGAAAAAAATTATTGTAGTTTTAAATGTTTTTTACCATATGCTGTCTTTCATGGAAAAATTGAAATGAATACTAACACAGTAGAGTATATTTTTCAGCAGCAGTAACTGTACTGACCAGAAGGTGGCAGCATCGCTCTAATGTGTCAGTAAAGCCTGACGGTGCTTACAAGTCAAATGTGAGTAATATTTCTCAATCTTTTCGTGTGCCACAGATGATGTGTCCATCTCAGGCTTCAAGGACGCCATCAGTGAACAGAGTGCCACTGAGAGCGCTACGGAGGCAGTGATTGGTCAGGAGCAGGAGGGAGGCGTGTCCCCCGACACTGTCAGCGCCACCTCGCAGAGCATCGATGATCCCACCAAAGATATTGTAAGATACTGAAACTTTAAGAAGTCAAAAAAAAAAAAGGCTGATATTGTCTCCACATTGATTATTGATTATATGAGGTCCTTGAAACATCATGGAAAGTTTTGAAATTTTGTTTGTGAAAGTGTGTGGGAAGCCTGGAGTCAGAATTTTACACACAATAAGAATATGTTGATTGTTTTTGTTTGTGTCTCTCCTCCAGGTGTCGGTGCTGGTGCTGAAGGTGCAGTCGGTGTGTGTGGGCGTGGAGGCGGTTGGCGAGAGCACGGCCGTGGCTTTGGAGGTGGGCCGGGTCACACCCAGCCAGCTGGGCAATGTCAGCCTGAGACAGTACCTTAGCAACCGCAGCCTGGGTAAGACAAGACTGCGTACACGGTTTATTCTGCTGAAATCTGGTGCTTTCTTTTTAGCTCTAATATGAATTGTGTTCTAATACAACAGGCTTTTTTTGTTGTATAATTTCAAGTTTGGATTCACATTTTTTCTCACTGCTGACTTTCTTGGCCTTGGAAAAAATATTCTTCATCAAAATGGGACCAACTTGGTAAATAAAGGTTGAAAAAATAAATAAATAAAACAAGCTGTAGTAAACAGTAAATATTTAACACCAGGCACTGACTTACTAATTTAAAACCAAAATCACACTGTGAACAAACAAGAAGACTGAAATATTTGGAGGCGTTGGGATGAGAAAAGCAACCTCTATCCCCTTATGTAAAGCAAAATAAAAAAAAATCTAAAAAAAAGTAAAGATTCTGCCAGATTTGGAGCTGAGTTACATAGTCGCATCCTTCATGCAACATGAAGCAAAACAGTTTATGGAAATGTGACTTTATTTTGAAAAGCACTGAGTATAATACCACTACCACTGTGACTCAGGGTGACAAATAATTTCCATGCATGGTCTCATTAGTTTGCAGAATTGATATGAAGCCTGATTTGACAGTAATGAAGTTTGAACATGCTACACAGGACTTTTAATATTTGTTTGATATTCCTGTCTACACTAAACTTCCATACAAATATTGTCAAATTGAAAAAATCAACTATCATCTTTTTTCAAATCGTAAATTGGCAAAACACTGGAACAAGCTGCTCCTATTTTAACTGGTGAGGGATTACATAAAAGAAATCCACCAAAATAGACTTCTGTTCAAGTATTCTGCAGCCTGTTTTTTAGGTTCAAACTGTTGGCTGAAGATGAAAGTGAAGGGACATTTGTCAAGATTTAAGCACACAAGTAGGGCAGCTACCAGACAAGAAAGAACAATGTGGGAAATGACTGCACTGTGTGTGTGTGTGTGTGTGTGTGTGTGTGTGTGTGTGTGTGTGTGTGTGTGTGTGTGTTTTGGGGATTGAGACCAAAGCCAAACATTTGTTTTCCTCTGTGGATTATTTTTAGTTGATCTTTTATGGTTTCGCTTTATTTGACAGTAGAGAGAGTGAAAAGCAAACAGGAGGACAGAGAGAGGAAGGACATGTGTGATAAAGGTCCCAGGACAAACCTGAAGTTGTGTTGCTGGTTTTTAAACCACCAGGATGTTTTATAACTGACTCCATATCATGATTAATGTTTGAGAGGTCCTTTTGAGTGTGTAACATCTTTGACACAGTATTTTACGCACATAATTTTAACACATTTTGTGCCTACTGCCCACCACCAAGTGATGTGTTGTAAAGAGGTTGTATCCATTTCATGTATTTCTGTGAGACCGTGTTGTTCAACCACAACAGATGACAACAGGAGCGGGAGCTATTTTTACAATCCGTTAATTGTTTAACCCTTTGAGCGCTGAGCAAAATGGCTTGATGTCCTTGAAAACATGGGAAAAATAGAAAGAAAAGTTCTGCAAATTGCAAGAAATTTGTAGATTTGGAAAAACATTTATATAAAATGCTAGTGAAAAATGTATGTCCTAAAACTATATTTATCATTATCATATTTATATCTTTAAATGTATTGATTTTTTTATAATAAAATTATTATTTTTGAAAGCTTTTTAAGGTCATTTACTTGTTCTTTAAAAAAAAGAAAAAATGCTCTTTTTTTCTCTTTGTTTTCATTGTTTTTCTTGTACTTTTTACTATTTTGGGGTCATTTCTTCTAAACTTGCTGTTTGCCTTTTATCCCTGTTTTTGAAAGAAATCAAGCCAATTTGCTCATTTTTTTAAAGGGTTAAGTCAGTTTTCGTGCAAAAATGCCACATAGTTGATGGGTCAAGGTCAAGGAATGAATTGCTTTTCTTGGTCTTGTAGTGAAAAACACTGAATATTTGTGGGTTTGGGCCTGTTTGCTTGGATAAAGCATTTAATGACGTCACATTTGGCTCTAGGATATTGTTATAGTAATTTTGCACTGTTTTCCAGTGTTTAATACATCAAACAATTTCTGGATTAATTGAGAAAATAATCGGCAGATTAATCTATAATGACAATAATAGTTAGTTGTAGCCCTGAACTGAATTAATTAATCCTTTAAACCCTGGATCAACATCAGTTTTGTTGTACTTTGTTTAGACACCTTTAACAAGTTTTTAAACCTCTGAAATGTGAGCAAATTTGGTTTAATTTCTTTTGAAAACATGAAAAAAGGCAGTTAGCAGCTTGGCATGCAATGTTTCATAAATTGCAAAAAAAAGTAAATAGGAGACAAGACAATGACTTGAAAAATAGTTTTTAAAAAAGTGTGAGAATCATTAGAAAATTTTCAGATAACAAGGAAAAAATATCAAGAAAACTATGTTTAGATTTATTATGACTGTATTTAAAATTAGGTTACAGTAAAATATATAGTTTTATTTATTATTTTATATTTATTATTTTATTTTAGCACACATTTTTTTTTACTTTTCTTTTTCTTTCTCATTTCAGGTAGTTTCTTGCAATTTTTTTTTACTAATTTCTTGCATTTTTTTGTCATTTCTTTTAATCACTCATTGCCTTCTTTCCCACGTTTTTGAAAGAAATCAAGCCAGTTTGCTCAGGTTTCAAAGGGTTAACATTATTTCAAGTACAAACACTCACTGACACACACACACACACACACACACACACACATTTGCACACTAACACAGTCACCCCCTCCTTTTATTTACCTTGCCATAACTCCCCACAGGTATGGTGTGTTCAGTACCAATACCTGCTCAAAGCAGCCAAGGTAAACTGCTGTGTGTTAATTCACCATCTGTAACTTAACATGCATGCTTGCCTCAGTGTGTCTTTTTCCACCTGTGTGTGTGTGTGGGCACACAGACTGCGTGTCCGTGTGTTTTCTTCCAGAACGTCCTCTGTCAAATCTCATTTCCAGACTCGACGGCATGCACTTGAGATGCACATAGATCCGGCGTGTTGCAATGCAAGCGATCGCATGAAGTGACTGCTCATTTTTCAGCAGCGGGGGGTGTTTATGTGACATTGAGATCTCTTTCCTCCAGTGTGTGTGCGGCACTTAAGAGAGGTTAAATTTGACAGTAATGGAGTGAGTGGACCCATTATTTGCCACATTAGGGCCCACAAGCTTTGACGCAAGTGTGTGTGTGTGTGAGAGAGAGAGAGAGAGAGAGAGATTCAAATTAACTGCAACCATAGCACAGACTGGTGTTATCCCTGAACTTCTCATTCGCTGCTTTGTCTAATTTGTCCTCTCTCTCTCCGTCTCCCCCACCTTCCTCATCTCTCCACTGCAGCAGACTTTGCAGTTTCAGTCCAGTGATTCAAGCAATGAGAGAAACGCTGGCTTTACCCCTTACTGCCTCTCCTCCTCCCCCTTTTCCTATCTCACAAGAGCAATCCCTCCTCCTCCTTTCCTCCTCACTCTTCCCTCCAGCTCCTACTCCATCTTCCTACTAATCCTCTGTCATTTAACCCACCCCTCTCCACCTTTTCTTCCCTTCATCTCCCTCCCTCTTCAGGCCATCTTTTCCTCCCTCCTGTCTTATCACAGTCACTCAGTCCCTGGCTGCTGGCTCCTTCCCTCCCTCTCTCTCTCTCTCTTTCTCCTCACCCACTCCCATCTTTTTTCTCTCCCTCCATTTACCTCGACCCTATAGCCGCCCAGGATTGAGAGAGAATATGTCATTTTATCTGAGAAAAGCTGACAGCGTTGTGTATGTGTGTATGAAATTGCTGTATGGTATTAACCCTCTGCTGACTTTCCTTCAGAGAGCATATAAGGGGATGTGATTCTCACAGTCATAATGAGGAGATTTCTTTCTTTAAGTGGCCATTTTCATGCCTTGCTGAGTGTTTCGCCTGTTAAAAAAAAAAAAAAAAAATTGTGCCCGTAATTGTGTGCTTGCCAGCTCATTTTGTGTGTAAAGTTTGTATGAAAGGAGGGTTTTAATTACCCTCCCACTTAGGTTTAACACCTCTCAACCTCGACTTTCATCAGTTTGTGTCTTCTTTCTCTCTGTCCTCACTTTCACCTACTTTACCTCTTTTTTCCTCAATAAACAGGAAATGTGTCATCGCATTTTGGATTACTGAATGGGCTTACGGGGCACAGCTCAGGGGCCCAGAGAATCAGCGGGCCAGAGACTCTGTTTGTAGTTGTTTGATTTTTCAAACATTTCAAAGACATACTTAACAACCACAAAGGACCATAAAACCACTACAAACGCACTCCCAAAAATGCTGAAAAACAAAAACAAAGAGACCAAAAACAACCAAAAAAGCAGAAAATGACCACAAGGCAATGTGTAACAACTGCAAAGAGAGGTAAATGAGCACAGAGTGGAATAAAACAACCACAAAGGCCCATAAAATGATTACAGAGAGGGGAAAAATGACCAAAAAAGGGATGGAAAACAGCTACAAAGAGACATAAAAATGATCACAAAGAGACATAAATAAATCACAAAGAGATGTAAAATAACCTCAAAGAGAATTAAAACATCAACCGAGATTGAAAACAACCACATTGATATGTAGAACAACTATATTAAACAACCACAAAGAGACACAGATCAACTACAAAGAGACATAAAACAACCACAAAGGACATGAAATAACTGCAGGAGACACAAAGCAACCACAAACAGACACACAAAATAACTATAAAGAGACAAAAAACAACCCCAAAGAGCTACAGACACACAAAATGGCCACAAAAAGATGTAAACCAACTACAGGAGACACAAAACAACCACAAAACACACAAAACAAAACATTTACAAAGAGATGTAAAACAATTGAAAAGAGGAACATAAAGACACAAAATGACTATGAAGACACACACATATATCACATTAAGGTGCAAAAAAAGCATAAACATGCACACAAGACATACTACACAGATAGAAGACAACCACAAAGAGACACAAAATAAATAACACAGTTTTGTGGCTCTTTCAGTCATGCTCCTGTGTAGGAGGGGGGGGGGGCTTTTAGATGTCTGTGCCCAGGGGCCCTCTGTCTCATAATCCTTCGATGCATTTTGTGACACTAAGAGTTCAAATTCAGGTCATTCTTAATATTCACCATCATATCCTCCGCAGTTTTCCGCATCTCAGATTCTTTTTGTAGAGTGTCTTAATTCAGGAAAAGGGAAAAAAAGAAAAAGATTCAGTGGTTGGAACTTCACTCTGAATCCTCAATACTGAGGTGGGAGTTTCCACCGAACCCTCTAATCCCTAGTCCTCGGAAATAATTAAACATCACTGCAGCGAGGAGCCCGTGGGATTGTACAGAATCGAGACTCTCCTTCAGCCCACCTTTTTCTTAATTCTTTCCTGCTTCTCTTCCTTCCAGCTCACTTTGCTTTTTCTCTGTTTCCAGCTTTCTCTCCCACTCCTCTTTCAGATATTCTGCTTCCGTCATCCCACCTTCTTCACCCTCGTTTAAACCTGACCTTAACATGCACCCTATTTTTAGTGAGTAAAATCATATAAAACAAAGCTGTAAATGCACTCAGTTTGTGCTGATGACTTACAGATACGTTTTAATAAACAATGATTGACTGAATGAATTAGACCTTTTTAAACTAGATTTTCCCAGCTGACCTGAAAGAGCTGTGGTTTTTATGATTGGCAGATGAGCAAATCACCCCCAAATTACATTTGATTACATACATTATGTATCTCATCATGCAGATGGGCCATCAAAATGATTTCACTGTTGAGAAAAAAGGATGAAATAGAAAGGAAAGTGATATATAGCATACTCAAAGATAATTTTTTTACAAACTAAACTGACCAATAATGGATTTTATAGGCAAATGCTGGTATTGACATTTCAGAGATTAAAGAAATTGAGCAATCTATTGGCCTTCTTTTAAACATAAACACATATAAAAATGTTATTTAGGGTTTTTGTTTGTTTGTTTGTGTTTTTATAAAAGAGTTACAGAGATATGTACTGAACAGGACTTTTTATAGTTAAATAAATAACGGTGTAACTGTGACAATAATTGCTGCAAAAACATTTTTGGCATCTCTGTACTGCAACTTATTGGCCAATATACACGATACCATTAAATCTGCGTTATGATAACATCAGCCAATATTTTGGCCAAGCCAAGTTATCTTTCTAGCTCTAAAAGCCCTGACACACCAAGCCGACAGTCAACGTTTTGTCAGTGTTGGGTTATTGGTGTGCATCTGTCGCCCTAGTTTTTTGGGGTGTGTCTCGCTCTAGTTTTTTGGGGGTGTGTCTCACCCTAGTTTTTTGGGGTGTGTCCCACTGCTTGGCACTCGTCTGCCCTTGTTGGCTTTTTTTCTGCCAATTCAGCAGGTTAAATCGGCGTCTAGAACGACTGAGTCCATCTGTGAGTGAAATCACTCTGATTGACAGTACAGTTTCATGCACAAGAAGAGAAGAGGAAGTGACAAAAGTAAACAAAGAGATTAAAGCAAAAGGGAGTGAAATTAAAACAAATTAGACTATATTTGGTAAAATCATTTTTTATGCCATTGACCTCTGTAGTTAAAATGGTTTGTAATTGTTTAATTATTCGCTACGAATCCTTTGTTTGCCACACAATAGTTTGCCTTCAGTGCCGCTGGTTCTTTGTTGTTTGTTTGGTTTTTCAGCCTTAATATCAAGAGATTTGAATCCTCACTTCACACTGTCTTTGATACACAGTTTTAGTCAAAATCGCACATGAAATATCAAACAGCACTGGTGCGGACGGACAGGAGAGAGGGGGATGCCCAGCGTCTGATTCAGAGCGTATACAGGGAGTGAGAAATGTTTTTTCATTTTGGGTGTATTTTAACGTCAGGTGTACGTGTAATTCAGTTTAATCATTTCTAACTGCACTCCGCCTACAAGACACTAAAGCTTTTAACCACAGCCTCCATCTCTTCCCTGCAGGTGGTGGTGAGATCAACTCTTCATCTGTCGGGGGCCGCCACAGTCCAGAGGTGCGTGCTCGCCTCGAGAGCGGGCCCTGTGCCGCCGCTCATTCCCCTCTGGCTGAGCGCAACGGATTCTTGCAGCTGCGACTCGACGGATACCAAGCCAGCTTCTTGATGTCCACGCTGCGGAACCTGGCTCACTTCCTGGAGGACGACTCTGCGCCACAGGTGCTGCCCATGGAGATCAGCGTCAGGGACACACACATCAATTTAAAGGTGAGAATCCCTTTTTGTGTAGCGGTGGGATTCCAGGTCCTTGTTTTCAGTTGCTTTTGTGTAACTCTGAGGTTATTGTGCCAGAAATACTGGACACCTGCAAGATTTCTTCTTCTTGTTTTCATGCCTCTGAACCAGCGATAGCCGAGGCCTGAGACATCATAATCTGGGGTTGTCCATCTGTCCAGGCTATTTTTGTGAATGCTGTGAAGGAACATCTTCAAATTAATCACAAACATTCACTTGGACTCAACGATGAACTGTTTGGATTTTAAGGTCAAAGGTCACCATCTGTCTCATCCTTGTGAACTGGATATCTAAAAAAAACCTTTTAAGGAATTTTTTTTTCAAGTTTGGTACAAATATTTACTCGGACTCAAGGATGAACTGATTAGATTTTGGTGGTCAAAGGTCAAGATCACTGTGATCTTGCATCCATCTTGTTCTTGAGGGAATTCCTTCAAATTTGACACAATTGTTCGAGTGGCCTTAACAATGAGCTGATTATATTTTGGTGTTCAAAGGTCAAGGTCATCATGACCTTGCATCTGTCTCATTTTCATGAATGCAATATCTGAAGATGGAAGAAGATTTGAGGAAATTCCTCAAATTTGGCACAAACGTCCTCTTGGACTCAAGAATGAACTCATTAGACTGGTGGATGAAGATCAAAGGTTAAGGTCATGGTGACCTCATAAAACATGTTTTTGGCCATAACTCAAGAATTATTACACACACAAATGTCTCATAGAACATAATGATGAAGATCTATTTTATATCCAGAGGTCAAAGGTCAACGGTGACATCATCATGATCTGCAAAAAACACTTTTCTGGTCATTGCTCAACATTAAAAGTCAGGGGCAGTAGGGGAATTTTGATCAGATACTAAATTGGTGACACTAATCCTGAAACTGTGCTGCTTGTGGAGATTTTCCGTGTAGAGATTTCGTGTTTTCACAGACATGGACGTAAACTGTAAGTGGAACTTGACTGGTGCGCCGAGGCATACAACCGAGTAACGGTATTTCTTGTTTCCAATCGTGTTGCAGTAATAGACCCCATAACTCACTGTCGTACAGAGCAGCAGCTTCTTTAAAAAGTTAAATATTTTGAACCACGGCCTAATTGGATTTAGGATTTTAACTGAATGTTTAATGACACAGAAAAGCGTCTCTGTCCTCTCTCGGGTTCTTTCACAGGTGAGTAGATCTGCTGTGGAGCTGATGTGGAAACCTGGATGTGATTTTTTTTTTCTCCCCCTCCTCCTCCTCCATGCTCACACACATCAAAACTTACCACTCTCAACATGTGCTGTCTCTGCTGCAGGACGACGATCCCCGCGACAATCCCTCCGACTCTGAGCCCTCGCCGATCATCCTGCATGTGGACAGTCTCGTCATATACACCGGAGAGACGACGGCTCCTTCTCTATAGGAGGTGAGAAACGCGCTCACATTTTTTTATCTGCCAGATATTCCCACCTCCACTTCAGCGCTGATTCACTGCCGTTATATAACGTGTCCTATTAAATACTTTTAAGTCCATGCTCGGTACATCCACACCTCCAACCTCCTTTCTGCTGTCTCTCTTTCTGCTCACAGTGGACACCGCAGCGGAGACCAACCCAAGGAAAGAAGGACCGTTAAATGACAGTGCTCTGGCTCCGGTCCCTGAGGTTATGGGTGGCGTCTGCGGTGTACCAAGGCTACACAGACCCAAGCCCCGCCCACCAGCCCTCCTCCATCTAGCAGAGAAAAGGTGAGACGCACGATGAAAGCACACTGTGGGGGTTTATGAGAGAAGAATACAGTCAGAAAGTGTTTCCCTCAACACCTTCAGACAACCTTAAACATGACGATTTCAGCCAATCACATGTGGCCGCAGACGTTTTTCTCTTCTTCTGTTTCTCTCCAACTGCTGAACATGAAAGAGATTTTATTCTGACTGATCGCTCCGGAGGACGATATATAAAAAGATGCCAAATTTTGGTTTTGCCAAGCTATTCCAGTTTCCTGCTTGGCTTGCATTTTGTTTACAGTGGGAGTGATATTTATTAATTTATACAGGATACAAGCATTACATTTTCAAAGGGAAGATTGAATGTGAACACTTACATAATGCTGTTTAAGTCATCTGATCAAAACAGTAAAACAGGATGTTTGTCATTTCCTTTCATCCCGAGCTGTTTGAGCATTTTTTTGGGGGGGGGGGATCTGTCACAGGCGGCGCAGGTAGCCCTGGCGAAATGTTTTGTTCTAACAGGACGCAGCATTTATCACAAAAATTCACAAGCAAACATGGATTGTTCTGTTTGAATAAACTACCAATATTGTAGTTTTCCAGGTCTTTTTAAAAGAGCCAAAATTTGGGATTAAGTTCAGAAGCATCTCATGAAGCAGACATGTGGTGGCAATTTTTTTTATTCCTCCACACCGGTGACAGCCACGACCAGAGGCGTGGTTTTTAGGTTATCTGTCTGTCCCATTCTCGTGAACACAATATCAGACAGACATGGCATATAAACTGCAACTTCACTGCTGTAAGTCCTGTTTTGTAATTATATATTATTTATATATATATGTATTTATATATTTTGAGATCTACAGTTAGACCAAAAAAAAAGGTCCAATTACTGGAAATTTTATGGAGCTTTCATATCCATAAAAGCTCCTAAAATATGGGTTCCTACTGTCAAAACCTGTGAAAGTCATGGAATTACACACTCAGATTTTCCAGGTTTGTAAAAGTCATGGAATCAGTAAAAATCATTGAAAGTTTTGTAGAAGTCATGGAATCAGTAAAAATCATTAAACGTTTTGTAAAAGTCATGGAATCAGTAAAAATCATTAAAAGTTTTTGTAAAAGTCATAGAATAAGTAAAAATCATTGAAAGTTTTGTAGAAGTCATGGAATCAGTAAAAATCATTAAAAGTTTTGTAAAACTCATGGAATCAGTAAAAAGCATTAAAAGTTTTGTAAAAGTCATAGAATAAGTAAAAATCATTGAAAGTTTTGTAGAAGTCATGGAATCAGTAAAAATCATTGAAAGTTTTGTAAAAGTCATGGAATCGGTAAAAATCATTGAAAGTTTTGTAAAAGTCATGGAATAAGTAAAAATCTTTAAAAGTTTTGTGTAAAAGTCATGGAATTAGTAAAAATCATTGAAAGTTTTGCATAAGTCATGGAATCAGTAAAAATCATTGAAAGTTTTGTAAAAGACATGGAATCATTAAAAATCATTGAAAGTTTTGTAAAAGTTTTGGAATTAGGATGTTTTTTTGAATGAAATCGTTGCAGTAATCTTCCGTGAATTACTGTTATCGTAAGGTTAACTGTTACAGAGATCTGTGAGGTGGTAAATCTATTTTTCATTTATTTTTTTGAACCTCGAAAACAAGCAAACACACTACCTTCTTGGCTGTTTGTTTCCAGATGCTGGTGGAGGAAAATGAATGTTTGAAAGTGGAGCTTTCCCGAGCCAAGATGGCGCTGGCTGAGGCTCAGATGGAGAAGGACTCGCTACTGCACCGCATGAAGAGCCTCAAAGTCAACACCAGCTAGACGCGGCTCTCTCTTCACACCCAGCCAGTCAGTCCGACCCTGGTAGGCGGGACGGGTCGGCAAATAATCAAAGGCAACATCAACAAGCAAACAAAAGCGGGATTTCTTGACTAAAACGGCTCCTTTACGCGCTTATCTGTTGAGTGAGCCACCATGTGACTTTAGACTTCAAAATAATTCCCTCATAAAGCAATGCAGAGTCTGCGAGAAGACTCAAAAATACACGTTTTTACACGCTTGTCGTTTTACGTTCTCCACTTTGGAGGCTCATAGAAGGGAGAAATTAAATTTAATAATGTGTGTTTGTGTGTGTATGTGTGTGTGTGTGTGTGTGTGTGTGTGTGTGTGTGTGTGTGTGTGTGTGTGTGTGTGAAAGAAGGAGGATCTATATCCGTGGTCGTGCCTACAGAAAACCCTTTCCACACTATTCCCGTTGTGCAAGTGAAAAAGAATCACAGCTAACCTTAGATGAGCTTCATTCAGTCCTGCGTACGAGGGAGCGCTGAATGTCGTATCTTCAGAGGGAATGTCTTATTTTGCACCGCACAGAAATTAAAACGTTAGTGCTTTCATATTCAGAGGGGACGAGACAAATCACGCTCTCGCTCGTCCTCCGAGTATGTACAGTGTACATTGTATAAGAATGTGAACACACGACTATTTTCTTCAGAACTTTGAATGGTTAAATGCAGTGTTTCATGTGTGTGTTTGTCTCAGCCGGAACAAGCATTTCATTACAAGTAGAAGATACATTTATATATCAGTCAGTTCCACAGCTTTGTCAGCAAAATGCCCCACAATAATGTCTGTACCCCCCCCCCCCCCCCCCCCCCTCCTATTTTTCTATGTGTAAATACTTCACACGTGCAGCACTTTGAAAACTTATGTACATACAAGCAGAACTGTGAGAGAGAACGAGTTGAGCCGACGAGCGGAGAGAGAAAAATTAAGGCACATTGAAGCTGCCGGACTTCATATATATGTGTGTGTCTTTATGTGAACTTCTAATCTGCCATGTGTGATTTTTTTCACAGATAAACGTCGACCATTTCTGCTGCTGTTTCATGCTTCACGCGTGTGTGACGACTTCAGGGGGAAACCCCCCACGAGTAGATTATAAAAACGACTGACTTCTAACAGCACATGCTTTGACACAGCACAAAAGACTATAAAAGGACAGTTTTGAGGTCTCAACGGTTAAAAGTAGATCACATCCATCAGGCTAAATATGCAACTGTCATAACCTGAACTTCAGCTCGGCCCAGTTCACTTCAGTTTACTATCTGGTTCTTGCAAAAGTTATGAAACGCAACTCCGCACAAATGTGGTGTTAAGACTTCAGAGTTTTTAAACACGATTGTATGTGAGAGGAAAATCTGTCTTTTTCATGTTTTTTCCTCCGTTCATAGCAGCCCTTCTCCCCTCTCTCTGGGAAACTCCCCCCTCTGAAACCCTGTGGAGGAAAGAAATGACACGAAAAGTAATAAGTTGTATTTTGTCTGTCAAAGCTGCTGAAATACTGATGAAAATTAAAAAAGGGTCTCCAATTTATGACGTTTCACTTTGGTATGTTTTGGATGTGGATTTATTTGCAAACAGTTTGCTTTTTATGCCTTTGCAGTGTTAAGTTTTTCAAAAAAAAAAAAAAAATAATAACATGACTTCCAAATTCACAGGCATTTTTTCTTTAAAAAAATGTTTGTTTGGTTTTTTTTTTTTTTCTTTTAAAATTTTGGGTGATTTAAAAAAAACAATTGTTTTTTTTTTTTAAATTTAATTAATTTAAATTTTTTGTTGATTTTATTTTTTCTTTACAAATTTTTGGGTGATTTTTCACATTTTCTGGTGATATTCTTTTTCCCTAAATTTGTTTTGTTTCTCTAAACATTGTTTTTGTAATTTTTAAATATAACATGTCTTCCAAATCGCAGACCCACCAGAATGAAAAATGCACAAAATGACACCACTTATCACAGCCACACACTGTAAAAACAGAAATTGTTGTTGGATTTTCAAATTTCCAACGATCTTGAACACATCACTTGGGAAGAACACTTCATGCTGTTATGCTTTGAATGTAATGAAATATACAGAAAATATTTTACTTGGAGTTTTTAGTTCACTTGGTGATAGAAAAGGGTCCTATTTTCAACCAAAACACACCACTTTATCGATTTACTTCAATACATCCAAGATTTTCTTGCAATTGTCTTTAGAGCAAAAAAAACCAACTCTACACAACTTTTTCTGCATATACTTTAGTACTTCTCATGAACTGTAAACAGACTTTCATGTGTAAAAATATGGTGAAGTTTCCATACAATATCATTTCAAGGTCACAGAGTACATGTTGCCACAAAATATAGCGTGGAAAATAATAAATATGTAAAACAAACCAGTCAACAGTAAGCAGGCGCTCTGAAATGGTCCCATGAGGAAATCCCACATGACAAGATTTTGAGTAAACACAGATTGTTATGTGCTGTTTCAGTAAAAGGCGTCACATCTGTTCTCTGTAGCTGGATGAATGCACAGAAAACTGACTTACCACCTTAAATAGGAACGTCGCATTGTATTTTTTTAAAATTGTTTGTTTGTTTTTCTGGGTTACAAAGAAAAAGTCAGAAGAAAAAGTGCAGAAATGATGCAAAAACTCATTAGTTTGCAGTCAGAACAGATTGTTGTATCTTGTTGAAGCCTGTAGCATGAGTTCATTTTATGCAGCATTTCAGAATTAATTGCAAAAAAACAATGCTGAAGTTTGCTCTGGTGATAAGTGGAAACAAGAAATAAGTGCAGCCTCAAATGAGCCGCGCTGAACCGCTGCAGGAGAGCGTTTGGACTTTGTGCACATAAATGGTCATGACATTTTACGACTGGAGCGCTGCAGTGAGTCATAGAAGGGCATTAACTGTTGCTGTGTGTGTGTGTGTGTGTGTGTGTGTGTGTGTGTGTGTGGGGGGAAAGTTCTGCTCTGCTGCTATTTACATGGACAGCTGTTTACATACTGTAGCTTAATGTTTCTGCGATGATGGCTGTTTCACAGTGCAGCACTGTTTATGCAGGCAAAGCACATTCGTTTATATACTGTGTGTGTGTTTTGTGTGTTGTGTGTGTGTGTGTGTGCCAGCACCATGCACAGCTGGATTGTGGGTAATAAGATGAAAGCGAGAGGCATCATCAGGTTGTGTGTTGGCTCACTGTTTCCCTGCTTTCTGTTTTATTTCTCTGCCGTGGCCTCGTGCAAATACAGTGATGCCGTAATAAAATTAATGATGGCTGAATTCCATTTGGCTGCTTCAGTTTACGTCACGAGAAAAGGTCTAATCACGGCGCTCTGTATGTGCACCGCCTTTAACAAGTTCCAGCTTCTCAGACTTGAGGGTTTTTATGTCTCACTCTTTTTATTATATCAATGAAATGTTTCGATTGTTTGTGGGAATATTTCTCTTAGATCTTCAACACAAAAGGAAATTAAACAATTAAATTGTAAAGATTATGCTGATTTGATTTGATAATATGATTTTTCAACATATTGCAAAAACATATAAAGGTCCAGTGTGTAGGATTAAGGGGGGTTTAATCAGTTTGGTTTAGATATTATTTATGGTTTTTAATGTTTAAATAATCTGGTGTGTGTGTTTTGGAGAGGAAGATTATTTGGCTCCCATTAAAAATACTGAAGGAATTCTAACTGGGAGAAGTTTAGACTGGTTGCAATCTGCAATCCTCACCACTACATGCCACTAAATCCCCCTAAATCCTACATACTGGACCTTTAAATCAATAATAATAATTATATATATGTTGTTTTTTTTTATCTGTGCCAATATTTTTGTCTTGGCTATTTATAATATAATTGAAATTCAACAGTTAATTTGTAAATAATATCATGAAAGAAAATGTGAACCATTTTTCAATTTTACAAATTAAATAATTACTCAACATTTTGCAAAAATAATCTACATAATAAATGATGGCAAAGATAATAATTACAGCACCCTATAAATTAAATGTCACTGCAGCAAAATAAAGTTATTTAACTGCAATAATCATTCCTAAACAATGTCCTTGTTAAAATAACTTATGCTGAAACATTAAGCTGACTGATGAGTTCGGCCATCAAGAGAAAATTAATCAGTAATATATTTATTTTTTCATAATTGGCTTATTGTCTAATTTATATTTCAAGAAGAAAATATTTTAAAAAATGTGATTACAGTGATTACAGCATTTTAAATGTTAAAATTTGCATTTTCTGCTCATAAATGAATATGTAATTAAATTTATTTTGTGTGTGTGTGTGTGTGAATTGAACAGGTACAAACATGCATTTTTTTTTTTAAATACAACAATAATTAGCAGATTAATCAGTGATGAAAATAATCTTTCTCTGAAGCCCAAAAATCATTTGAATCAGTCACAACTCGTTTTTACGAGCTGAGCCGTCAGACCTAACAGCTATAGGTGAAGCACGTGAAGGCAGCGCCTCTCTTTAAATTCCAATTAAGCAGCAGAGTGAAGCCATCAGCATGTCCCAGCATGCACCGGCGGCAAAGTGGGGGCGTAGTGGAGGAGGAGAGGGTGTGTTTGTTTCTCAGGCTGTCAGTGGACAGATCAGAATATGTTAAAAAAAAAAAAACATCCACTGCCTTCATTCTCATTCATACAAACCCTGCTCTGACTACACAGAGGGGCTATTTTAGGATCTCACCTGTCTCCATTCAGCTGCAGCGGTGAGCACACCTCCAGCCTGGAGCCGAGCTGCGCATGCGCGTCGCTGATAGAATAAGTTAATATTGTGAGTGGAAACAAACAATAAGCGCATCTGGTGGGTCTGAGTGTGACTTTTTGAAGAGAGTAACAAAGGCATCGCCTCCTGTTTGGTGTTGTGGCATCACCATCATCATCATCCACGCCCAGACTGTACACTTAGTGTGGAATCAGCGGAAGACGGCGGCTTGGCTTTCAAAATAAAAGCTTGGATTCGCACAAGGAAATGTCATTTAATGCGTATTTAGCTGTAAATAGCAGCCAAAGCAAACATGCTTGTCCAAGGTTTCTAATTAGGAAATGCAAGTAAAATCCCCAGTGGCCCCAGAACTCCAGGGCCCCGACAAAAAAAAAAAAAAAAAAAAATCCAAACAGTGTCAGGCTATGAGGCTATGATAAATGGTGTGGCTTTTGAGATTTCTTTTTAAAGAAAACATGCTTTTCAAACCCACTTTGCAGATTTTGGAGTTCTGATGGTATTTTAAATAAATACAAAATAGACAATTTGATGTTAGATGTCCCTGCCAAATCAAAATACATAACTCCCTTCCCAGTGCCTAAAAAAAATAATATAATATATATTTATAATTATCAAAATACATTTATATAAAACAAAATGAAATTACAATAAAAAATAGGTAAAAATTCCACCAAAACATGTCAGCACCAAACATATCTAAATATTGATTAGATTAAAAAAAAAAAAAAAAAAAATCCCCACACAAACTCATTTGGTCTTCACTGCTTGTTTGATTAGCATTATTTGTCTAACTTGAGTTAGCAAGCAGGTTTGTTGTTGGTTTAAAGGACTCCTGAGCATGTGTTAATGTGAAGTTGCATAAGGAAGTCAATTACTCTGAGCTTTTTGGAGAAATTTCTCTTATGAGGTCCTGAATACCACAAGAGGGAAGCGTGAAAACGGACTCTTCTGGTGAACAAGGTAAACACATCTTGCTAACTAATTTAGCTAACATAGCTCTCTGGCTAGCTCGTTAGCTTTATGGGCAACTCATAAATTGTAGGAGTACATAATATTGAAATACATAATAATACATATATTTACATATAAAAGTTTTTGACAATTGTTAGCATTATTTTAACTCTTACCCTTACCTTTAATACAAACAGAACAACGGAAAATTAAGTTATAGCTAATGCTACCGTTACTACATAGCTAGCTTGCTAACTAGCTAACCGACATTCTGAGGTCTGTTGGTGAAGTTTGTATCAGGAGAAAATAAATAATCTAAATAAATAGTGAAAACTTTTGGTGATATCGCTACAAAACTTCCGTAGTTAATTACTTACCCTAAGATATATTTTTATATTACAAGATTTCTTGTATTTTATGTTTAAGTATGCAAATTGAGCATTGTCATACTGAAAAAGCACTGATTTGCACTTTATTATGCAACTTACATTAAGACAGTTATTTTTTTGTATTGCAAGTTTTCTGAAATTTGATATTTGATCATGCAAATTATGCTCTATCAAAAAAGTTTAACTATATTTTTTATTGAAGTTTCAACTGCTCATAAAAAATGCACATCAGTATACAAATATACTTCCCATCAGACAATCACACACTCCCACAAAGTAAATAAAAAGACAAAGACAATAACATAATAATACGTTTAATGATAATAGGAGATTTCAAAACAACCGAAATACATGAATTAATTAGGTTAGAAATAATAAATAAATAATGAAGTAGAAATAGAAATAAAAAAAAACAGGAGTAAGTTATATAATTAACATCAAGCTATGATTTAAATAAATGAGAAATGATAAATGAGATTTAAAAAAGGCAGGATCAACACTTCCATGTTATCTTGTAACATTTCCCTTTCAGTCAGCATTACATGCCTCATTGGCCATGAAGGACATACATGAGTCCTTCTGTTTATGCATTATCTAATTAAATATGCTCTTTCCAGAACATAGATAAGAACTAAAATAAACACCTAAATGTGTATTTTGTCTTTTCACTTGTCCAAAATCTCAAAATTGACCAGTGCCTGAAAAACACCCAACATGCTTTCACCTTCACCCGGTGCCTCGCCTTTATTTTGAAATCTGTAACAGGAAGTTTACATTTGCATGGTGTCTAACTTGATACCTGTGTCTCAGGCAACACGGCGAGGCACCGGCCAGTGCGGTAGCTTCTGGGGAGAGAGGTGGAGAGTACAGCGGGACCGGAGAGCTTCCTTTTGCGGCGAAGAGGGTTTCACTTCCCGCCTGAAGTCAGCTGGAGCTTCGGACCAGACGGGAGAGTGTGCTCGGTCAGAGACGGAGTTTTCTTCTTTTAAGCCAGGGTTACTCTTTTACTTTACACTTCAGGGATTCGCTTCGGAGCCCCCGGTTCCCCCTGCTGAGCTTGTTTGCACTGAGGTTACACCGGGGAGCCGTGCACGTCAGCGTACTAACACAAGAGGAGATTACGGAGCCGTGCGTGTGAATGAACTGAGGTTACAAAGCACCGGGGGAGCAGTGCGCGTCAAACCTGCTCTGCAGCATCAATAACACCTATTTCACCGTGCAGCAGCATGCAGTGAGAGGAATCCTTTCAGATGCACTCCACACACTGAAGGAAGGGGTCGGAGGGGAGGAGGCAGGAGGGGGATATATGGGAGATTTGTTGGATTTTCATCACCCCGTCGTTGCAAACTTGTGTCCGGGATGGGGAAAGAGCAGGAGCTGCTGGAAGCCGCCCGGACCGGGAATGTCGCCCTGGTGGAGAAATTGTTGAGTGGAAAGAAGGGGATTCTGGGGTCAGGCTCCGGCTCCATCCCTCTGCCCAACCTGCTGAGGTAAGAAGCTGCTCTTATCTCCTTCTCATGACCGCTTAAGTGTCCGGGAAGCCCCAGGGGTGCTGCAGGGGATTCCTTGGGGGGGTTCCCATGCTGCAAAATTAGGCATAATTTAGCTTCATCATAGGTCAGTACACTAGAAATGAGACTCTCCCCCAAGCTGCAGTGTTGAGTGTGCAAAACATATTCAGTGTTTTCCATACGATGTCCCCGAGATTACAAAAAGAGAGGTGTTCAGAAGCTTTTTGCTGCATGACACATGAGCATAAGGCTTGTGATGCAAAGTCAAGAGTTGTGTGAAGCTAAGTGCACTTTAAGGCAGATAAAATTGCTGCAGGCTGCAAGCTAAACACACATAAGGCACATACAGTAGCTCTGACAGAATGTATTAAAGGTTAGTGATACCTCTGTCCTCTATAGATGCTGGTGTTGGCGAGCCACTGATGATTGAGCACAAAAAGAACAGACAGTACGTTCAGACTTCAGACTGTGAAAGCTGTCAATATGTTGATTTCTTAAACATGGGAATTAAAGAGTGTGATGTCGGATGATGGATGCATTTGTGATGACTGTAGTTTGTCGCTGAGTGTCTATATGCCTATTTTGTGTGGACCTTGAGTTACAAAAACCTCAATACTTTTCTGTTCTATGTATTTGTAATGACTAGCATTTAAAGTATTTTCCTCTATTACATTGATAAACTGAACCCTGAGTGCAGGGAAACTCAACTTGCTTTGCTTCTGGACGACTTCTGTAAAATGACAAGAGGCCATTGGCCATTTGCAGCAGGCCCATACATGTTTCTAGGATTTTAGGACATTTCTAAGATTTAGGATGTTTCCAGGATTTTAGGACATTTCAAGGATTTTAGAACATTTGTAGTATTTTAGGACATTTCTATGATTTGAGGACATTTGTAGGATTTTAGGATCTTTCTAGGATTTTAGGACATTTCTCAAATGTAAGGACATCTGTTGTATTTTGGGATGTTTCTTGGATTTTATAAAGTTTGTGGGATTTTGGGACATTTGTAGGGTTTTAGGACATTTCTTGGATTTCAAGACATTTTTAGTATTTGGGAGGTTTCTGGGAGTTTTGGGACATTTGCTAGGATTTGGGTATGTTTCTAGGATTTTAGGACGTTTTAAGATTTTGTGTTGTTTGTAGGATTTCAAGACATTTTTAGTATTTTAACTCTGAACTAGAAAGGACCTCTGTTGTTGTTTTGATGAACAAGCTCTATTTTGATGTTGTTTTTTGAACACTAGCACCTTAAGTATATGAAAAGTACAAAAACAATTCCTGGTGTGAACCACCGAATTTTTTTTGTGAATTACAAAATGGTCGGGAGGCCACCCGTCACCCGATCAGGGGCAAAATTTGCCCATAAGTGAAGTATCACTGCTTTAGGGATATTGCTGTTGTGTTTGCATGGCACTGTGTCTGTTCACATGATGCTGGGGAGGTCTGGCTTGTAGGATGTCCAAGTTGGCTGCAGAATGGCTCTGCATTCAAGCGCCAGAAAACAAACAATAAACAAACATGGGTTTCCTGAGAGGGTGACGTGGATTCTCTCTGAATCGGCTGCTTGAATCACTTGCCTCATTGCCTCCAAGAATAGGAATGTCAGCAAAGTGAGGAAATGTTTATGTAACAGGTGGCAAAACGTTAGATTACGTTATATTTCAGCTTTGCACCTTGAATTGCTTACACATGAATCAATGTTCTGATGAAAACAAATTAATTTTCTATTTAGTGATGTGACTGCATGGTGCTGATCATAGTAAATATTAGAAATCTTCCCAGGAATTTGCTTCCTTTTCCCTCTGAACTGAAACAAGGCAAAGGCTTCAATCTGGCTGCGAGAACAGTTGCTGAGGTTATTATCCTATCCTCCTCCTGCCCCTGCAGCCTCTCCCTCTCTCTACTGAGGCTGAGGCTGAGCCAGGTGATTAGGTGATGAAAGGCGGAGGCGTCCAAGAGGAGTACCGCCTCGGGGCCCTAAGCAGAGCGTCTCAAGACTGGGCTGAGGTCGCACACAGGCAGGGAGGATGCCAACCGCTCCTGCACTAAGCCGAGGGTTCATAAACTAGGGAGTCCTGCAGGTCCTCAAAGGACAAGAAGTGAAGTTGTATAACAAAGACAGCTTAATTTAAACATTAATTCATTGGCTCAGGATGTAGTTTCTGATCACAAGCTTCCCCCTCAGAACAGCGTTTTGAGCAGCCCTGCAGACTTCCAGTAGCACAGAGGCAGAAATGTCTGTTTTATGACGTTACATTTTGCAGCTGATGATCTTTTCCGCAGACCTTTGTTGTCCGTCTTCATTACAGACTGCATCAAGTGGTCTAGAGTATGTGGTCACCACTGCACATGGCACCTGTGTCGTTTAGTTTATGTCCGTGCGTTTCTGTTCCTCTTTTCTTGCAAATAATTTCCTCTCTCAAATAATAAATTGTTTAGGTAGGAAGGGATCATTGAAGCCACTTGCACGCTAGTGCTTTTAGTTGGTTCCCACATAATCTTCTATAAAAAAGAAGTAGGCTCAAAGCTATTTCCTAATCCCAACATGCATTTTTAAATGAAATATCTCAAGCTTTCTTTGAATAGTCATAAAATGAGGTACAGGCATTTATGTCTTCCCTCGGGATGAATTGTCATAACTTTGGTGATTCCACAACTTTATCTGTATCACCATTATCAGTTAAATTGTTAATTTATCCAAAACATTATCAAGATGGTCTTACCAGGCAACAAATATCTGCAAAGCTTTTACATTCCCATCAGCCTCAGCACTATGTATTTTGTGCTTATTGTCAAATTTAGCATGCAAACATGCTGAGCTAAACTGTCGCGACTACAGTAAACAAACTAAAAGTAGCTGAGAGGCTGCGACTGGGCCTGGTCTATTGTCTGACATACCAACAAAAAATATGACAATATCTAAAAATACATTCAAAAAATGTATCAATGAAAAGGAATTGGCTTATTATAACATACACAAACTTAAAAATAATCACAGCGATCAAAGAAAAGTGCGTCAACAAAAAATACAGCGACCCACCTCATCTTCTCTCCTATCAGGGGAAAGGCAGATACTCATATTGATTATTAATGTCACTGCCCAAATCCATGTGACCCAACTCCAATAACAGAATTCATGAAACTAATAAATAATATCCCAAAACACTAATAAAAAAACATGTAACAACTTTGCCTTAACCCTAAAATTAAACCTACGGAAACCTCAGATCTAACTGTAACTTCAATTAAGGATTATTATTTATTTTTTAGTGGTCATCAGTTTACCAAGATACACTCAGATTTTTGCTCCTTAGTACTGCTGGCACTGCAGTACTAAGCAGAAAATAACTTTTTCCTGACTGCATCATCAAAATTAAATTTAATTTGTACAACTAAAAAGTTGTAAAACATATTGACTTTTAGATCGACTAAATTATGCTCAACAACAAAAAGTTACTCAGATGGGGTGTGTGTGTGTGTATTCTGCTATCAATAAAGTATCTGGCGTCATGCCCAGCTTAAATGAGTTTATGAGGCAGCCTCTCAGTTTCCATGTACATGGATGTGAGACCAAATAAACAAATTATAGGAAAACATTGTTTACCCTGTGAACCTTCATACTTGTACTATTTAGTCTAGTTTGCCTAATTTTCTAGGCTTTAGAAATAAAACTAGTCAACTCAGCCCAACTACTTATTTTCATTAAACCAAAAATATTTCAGGATTTTTGTTCTGCATTCTTACGATGAACACAGGTCATGATATAAAGTAGAAAACTCATGAATGTGCACTCACAGCACAAGATGAGATGGTCACGTATAGCTCGCTAAAGCGCACAATCCCCATCTGGGCGCAGTACAAAATTTTAAGGGGGGCCCTAACTAAGATAGTGTCATAATAAACATCACCTGCTAAACTCAGCATGTGTTAGCATTGTAACTGTAAGCATGTTACCATGCTGGTGTTAGCATTTAGCTTAAAGCATTGCTGTAGACTTACAGCGTTGTACATTATATTTTTCTTTCTTTTTGAACTCGAAGGTACGCTGCTAACCTTGGCGATAGGAGATACTTACAAGTTCTGCTTACTGGAAATGCTGCAGAGCTTTCAGCCACATTTCATAGCCTTCATTAGGGCATTGAGTTTCCACAGTTGTCATGCAGATGGTTTAGTTACTATTTTTGAAGCAAAGCCAAAAATCTAGTTTTTAGTGTGCATATAAAATTTTATATATATAAACTGTTTCTGGGACTTCATTGTGTCACTTTTCCTGTGTGAACAAACTACACACTAAAAACTTGATTAGTATATAGTCTGGACTCTGATGAAATGTTTGTCCGATAATGTTTGTTTGTCCTTCATGGCGTGAATTTGTGTTGATAAAAGGAACTTAACTACAAAAAAAACAAACACCCAGCTTGCTACTGTATCTCGTCTCCCACATTATAAAACTGTAAACATTGTCACATAGTGTGTTTGCTTTTCAAATTAGGATTTAATTGACTTTATTGGAGGACAGTGATTATTTACAGAACGCCAAATTAAGCTGAAGCTCATAGAGGAGATTAAGGAATGACCCGACCGAGGGAAAATGTTGGGAGTAAAGCAGCTTTTAGCTCAATATACTGTTGATTAACTGCAGTTTTTTCTGAATCAAAAACAGAACAAAACATGGTGGGTCAGTTGAGGTCAGGTAGATGCATCACAGGCGTAAATACCTCAGTAGGTTTTGGCGTTATGCTGTTGTCAGTGAGTTATGTCTCCTGTGTTACTCACATTTGGCTTTTATTGGGTCAAGACAGCGGCCCATGAAAAGATGTCTGTAAAACACTGGGTGGGCCGTACACATCTGTACATCTGTTTGTGTGTGAGCGTGTGTCCGTCAGTGGCCGATTGTGTGACGCACCTCCTGATAGAGAGCTATTTGTACTTCAGTAGATGAGTGAGTCAACAGAGAGGTCACTGCGGAGGAGTGTGCACAGGCTAATGTTATGGGAATGATCTCCGGGAATCAATGCATAGTTTCCCATCTTAAGGCCTCTGAGCCATTTGCAGCATTCCTAAGTCATGAGGTTCGTCTTTTCGCTGAAAGAATTGCCCTAGATCGCCAAGTGGTACATGAACACACACATACTGTATACACACATAGGCGCGGGATGTAAAGAAGATGATCCTCAGGGCTGTAACGCTGCAGTGTTGTGGTGTGGTGCACAGTAGAAAATCAATACTGGATGATCTCATTGCTGTTTAATGGGTCATATTCTCTTGTAGATGACCCGTACTGTACATGGTGACTGTGCGTTTGCTGGTCTCTGTGCTGGAAAAACGCAAACACTTCCCTTAAAATGCTTTGACATAATTACCTACTCATCCAGCTATTAGTCAGTGTCATACTGGGATATATCTAGTTACTGTAATTGTGTTTAAGAGAAGGGAAAGGCTTCTCCCCAGAGTGTTTATACTGCAACAACCAATTTTTAAGAAGAACCAGAGAGAGTTTTCCTCACGTCAAAGTTTATTTGTAGAGCACATTTAAAAACAACTGTTTGACCAAAGTGGTGAACAGGTACAACGTTTTGAGACAGAACAATAGAAAACAATAAATAGAACAGAGAACAGGCTTCAAACAGTAGCCTTAATAAACCAAAATACTTTCAACTCAAACACATCCTGTTTAAATAACAAATGAATAATTAAAACGGAAAAGGTGCATTAGTCCACAAATTACAGTTACGTAAATGCACCCAGTAAGACTTGATGAGATTACATAATTATGGAAGCACCAGTAACTCTGGTACGTAGCGGCATTTCTTTGCTGCTTCACTGCTAAGATGAATTTTGTGCAATTTTTGCACCTTTATTTTATTCCCAATACCAATTCCAAAACATTATCTCATGTAATGTGTGAGACAGAGTACCCGCACCACTGCCCAACTTTGTTTGTTTACTGCAACTCGCTTCGACTGAATGAATGCAACTTATTAAAAAACACTGAACTTTCTTAGGCAAAATAATCTGTTAGATATAATTTGGTCACATGTTGCCAATACCCGATCCGCTTAATCAGGCCCGTACTGGCGGTTATGCCAAATTTGGTGGATCCTAATTATAACAAACGTGTCCCTTAAATTAGAAATGGATGGTTTTACATGAGGGACCTGGGCCCGGATTCAAGTACACTTGACCCTGAAGTCCAGTTCATTTGATTAGTGCGAACACGAGCGTATCAGACTCGGGTGTGGTTTGTTAACAGTCCGCAGATGCTCGGGTTCAGTCTGTATGAGGTGTGGAAGCGACAGTTCCTGTATATGTGTGTGCTGCGGTCACTGCCACTATAATAAGATAACTTCTACTTTCCCAAAGTCAGTTTTGACTTTCCTTTGTTTAAATTGTTTTATTTATTACAGGTTATCAAATGATTTCAAAGATTTAAGTTAATTGTCATGTTTAATCCTTATGTAAGGAAACTGATCAGAACCCGACTTGTCTCTGTGTTCTTGTTTCTGACAAACTCTCTGAGCTGCAGCGAGATGCTGACGGCACTTGTTATGGCACTTAAGCGTGATTTTTGGAAACTTGACGTGCCTTTGAAAAACAGCCCCGTTTTATCCGCTCTGCTCTCAAACCTGAGACAACCTGCATAATACATAGTTGGATCACCAACCAACTCAACTCCAGGATCACTGAAATGCTCGCATGCACTTTAGCTGATAAACTTTGTCTTTAGACCTTTAATGATTGACTTGTTTCCAATTTTAAATAATTAGCATTTTCTTAAGGTATATATAGCTATATAAACTATACAGACCATATCACTATATATAAACATATTTACATTGTTGCTGATACAGAAAAAGAGGAAGAGATAGAAAAAGCAAATAAAACAAAATAGTACAAAATAAATAATTATACAATAATCCCCTTAAACACCTGGTGACTATCAATCCCCGTCTTCACCCATGTACCTCATGAAAATCATATCCTTGTACATTTAAATTCAACAAATTAAGATTGCTGAAAGGTATTTTTGGAGATGGACAAAATCGTAAACTGAACAGGACAAGTTACAAAAACTCAGCATTTTATGATTTTATCGTCTTTTTAAATACGCTGTTGGATAGTTTTGAAAATTACCTGCATGAAAGCTACGAGTCTAATCTATCTGCACATTACTCGCTGATATTCATGCAACTTTTAATAGCGCAGCAGTGTGGGAAAGTTCCGTTTCCCTTTCAGCTGCTTTACATACAGAACATTATTAAGAGTGAAGGGGAACTGATGATGACAGCCTGTCTTCATACACTCATCGCACTGTGTCTTACAGAGGAAATGAGGACAGATGCATGTGCTGCGTGTGACAACATACTGACTGTGGTGGAGTGATTGAAAGCTGATACACCCAGAGAATGACTCATGATACGGCAGATGGAGGCTGATCCCTCCTCACTCGCTCTAACTCGCTCAGTAGCGTTCAGGGGAAAGCCCATCTTGGTTTTGTTTGAGTGTGTAGGTCAAGGTGTGTTTATTTCCCTCCTCTTTTGCAAACAAACAACTTTTAAGTGGAGTGAAGTGACTCCCAGAAGAGACGCACACACCCAAACACACATTTGGGTATGGTCGCTCTGTTTTAATTGGCATCCTCACAGGCGGCCGCTCCTCGGCGTTTATTTCATGATGTCTTCCCCTGCTGTCTTTGTAACTCACAGCATGGAGTTATGTTTGTGTTTGTGTGTGTGTGTGTGTGTGTGTAGTGGAGTGGTTGGTTTCAGTGTTGTCCAACGAGGAGGAACAGCGAGAAAGAAACCCGCAAAACTGTTTATTTTTCTCAAGTTGTTTCACTGCCGCCACACTTGAGCCCTGGAAACGGCAAATCAGACCAAAACCGAGTCTGGCAGGATGCATCTTTGTGTGTGTGTGTGTGTGTGTGTGTGTGTGTGTGTGTGTGTTTTTGTAAGTCCAACTGTGTGACATAACCACTGTCCTTGCATAACCACGACTGTGTGTGTGTGTTAGTTTGGGGAGCAGTTAGGGTGAGAGCTGATGGGGGAATCCAAGAGCTACATGTGGTGCGGCTGGACTCCGAAACTGGGTCAGAGGTTAACTGTGGAGAATGCAAGTCATATTAAGGATTAAAAAGACTACAAAAAAACACACACAGACACACACACACACACATACACACACACACACACACACACAAACAGAACCTCAGAGCATCTGTGTGTCACAAATGATAACCCATTTGGGATTTACTGAGACAGATTGTTCCTATATGTGTAAGTCACTAGGGGTGGGATATATATAAATATATGCTCAAATTTCACAGGAATGTCTAATAGGATATACTGATGAAGTTCTGACATTTTATATCCAGGAGGTCAAAGATCAACTGTGACATCATCATGTCCTGCAGAAACACTTACCGGCCATTACTCAACAAGATAACTCAGGAACATAAGGGGAGACATTTGGTCACATACTGAAGAGGTGACGGGAACATTGCACGGCCACCTTGATATTGTGCTGATTGTATAGATCTTCTGTGCTGCCGGGGGCAGAGATGTGTGTGAAGCATCCATGTTTTCACAGACATGAATGCAAACTCTAAGTACAACTTGACTGGTGCATGGTGGCATACAACCGTGTGGTGGTATTAATAGTTGTTGTTTTAATTCTAAATTTTAGTTTTTTGGCATGTAGACGGTGTAGAAATGTGTGTGTGCGTGTGGGGGGGGGGAGACATGCTGCGAAGCTCCCAAGGCTGAAAGCTTGAAAAAAAAATCCTTTTTTTTGGTAAAGATGGATCATTCTGTGCAGCCGAGGCCATTCAGTGAATCTTTTGCTTTCCTTTGGGTTCAACAGTGGCGTCAGTGCATTGAGTTTGTCTGGAGCCATAGTGATCGAGAGGGGAGGAAGGTGTGAAAAAGTGTATGTAAGTGCATATATGTATGTGTGTGTGTGTGTTTGTGTGTGTTTGTGTGTGTGTGTGTGTGTGTGTGTGTGTTCAAACTCAGAGGCTTCTTACATCTCCATTAGGGTGCGGGCCAAGCTCTGTTACAGCACCCTGCCAAGAAACCGAGACCTCCATACTCGCCAACACACACACACACACACGCACACGCGCGCACACACACACACACACTCTCCCTCTCTCTCTTGCAATCTAAGCCTCTGTCTCTCTTTGTTCCTCCCTCAATCTAAATCTTTGTTTTTTGTCTGAGTCTCCAATCTCTTCTTTCACTCTCCCTCCATCTGGTGCCCTGGATTCTCCGTCAGTATATCTCTCTGGCTTTCTCTCCATCACTCACTTCTCTCCACAATCTCTCTCCTCCCTCCATTCCTCTCCAAAGACAGATGAGCCAGCCTCCAGACTGTCGCTCTTTATCGTTTTCTCCTCCCTCTGCTCCCTACCTTCCTCTACCTTATCAAAAACACTGCTCCCCTCTTCGTCTCTCTTTCTCTCACTCTCATCTCATGCCGCACTACATCTGTTATCACCATGTGGGAGCATCTTTTACCCATCATGCCTCTCGGTTCGTGTTGGGTAACGGTGGCAAATGGGGAATTCGGGGAATCCACTTCTGAGAACTGCTTCCCCCGACAACCACAACCTGAGATTTATTAGTGTTGGCCAGGTCGCGTCCTCGGTCAGAAGAGGAGTATAACATGGTGATGTCTCCGGAAAGGGAGTGATGTAGTGGTGAATAAAACTGTGACTTAGCTATGACCTCCAGGTGGTGATTATTAAATAGAAAAAAACACAAATCTAGCCAAAGTAAAGCCTTTAAAAAGGTTTTATGCACGTGCAAACTGCTGAACACATTTTTTATCTCTATTTGAAGTTTGTGATGTACAAGATATTGAATAGTGGCATTACTGGTGTCTGTAAGTTAGGGATCGACCGATATTGGTTTTTCAGGTTTTTCAAGTTATTCGTAGCTGATGTGACCCAAAACCGATATTTGGAACCGTTATGCATTTACAATAAAAATTAAATTTTTTATTGTAAATGCATTGTAAAGTTTAAATGTCAATATTTAGAATTTGGCAGCAAATTCCCTTTTTTATAAAGTTAAGTTAAAATTTAAATAGAAAAAAAACCAAGCAAAAACTAAATACCTTCTTGAAGTTTTACAATGTAAAAATTTCTCCCATGCTGACTCTTTCTTTGCACTTTTTGATTAATTGATTTTATCAGAGATCATCATCATCTGATACAGATAATCGGCAAAATGCCTAATATTGGCTCATATTGGCTTATTGGCCAGGCCGATAATTTGTCGACTTCTACTATAAGTGACAATTTAGCAGCTCTGCTCAAATGCGTTCAGTAACACTGTCAGATTACCTTACCTTACTTGAGCCCCTCTCCAGCTTTTTTTTTCTTTTTTTTAACGGAAAAGGTTAGAATCTGCATTTACTCCCGTGTCCTCCCACTCCGATCAGGACACAGCAGAGCGCCCTCTCTACCTACCTAAATAACCAACTGGTATATGTATTCAAATAGTGCTCCAAAAACCTATTTGTGGTGGTAGATGTTTTAATTGTGCTGACCTGCCACAATTAAATAAATGTGTGGGAAACCCTGGTTAAAGTGTAAAAGTTGCAATGATTGGACAAAATTGCAAGGTCACGCAGAAATTATGAAAAATCAGTTAAATTTGCATTAGTTCTTCGACATCACAACATCCTGGAGGCACAGATTAACTGTTTGTGCAAGACAAAAAATTCACCTCATGTTCTTGAATGAACCTTTAGAGTGTACTAATGTTGTGCAGAGACACTATAGATCCTACAGACATCCAGTAATTAAGCTCAGAGACAAATGCTTTACTGAGTTTGTCTGACCCTAAAATAGTGCAGTTCCTCCAAAACAGAACAAGCTGGGATGAACTGACAAACAAACAGTACGGTGGCCAGATTTGGCAGTGCAGATATGAGAAATTTAGCTTTGGGTACCAGAACATTGGGCCAGAGTCGATCCTTGAAATGTGGCGCTTTTTAATTATGAGTTTGGCATGAATGTGGCAACAAGATGTGCAAGATGACACAACATTTTTGGCTGCCTGTGTTGTTTGGCTTAATTTCCCAATAGATTACTTAATTAACTCATAAAATATGATACATGTACTTAATACAAGTTAAAAGGTGGACAAAGTGGATTTAAGTAGCTTTATTGTTTATTTTTTGACCTCCCAATGTCAACTATACAGGATATATAACGCACTTCACCTGGATGCATACATGAATGTGATTAGCTGAAAAAACATTTGACTTTGTTAACAGCACTACTAAGCATGAATGATATATAACAGCAGTAAATTAATTGCTATAAAGACACTTTTATGTCAGTTAAAAAGCATTTAGTGCAGTACCAGAAAGAAATATTGTGTTTTTGTTCAAACAAAACATTTTTCTTCTTTATTAGTCGTTGCTCACTGATAAGATGTTTGAAATTGATTCATATACTAGATAAAGAACAATTTAGAAAGTTGTAAGCCTTAACTGTGGTGTCAATCACCGCTGTCGTGACTTGTGGCATAAATACGTAATGAAACGCGTAATTCATGCTGCTAATTTGCTAAATCCCTTACCAGGAGGGTGTAGCTGGGAATTTCTGGTTAATTTAATTCTCTCATGACTTTCCGCCTTTGTTAGCTTCAACATAAGTAGATTTTGCACACTTCCTGTTCTGGTCATGTCGTGTTTGGTCCCGAGGAGGAAAACATGTTGATACTGAGTGGAGGAGACACAGAGGCAACATGCTGCTGGAGGACGGAGGGAGAGGTGTGACGTCCAGTCTGTCACACTAATCTACGAGCCTGTGACCCCACATAACACTGCAAGTGTTGTGGAGACACGCACGCAGATAGACGCACACGCACATTCCTGGCGGCTCCCTGCGCTCTGATAGATGGCTGTAGTTAATGAAGCGCTGCTTTTGAAGTAGATAAGATGTGGAGAGAAGAGGGCTAGAAATGCTAATGTCATTATGTGGTTAGGGCAAGGGCTACGCTGGAGGGCACTGCAGGGAAGTTATGCATGTGAGTGTGAGTGTGTGTTTAGAGGGGCGAGACTCAGATGGGCTTTTGAAGTCCAATCCTGATATCTTTTTTAAAATGAAACTGACAAGACTGTGTTCTGTGTTCATGTTCAGTATTTCTGAGTTTGGCCTTTCTCATGCCAAAAACTCCCACTAACACTTTCAGCCAAATTCTTATTGCTGTCATTTAGGCTGTTAAACTCACAGGGTGAGAAGCCACTACTACAGCTACTACTGCTACTAATTAAAATGGTGATAGACACATTAATACAGTCTTAAATCTTGATTTCAGTTTTACCTTATTAGTCATATGTTTGTTAGTACACGGTCAAGAATACAATGAAATGCATTAGACGAGAGATCGGATCAGCTCAGCAATAAAAGCACTTGTAGTAATGAAGATAATTGCTAATGGTTAAAATGTAATAACTATATTCATTGCTTTATATGTGGAGACAAAGTGGCTGTAGTAGTTCAGAGTTCAGAAGGTTGAGCAACACGTGCAAATCAGACGGTGAGACCATTTGTGAACAGTTAACATTTACTATCTAAATCACTATTCTGGGAGTAAAAACGGAGATCCTTTGCAAGAATTATAAGTTCATTCATTTCAATTGTATTTATGTCTGCTCCTAAACAAATAGTCCCAGCAACTTCAATGCCCTAGGTAGGTAACCTCTGCAACAAGTCCCCCTGCGTTTTCTCAGCATCTTGAGAAAATTACACTAACTACGCTGATAAAGAATAAAAAAAAAAAGCTTATTTTCTGGGATAAATTTTTGTCATATGAGAAGACAACAGCACAGAGTCAAAATGTTGTTTGTAATTTACATTTGGCAAGTGTGTGCTGTTTAAATGGATGTTGGGAAAGATGCACTCAGAGGTGGGGCTGAGCCAAGTGTTTTCTGATTATTGGTCCACTTATTGTTCTTTGCAAACACAAAACAAATGGGCACAGTTGGAGTTTTCTTTACATTGATTCTCTTATTAGAAGTAAGCAACAATGTTCATTACAAAAAAATTGTTTGATACTGCAGTCTGATTGGAAAATTACATTTTTTGTCATATTATTGATTTCTTTTAGTAAGTAGCCGTATAATAAGTACAGTGGGTCATGCATCACATTGTCACTATAATGACTCATTCGCTGTACATTTTCCCTTGCTTATACAATGTTTTAAGTAATTCCCATTTTGTGTCTTAATATATCAACAATAGTGAAATCCCGTGCTTGTTTACAGTCTATGTACAGTGCAGTCAGTGTATGTACTGCACACATACAGTGACATTTAGAGCTCAAATTCCCAGCTTCTGGTCTGTTTCTCAGGAGCAGTGATTACAACTCAGAAACCCAAATTGAAACCACGTTCCTGGAAAGGTTGTGGGGTTAAAAAGAGCATGTAGACATATTTTGTAATTTATACTTGCATGTTTCTCTTAAACATACACACTATACCTTGAAATATGTTGACACTTCCTTTTCCTTTTGCGAACTTCTGGTCCGGGGCTGTTTTTCATGGTTTGAGCTCTGCCCTTACTTTAAATTACATCACTAATGCTCTTGTGGCCGAATGGGAGCAAATTCTTGCAGCCAGTTTCCTAAATCTTGTCGAAAGCCTTCAGGCGAAGAATTGCGGTTGTTAGCTGCAGATTAATGCACATAGTTTCGAAATGAGTTAGTCAAAAATCCCACATGGGCATTATTTTTCTGGGTGTCCACATACTTTTGTCCATAGTTCATCATCTTTCCCTTCTCCACAACCAGTGCAGGATCCTCTGTGAACCAGCCAGTGCCGTGACAAATGTGTATGGAAACATTAAAAGAGACATGATCATGCATCGTGACTTCACATCAGCATCATGCACAGACACATGCTAAGACACACACATAAAATATACATGTGAAATGACATGCAGAATGTGAGAGGCGGAGTGAGGCAGAGACTATTAAAGGGAGCGATTTCAAACATATTGTGCCACAGTTTAACCCTGAAACAACTGGACTGACATGAGTTTTCTTGTGCTGCGTTCAGACACCTTTCACAAACATTTAAACCTCTGAAACCTGAGAAAATTTGTTTGTTTTGAATACACTGGGGAAAAATGCAGTGAGCAGCTTGGCAATAAAAGTCCTGCTAATTGCAAAAAAAAAAAAAAAAAAAAAAAAAACCCCTAGGTTTTGTAAATTTTTTAATTATACATTTTTTTTGTTACAGAAAAAGAACTTTTTTTTAGTTTCTTTTTTTGTTTTTACTGTTTTTTTTTGGTTGTTTATTTTAAGGTTTAATTTTTTTTGCCCATTTCTGGTTAGTTGCTCATTGCCGTCTGTGAAAAAAGTCAATTTGCTCAGGTTTCAAAGGGTGCTCACATTCATTGATGAAAAAGCTGCAGAAACGCCCTCATTTTTAGTCTGTGCTAGTGTCGAGTTTTCCCAATTATGCAGCACTCCCTCTGCCTCTTTGTCACTCACACACACACACAGCTAATCACCTCAGATTAGTGTGTGACTGAACACCTCCCCAGCCTGTCACAAAGAGACTCCTCATGAATATTAAACACAAATTCAGACTATGTGTGTGTGCTCTCCTGACATATGGCTGCTTACAGGTGTCTTATGTAATTTGTCATCAAGGCTGGATAACAATGGCCTTTACCTGTATGAGTGATAGAGCTGAAGTTTACAGTGTGTGTGTGTGCATGTGTGCATATGTGTGTGTGTGTGTGTGATACCCAGCCAGGCTGTGATGGCCTTTTTAATTCCCTCTGTGACTGATTCCCCACTCGTCTTCTCCCTTCGATGCTGACATCGAGGGAGTGCGTGCAGAGCAACCAGGAAGTAAATTACCTTGAGCTGACAGCCTCTTACAGGATACACATTTCCCAGCAGGCTTTGCTGATGCTCACAGATTGCCTCTTGTTGTCTTTTTCTCTCACGGTCTCTGTCACGTGTGCTCACAGAAGCGACGCACCCTCGGTCTATGATAATATGTGCCACAGTCTTGCAGCATCATGAGGAGGCATGCATTCAATGTATTCGGACACACATATACAGTTCATGTCCACCCACACATAGCTAACACGACTCGAGCATGTATGATTTAATGACCCTGAGCCAGCAACCGCTCAAGTTTCCTTATTTTTTACATAATATTCCTGTTTTCTGCTAAAACCGAGAGGAAGCAACCTCACTTAAATGTGTTTAAAGGGGACCTATTATGCTTTTTCTTAATTTACATCATATATGTATTTTATGTTACAATGTCAGATGTTTATGTGAAACATTGCCAACGTTTCAAATAATGAGGTAAATGCATGTAAAAGTGAAGGTTTTTACACCAACGCATGGTAACCACCCTAACAAGCGCCTGCCTGCAAGAGCGATTCCCCAAAAGGTTAAGTGTTTTCAGAGGCAGCTGCTGCCGCTACGGTCCGCTGTTTTCATGCCAGGCACGTGCTCCAGAAAATGCTTTTAGAAGCACAAGCTAGCTTGTAGCTGCATGCTGTTGCAAGACAACGGAAACCACTGAAATTACCAATGATTCTTTATATTTGAACAATTTACCAGTCTTTGATTCGGTTTGCAATTACAAGAAAAATTAAAATCTGTCTGTGGATATTTAGAATTTGGAATATAACAAAATCCAACACAAAACTTGTGCATGTTTAATCAAAATTGAAACGTTCGAAATAATATCCAGCAAGTTGAAATTTAAATAAAAAACGAATAAATTTAAAAAAAAAATCCCTGAGGTTTTACTAAGTAAAAGTTCCTCCAATGCAGACACTTTCTTTGCACTTTTTAATTAACTAATTCTATCGACTGTCATTAAAATAAAATGCTAATACAGATGATTGTCAAAATGCCAGTATATTGGCCTTGATAATTGGCCAGGCTGATAATCTGTCAACCTGTATTGTGAACGCCTGTTAAACCCTGTGGGCAGAAACCTCTGGTTTCAAACAAAAAGGTTTCTGAAGACTCAATTTCCACCCATTTCTTTTTTTTAACTTTCGAGACAAGCTGATGTCATCTGGTGACGGACTGCTTTATATGGTCTTCTGCTCATCTAACCCATGTTATTAGTTTTAATACGTTTTATCATATTCCTGCTGAGACATGTCCTGTTGTGAAGACTTCCATTTACAAAGCTTTATTGGTGATATTTCACTCAAGGAAGTGCAATTATGGACCGGAAACCACTGATGAATCAGAACAGACCGGGCTTTTTTGGTGCTAAAGGCACTAAAACGGAGTGTTTCAGACAGTGAATACAGGTTAATTAAAAAATATATTTATTTTTTTAATATTAAAGCATGTAAAAATGTTCTTGTAGAATCCCAAAACACAAATGTGAACCAAAAAATTTGTATAATAGGTCTGCTTTAAATGAGCTATGATCTACAGTACAGTCATGCTCGGGAATCTGTGAGGCTGTACTTGGACACAGCAGTGCTGACATGCTGCTGTTTAGTATGAAGTTCACCATGTGCACCATCGTAGTTTAAAAACTGAGCATGCTTATGTTTGCTAGCTGGCCATAAAGAGAAAGTACGCTACAGCTGCTTTTTAGCTACTTTTGTTCTTTTGTACTTTTGTTTTTGTTCTTTAAAAAGTTAAAACAGATACAGCAGTTTACAGTTCCTTTTTAATTAGTAGAATCGAGTTTATTCATGTTATGATGACATTTTATTTTGATCAGTGAGTTTGTTGACTTTGTGGGTGATATTGACTGTAGGTGAAGCAAGTTGGAAAATATGTGTTTTAACTTTAGTAAGTTATAAAAAATTTCAAATATACATGTAGGCCGGGTTCAAGCAAAAGTTAAGATCGAAACATATTCCTATAACACGGCTTTAAAATCGGCCATTACAGGTGAGCGCAGGTTCACTTTTGAGAAGTTTATTGAAGAGGTTGACCTGCAAGTTCAAAAAGTTATATTAGTTTTTGGATGAGAGAAACTTTTAAGCTCAATATCTCCGACTTGAACGACTCCAACTGCAGATGGAGCCTCACCCAGCGCCGCAATTTGCCCCGCTCCTCCTCTCCGACTCTAACTCCATCACCAGCACACTCGATCTTCCTGATAATGAGCCTCAATAACTGGACGCTTTCCATAACTCTGTCTCGCCATTACCTCCTCCTTCGTTTTCCCCTGGCCAAGGAGAACTACGTGATGAATGAGTCTTTTGAAAAAAAGATATCAAATATTCATCTGCCCCAAAACTCTTGAATGAAAAATTGAGAATATATCATTTACCGAGCGCTCATTTTACTTTCCCTTACTCCCAAATTCAGAATTCACTTATCCCCGACAAGCAGCGAGGCTCAGAAAGCAGCCGGGTATGAATTATCCCGCAGATTGTTTTATGCATGACGGTTAAGTGCGAGATTCTTTTGACTGATGGAAGGCAAATCAGTGTCCAAAAGCTTTGGTAGTCATGATTAGACTTGTCTATGGTGCATTTTTTTGGGACCTTTATTTAGATTGGAAAGATGGGACTAAAACAATGAAAAAACTCTTTTTTTCACTTTTTGCTTTTGTCTTTTTCCCCCTTTTTGTTCCAAACTGTAATAAAAAATAAAAGTCTTCCAAATTGGGAAAGACTAGGCAGAAAGCAGGTTTAGAAAAAGACTTCTAGAGGAATAACAAGTGTGTTTCTGTCTGTTGGGGGAGGTGGAGGAATAATAGAGAGGTCTGAAGTTGGTTTTAAAGGTGTTGTGTGTCTGCGGCTTCAGGCTGTATTTGATGCACATCCACACACCTGGTGGCCCCCGAGGGACGGATCGGCAAATTAGAAAACTAACCTTTTCTCTCACCCCTTCTCTCTCATTTTGGCCATTTTCCACCCTCATCCCTTCATCCTTTGCATTTGTAAAAAGTTCCTCATCTATTATGTAGACCTAAAAATTATTTTTGGACAGTTAGTAGAAGGAAACAAATGGAACAAGATGTTTTTTCACTTAAATTTTTACAATTTTAACCAGCTGTTTTCATAGAGATTATGCTGAATTTTAGGTGTTATATCAACTTGTCTTCTAAAACAGTGCTTCCCAACTGGTCCAATCAACTGGTCCAGATTTTTCCTCAGTCATTAGTTTAAGGTCCACACAATATAAATGACCACATAGTCAATTTTATTTCACAAATGAATGCACAAATGCATTTTATCATGCATACTTTCAATCCAATTTTAATACAATGTAAGTGGATGTATACAAATATTTACCCCTGTACAGTAGTCATTGACAAGGAAATTAGCTACAAAGACCAAAACTGTCTGTTGTACCAGGTAAACATGTTTATTTCTGGAGTAAAGTTGGGCATTTTAACATGAAGGTATGTGGAGATTTAATAGCTTCGACTTCATTTTTCAGCCCTGCAGGTTGTCGCTTGCTCACAACCAACGACTTCTGATCAATATGCAGCTGCTACGGTCTTGGACTGTAATAAATGTTGCCCATGAACGTGAACTGGGGCAATGCTCAAAATATGCATTTGTCAAAGCAGGTTAATAGTGTATGAGCTGAGAGGATTTAAAAAAAAATTTCAGCAATTGTCTTTTTTATCGACTTTTTCTCTTGGCGAGTAAAAAGCAAGCATTAATACAAATCCCTCATAAGGATTTTATTTCCCTTCACCCCTCGTCCCTCCTCTTCTGTTTCTGATTCACTCCCAGTTTAACAGGGAGACACTGGAGCTCTGCTGAGTAAGCACTCCTGAATCTTGAACTAGTGAATACAGCAGAGCCCCCCTGCAGACTTCAACCTACGCACCAACCCTTTGTGTGTGTGATTATGTGTGTGTGGCTTTCAGTCTACGCCCGCCTGTCTTTCCTCATGTCCTCCGGTGTCTTTCTTTCTTCTTGTCTCTTTCTTCTTCTTCGCCTGTCTTCCTGCTTGTACCACTTTATTGTTGCTCCGTGCATTCTTCCTCCTCGCCTCTTTGTCCGTATCTGGCAGTGTGTGTGTTTGTGCATCTGTCTGCTGCCCGTCTGTCTTTCTGGCATCTCCACACACCCAAAATATTTTTTATAGCTTCTCCCCTGTGTCTCCACCCCTACACACCCCCATTTTTCCTCTCTTTTTTTGAAGTGGATGAGTAAATGAATCTCTTTGTCTCGCACTGTAGTGTAACCCACTAATCAGGCCATTCACTGATTACACGCTTCACGCTAATCACGTATGCATGTGTCTGACTGTGTGCGTGTGCCTTTGTGATGGTGTACATGTTTGTGCATCGGGTATAACAGCAAGGGGCATTTGTTGACAGTAAGCCTTCTCCTCGGTGTCGTCGGCTCATTGTTTGGTGCAAAAATGCAAAATACGACGCACCGAATCTGGAAAATAATGTTTTTACAGCAAGTTCTTGCTCTTCTTTGTGTTACCTGCGTGGCTATGTCTGGGAATGTGTGTTATAGTGTGCAGAATGAAAGAGGGGTAGATGGGAGGGATGAGGAGGAGGAAGAGGAAAAGATCCGAGAGGGGTGGAGGGGCGCAGAGGGGAAAACCAATTATCGTCCTGATAACAGGCAGGCTATGGATTTTATACCAGGCCTCTTCTGCGGCTCCATTCTGCTTCTGTCGCTCTCTGTCTATTTCTGTCTCTCCTCCTCTATAATAGATTCAAATTCCAATTCAAGGGAGCTTTATCGACAACACAGAAAATCCCAAGTTTGGAAACGGTATAGATTCTATGATATAGTGTGTTGTTTTTGGCTCAGAGTGTGTGTGTGGTCTGATTAACCACAAAAGATGGCCTGTTGAAACGTGTCAGACAACGGAGACTGACATTTTATCAATATGCCCCCTGTCTCTTTTTGTGTGTGTGTGTGTGTGTGTGAGTGAGTCACTATGACCGGCAGGCAGTCACGTTATCTAACCTGCATTGTCATGTTGCCCTTCTGCATTAAGGGATTTTGTGTCCTTGACAGTTTTATCGCAGTTTGCAGCCTCTCAATGAGGCGTTTGAGTTTTTAGAGAAAAAGATTTTTCATTTTTTGTCAAATATCAATCAGAAATGCCGCTGCTTGTTTTTATAAACCATTAATAAAAATGTTGCAGCATCATACTATTTTAAGTTATGGCAAAAAATTACTTTTAGTTGCAAAATTTGACACCATAAAGGCTCAGATATTTCAAACAGACATCAAAGAATGACTGGTGACAGGAGTGGTTGCCTAGTGGTCGCCTCACATCGCCAAAATGTTGACTTGAACACGCAAAAACTGCAGCTGCAGGTTCGCTCTGGTATAGACAAATGACTCTATACTAGCAGATAGCAATCGTCTGTATTTGGCATTTATAAAGAGAATCAAAAGTGTGACAGGGCGGATTCAAGGCGCTTAATAACCAGTCAGCACATTAACAACACAATCTGATGTTAAAGAAGAAAATATATTAACCATGTGCTAGCGAACAATAACGCAAACAATTACAAATGATCATGCGTGTCCCATTTTTATCATTCTGTGTCCTCTCTCAAGTTGGACATTTTTGCAGGTTACCTCAGCAGCAGTTTGAGGAGTTTTAGTTGCAGGGTGGGTTCTGTCAGAGCTGATCAGATCAGTGGAGAAGCAGCAGGTGCTGTAAACATGAGTGTAAAAGTGAGTGAACGCAAACGTATTGACGGAGCCCTGTCACTGCGCTTGGTTTTAAGCTGCTCCGTCTGTACCCAGACAACGCTCTGCACTCAGAAAGAGGGGTAAAATAAATTACTGAACGGTATATATATTACAGTAGGGCTCCCAATGAATGGTCCTATTCAAAAAATAGAAATGAATATGTGGCGGCAGATGTTTTAATCATGGCGGGCTGCCACAAATACATGAATGTGAGGGAAACTCCGACTAACATTGGCTAACACTAAATATGCATAGTGGGCTAAAAAAGTGATATAAAGGTCTATGATTTACTATGTAGAGGAATAAAATTATCTTTTTTTTGGCATTTCGAATCAGTCAGCATGTTTACAAAGGTAGTTAGACATAGGCGAAATTGTTGTGTTTTTTACCAGTACAACAAAGCAAAGTGTGTTCATCTGTTGAGGAGCTTGTCTATAGGTGTTAATTGAGTCTATTTATAAAAGTAATTATCCTTTTGGATTAGCATAAATGTGTGTGACAACATGTCATCTCATCTTCTTGCTGTCACAGATGTTTGCTTTCAAATTAAACAAGTGGCATGCTATGCTAATGTCATTTGAAAGCATCTCAGCAGTCACACAACATCTGGAACAAGTAGTGCTCAGTGTTTGTCCTTTACACGTGCAAAACTTAGTAACAAATGGAAGATGCAGAGAGAAATAAAGCAAGTCATCTGAAAAACAAAGACTGGTTTCGAAATAAACATGTACAACAAATAAACATGTTCCCACAACGGGATGTGCTCATTAAAAACATGGCTTAAATCAGTAAAATTAAAGAATAGGTTTGCCCAAATTGCAAAAAAAAAGCTATTTATCTCAAAGATTTCTGCAGCCACAGCAAAACAGATGTTAAGGGAACTCAGTTTTTTGTTGCACATAACATTGAACATTGCAAATAAATTTCACAAATCTTCTTTTATCTCTTTCCAGAAGAAAATGTGCCACGGTTGAAATAAAAATTTTTATTGGATCTGATTTCCTCTGGATAAATAGTCCCCCTGAGAAATATTGACAGCATATTTTGAGTAATGGTGATGCTTGCTGTTTGATTTTTTTTAAAATGTTATTTTTGCATTGTTACATACTCTGAGAAGTGTTTTTTTTATTTTTTTATTTTTAGTATTATTCATATAATTAAAATGGACAAAATTTCAAAGAAACCTGCTGTTAGTTATATTTCACCATACAATGTATTTACAACCTCTAAAATGATCATTAAATTGAATGAACACACTAAAGAGAAAGTTTTAGCTAGGTGCCTAATAAACTGCGTCTTAGTGTATATTTTTTGTTTTTTTGTGATTTGGGTGAACTAATCTTTAAGGCAACAAGTGATTGTCATGTGCTGCTGCTAAGTGCTTCTGTCTTATGGTTTAATACGTGGTTTTCATACATTTTTACATCCATGGGGACCAAAGTCATGATATTAAAATTTTAGAGGTGTTCACAAAAACACAGTTTCCCAGCTGTAGTTAATATAGTTTTTGCATGGATATGTGTTAATTTATGATTTGGATTAATTCTTGTGTCCTTGGCTTTGGCTCGTTTCTCTTCATTCCTCTATCATCCTGTCTTTACAGCTGAGTCACTGTCTCTCTCTCTCTCTCTCTCTTCCTGCATGTCTCTTGCTCCATCTGTCCCCTGGGCGGACTGCTTTTAGACTTTCATAAACTCTTTAAAAGGCTCTTTCTCAAACACACACTTGACCTCGGTGCTCTCTGATAGTCTCTCCCTCCTTTGGACACACACAAATGTATCTACGCACATGCACATTTTACTCTGCAGTGTTTACACACTTAACTTGAAGCAGCCTTAATGTGCCCGCATCAGTTCAAATGTATCAGGGTGAATGTCAGTGATATTTCAGTCTGTCGAGCATCTAAAGAACCTGAGAGACAGAGAGGCGAAGATCTGTCGGCCCTTTTATCTGTTTCAAAATGTTATCATACTGCTCTCCATCCCTTCATCTTGCTGTCTGTCTGTCTGTCATCCACCTCTGTAATAATAAACAAATCATACTGCAGCCGAGCTTTGAGCACTGTGGAAGCTTACAGTTAGGCAAAGTTAGTATTTTAGGTTGCAGATATTATCATTTAGGATTCAACCGTGTCAACAGACATCAAATATACATCGATGTTGTGTTTGCATGTACAGATGAATGACAAATTAAAGGGAAAAAGTAATGTGGGCCACCATGAGCTACCAGAACAGCTTCAGTGCTCTGTGATAGTGAATGCACATGTTTCTGAAACTCAACTGGAGGGATTAACACTAGTCTTAATAATTACATGGAGAGCACGTTGGTTCAAAATCTTTGATCAGCGCTCAGTTAGGATGAGATCAGGTGACTGTGAAGACCATAATCCCGGTGGTAGGTTGAAGCCAACATTACTATGATGATATCTCAATTTGTAAGTCATAATGCTGTGATGTATGAAACTAAAAGATTTTACTTTTCCTTTGAAACAAAATATGTCCAGGACAATCTACACAACCTCGTCATAATAATGCCATTCAAATTAAGGCCATATTCTGAAAATATGAACTTGATTAATTTTAAAAAAAGAAAGATCACGAGCAGGGTTGGGTTGGCTACGAAACCTTGTACTTTTAAGGTTACTGACTAAATTATGTTTGTATTACAGAGTACCGATTCATGTTAACTCCATCGGTGCCAAATGATGGTACCTGAAAGCACATCTGGGTGAGAATACTGGGTTTTAGAAAGTGGTGGAAGTGCCGTAGAGTACCGTGAAGCCTGGAGGCCCCCCCATGCAGCTCCGCGGCAGAGCTCCATACTGCCACCAGGGTTTGATATTAGCACCAGCCACCGGCAAAATGCTGGTGAAATATGCAAGTGGCAGCTGGATTTGCTTCATTTACCAGCCATAAAAACAATGGTAATCTATTAAGCAGCAGGTAGACTTTGTAATCCAGTAGCCACAGTGGCAACTGGACAAAAAGGCTCATTTCAAACCCTGGCTGCCATGGGTTACAGGTTGCTTTGTCAGCTGCTCCGTCGGCCGCTCTGTTGGCAACTTTGTTGGTCGGTATGTCAGTTGCAATTGCTGCAGGGCCAAGTTACCACAATAGTTTCAGCGTTGTGTCTATTTTCTTGTCTATATATTTTAGCAATCACCTAGTTTCACTGCTAGACGAAACAAAAGATTGGCACTGAAAAAAGGTACTGTTGGGTATTGGTACTGAATTCCAGATACAAGAGAAGGTGCTTGTTAGGTAAACGGTACTCAACTCTGTTACTGGGTTTTTCTGCAGTCGGCTGCAGCAACAATAAAATTCAACTTCAGAACAGAAAGTAAAGAAAACACAAGCATTTAGTGTTGTCAGAAATATTGTTTTATCAGTATATATCAATTATGAATAGTTGAAACAGCTTAAATACTCATTTCCTGCAGTATCACTAAAACAGTTTTAGCTGTGTTGCCTTGCTCTCTCTTATTTCTAACGGTGACTTCAGTCATTTTGCTGACAAAGGTCATCATGTATAATAGTTTTGATATGGTTATCTTTAAATAAAGGATTTAATATTATACCCCAATTTCTCCCTGTAGTATCATAAATTGTATCGCAGATTGATAATATTATATAATACATATAATTAAAAATATATAATTTCAATGTAGTTAGAAATTCCAGTATCACAGTTTGCAAGCCTCAGCTTCATTAAATCAATTTCACCGCTGAAGATAAGCGGCCTGCCAGTGATGAAGCGTGAAGTCAGTGTCACCATGACGGCTGCCTACAGTGTGCCACTGCTAGCTGGGTGTTCTCATATTTCTGGGCTGAAATTGAACAATTTCAGAAATTTATTAAATTATGTGTTTAATTTGATTTCACGGCAACAAATTAAATGCAAATTTCATTAACCCCAAACCCGAACTGTAAGCATCTGCATTTGTGTTTCTGCACTCATTTGTTGTGATTTGTCCTTTAATTTGTCTGTACGTGTGTGTTTTTTTGTGGGATTTATTGGAATGATCCCAAATCTCACTGTCACGTGTTAAAGTAATCGTGAAGGCAGATGAGAGTCTGCCTGTGTGTTGATTGGATTAAAAATCACTTGTGAAGAACTGCAGGATACTGGAATGTTTTATATGATAAACTTCAGATTAATCCCAGTTTTTTTTTTCCAATCTTGTTTTTGTCTTCGGTACTAAAGCTTTTTATACGTACAATCAGAAGTTTTCGATATGTCAGCATGCTGTCGACAGTGCACTGTTGCTCTGTACTTACAACTCTGCACTAACGGGAAATGACGAGAGCGCCTGACAGACGCCAGTCAAGCTGACTTTGCAGCAGAACTGTCACACTCAAACATCACAAATATTGAATATATTAATATTTATGTTTTACTTCGCGAGGCGGCTGTTCACATTTTTACCTTTGTAGTGCTTTACATTGTGAAACACTCAAAATAGTCTGGTTGTATTTGGATCTTCACAGCTTCGTTTTATCATTTTTGCCAGTTTAAACACACCATACCATCAGTTTTTTGGGAGATAAATGCCAGCTGCACCCTGAAACGTGTAAAATGCCTTCAGTAACCGCTTCATTTGAATCACAATCATGCTTTAAAGTAGAATTATTTTCTTGGAAAGCTTAGTATCATTTCACTAAAACAAAAAGCTTAACTACACTAGTGTGTGATTTAACAGGAGATAATGTTTTTATATGAATGAGATCTTGCGTGTTTATCTTTGTTTGGATGCCTGAAGACGAGTTGTTTCTGAGAGTGTGTATCGCTTACGGTGATGTTTTTGTGTGTGTGTGTGTTTTTTCTCCAGTGCTCCGTGTATGAACTCCAGACAGTCCCCAGTGTCTGACTGGGCTGTAAATAGCCATGGGAAAGCCAGAGAGAACACACACACTCTCATTCACACTCTTTTTGGATGTTTTCAACATCCAGAGATTTGGCTTGGGAGTAAAGCTCTCTTTCTCCCAATCCTTTTAATCTCTCCCATAGCAGTTTGGGTCTCCTTTCCCTCACAAGAAAAAAAAAAATCACAGTTTCATGTTTTCCTATGAGGTGTTTTTCTCAGAGAATGTGTGTATGATTGTGTGTGTGGATCATTTTCACACAAGCTGCTCGCTTTGTGTGTTTTCCAAAATTGCTTTTCTTGTTTTATGTGTGTTTGCACTGACTTTGGGTAAATACTGTGTTTGTTTTTTTGTTTGGTATGAAATCTTTTAATGATAATGAGAGCGTGTGTATTCATGGGCGTAGATTTCTTGCCCCAATAAAAACATTAAAGTAGCATTGGACTTTTATTTTCACAAAAGTAAAGACATTGACACCATAAATTGATGCAGAAATGGCACAAATTGGTGCATAAACATTCATCCGCATGCCAGAAATTGATTGATGTTCAAAGGTTTTTGGCGGTGGATGCCCAAACCTCCCGTTTCATATGCAATGCTCAAACATGTACGGCTGAATCTCTCTGATGTTTCCTCTAACCCCAGCCATCGTGATGCGTGCTGCTCTTTTATCGGTCAACCACAAGCAGCGCTGGAGAGAGCGTAACATTTGTTTGACTATTATGAGGGAAAACCATGTAAAACAAAATATTAGTACAGGATTTCCCACTCATTATTTAATTGGTGGCGGGCCACCATGATCAAAACATCTGCCGCCACAAATAGTTTTTTGTAATTTTGGAGCTGTGCAGTTCATTAAAACAGTGCATTTTGAAAATTAGCATGTTTCTAGGATTTTAGGACATTTGTAAGATTTTAGGACATTTCAAGGATTTAAGGATATATCTCAAATTTTATGACATTTCTAGGATTTCTGGATGTTTCTTGGATTTTGGGACATTTGCTTCATTTTAGGACGTTTCTAGAATTTTGGTATGTTATTAGGATTTTAGGATGTTTCTAGGATTTTACAATGATTCTAGGATTTTAGGACTTAGCTAGGACTTCTTTCGGGTTGTGTGGGGTATCCACCATTTGCACTTTTAAAAGTACAAAAACAATTCCCATCAGGGCCAGATTTGGCCCATGGGCCATAAATTGAGTATCACTGATGTAGTTTGCTGCTATATAAATGGTCTGAACGTTGCATACAGAACCTTTAAAATGTGTCTTTAGGGGGACTTTAGTAATTTTGTATCATTAGTAGCTTCATACGCATTGTGTTTATCAGAACTACTAAACTAACATGATGAGCCCGACCCACTTGTTTCCACATTTAGCTCGAACTGTTCTTAAAAATGTTGAAGAAACACAGTCGGTGTCTTTAAATTCAGCAGAATAAGCTCCTCGCGTATCACGAAATAACACTTCTCACAGGCAAATTCATGAAATAAGCTGAAATGAAATGGAAACAGTTGAACTTATCTCAGCCCCATTGGGAGTTTAAGCCTCAGCATGATATGAGATGACTTTTGAGGGTGAATATACTTCTGCGCTGCAGAAACAGCTGATATTCATAGATGGAGGGGAAAAACAGAGAGTGCGGAGAGAGAGAAAGATGTGGTGAAGCTGATAGATGAATGGAGAGATGGCAGAATCATTATGGTGGGGCTCCCTCGGTTGCTCTTTTCTTTCTCTCTCGTTCCTAAACTAAAATGTGAACCTCAGATTGCTGTTTCCCAGGCTGCTCAGACAGCCGTCGCAGACATGCTGATAGTGACTGGCATGCAGGCCATTTTCACAAATGAATGGAGCTTTCACAAATGATCTGTCACTCCTCCTCTCTATCTCATCTCCCCGTGCTCTCCTTGGTATGATGCTGACTCTCTGCACCCGGCTCGGACACACACACAGCTAGAGACACACACTCTCACGTCCCAACTGTCATCTGCCACCTCGGCTCAGCGGGAGCAGTCAGCCTAGATCTCCGTGCTCTGCTTCCTGAGGTGTGTTAGCTGGATGAAGGGTGTGTCTGACCGTCTGTTACTGTCATGGAGGACACTAGCCGGGGGCATGACCGGGGACCAGCAGGTCTGAGCAGGTCCCAGTGGGCGTCACCCTGCCTGGCCTTGACCAGAGATTCACTGCAGGGCTGCTCACGTGTCAAAGACAGGCCTGTTTGTTACGCGGTAAAGGTTGACCATGTGTCCTTTTTACATACGGTACACTGTTCCTCAGTGGCATGATTAAGAAAATTAAATATAGATTATTCAGAATTCTAATGTACGTCAAATGTTGGTAACTGCGGTTCAAGTCAACCAACACCCTATATAACACTATTCACCAATCTAAACTATATTATAGAATTAAGTGTTTCTTCATAGGTGCCGTGTGTAATACCTGCCCATACAAGGGACTGGGTGGCAGCATTTCAAGAGTCTACTTCTGTGTTGAAACAATTAAAATTTTTAGTCATTAGAATACCTCCCAGCCTTTAAACATCAACAATAGTGAGGATTTTGAAACAAAAGCGGTGTGTCTGTGGGTCCTTTTTTCAGGACTCTTTCAGACTCTTTGTTTCCTTAATTCTTGTGGCCTTTAAAGGAGTGATTCCCAACTGGTGGGTTGCAGCCCAAAGGTGGATTGTAAGAAAAAGTTTGTAAAAAAAAAAAACACTTTATTTTGAAGTGCGGTGAATTTCCCGACTCAAAGCTTTTATTTTGATGTTGTTTTTCCTGCTATAGAGTGAGAGAATAATCAGCAGCTTTTTAACAGCTAGCTTTACAGCATTGCCAAACACACATATGAAGCTTAATATATTTAACTTTGTGGACATTGAACTAATTGCTAAGGAGAAATCTGGACTAATCAGTTCTCATTCATGCTTGATGAAAAATTGATGTGGCAGATTTTCAAAATGCGTGCTCCTTTCCTTTCAAACTTTCTGTAAGATATTGAAATTCTTCTTTCCTGGAAGTTTTCTTGAGTATTTCATTCTCTTAGCTGAGACATCAGCTATTAGCTAATGGTGTTAACTCCATAAACAGTGCTAAACAATGGCAACAGTGCTGACAGACCTAACTGTGTTTATCATGTGCGAACTGAAGGGTGGACACTAAGTTTCCTTGATGATGCTGTCCCAATATCAGCTGCTGTATGAGCACAATTAAAAGCAGGTGCGATAAACTAGCAAATGCACTAACATGCACACTTGGCTGGACCAGCTTACCACAACAAACCACAGAGAAGCTCAGATTGCAACACACACAGAGGCAGCATGACTTTATTCCCAGCTTAGGATGCCAATACTCCTCTGTAGTGGCTTGCTACAATAACAGCATTTTGAATGTCGCATACAGAACATTTAGGATGAATTATTAGCCCCAGGCTATTGTAAAGTTGTATTATTCTCAGGACTAGAAGGCACTCAAAAGTTTTACATTCCCGAAAGAGGACTCAGAGAATTAGTAATTTTTCCATGTATATTTGATCCATGAGTCATCTTTTTCATGCACTGCTGACTGCCGTGTGGTCTGGTTACATAATTCACTTTTTTTAATTGGGAAGTGGCTGCTCATGATTCATAATAATGATAATTCATAAAACTGTTGATGACAGTTGTCACATTTACAGCACTATGTGACAGACAGTTGTCAAAATGTGTCGAAAAGCTTTGGTAATAATCATTTGTAATTGTTATGCTGAATAAGTATTATAGGGATATATACTCTGAGAATATAGATTTTATCCACATTGCTGCTCACTCCTATGAATATTGATAAACTGCATCAGCTTTTCTTGTGCATTTTAAAGTTAGTTTTCAATACCTTACACTCAGTTAGATGACCTCAGAATGCACTGTAGTTTAGATTAGATTAAGTCTATTAGACTTATTACTAAACTTTAAATGACATTTGCTGCATATTAGCTGTGGAGAAAAACAAAAAAAATGTCCTCCAAAACCTTTCTGAGGACATTTTGGAGCTAATTTGGTATTATTAATAACTTTTATAGACTTTGAAACACCTTACCTGAGGCAGTCAGGTCCCGCTGTAGTGTCTGACTTTAAATGTCGTCAAACAGTTCAGTTTTAAAGAAGTTTTATGTAACGATCTGTATGAATTGGCTTTTACCTTCTGTTTTGGGGTTATGCTTCATGTTGCTTTTATTGTGTATAATCTATATTTATGAAATGATGTTTTTTATATACCTGATGCACTGTGTAAATACAGATGATTCTTGTCTGCAAAATTCAACATACAAGCCTTAAGACTGATGGTATGTGGTTTGTCTGTAGATCTGTAGGTGCATGTTTTGGAGCTCTTTGCCCTAATCGATGCACTTGAACGCCCCTCCCGGCTTAGCAGATAACAATGGTGGCTCAGAGGTCGCAACCTCTCTAATGAGCTTCTAATTTGTTCATGCAGTTCCTCAGACTATGATGTCACGACAGCAGACGGGCAGGTATTTGGATCTGCTCCCTCCCACCCCGAGGCTATGAGTTAGCATATTTTACTCCGTGTGTGTGTGTGTGTGTGTGTGTGTGTATGCCCAGAAGCTATTTCTGTCTCAGCAGTTATGTTTTATCATGGGAGCTTTAAGACATGAAGTGGTAGTCAGCACTGATCCTCGTATAAAGATCATATTGAATATATAGTATGTTATGTCTCTGCGGCTGCAGATATCCATATGTACTCCCTTTGTGACTGCTTAAAAGCATGCAAGGATTAGGGCTGCCAACTCCCATTTAAGTTTACTTTTTGCATGCAATGCATCTGAATTGGTAGGACAGCGAATTGGAACGCCCTCTCTCTTTAAAATGACCTGTGATTGGGCAAAGTGTCCAGTCACGGCCTGGATTTTATAAAGCCTGAAAACAGAGGAGATGAAGATGTCTAGTTTTCTCTCAGACTTTTTAGGTTACAATGCTCTGAATGATTATTATGGATTTTTTTTTTGCCCTGTGATGCCAAAATAAAACAGCCTACCCCAGCCTTAAAATGTCATAATAAATAAAATAATATTATTAATAATTAATAATAATAAAATGTCTTTATAATGTGACACATTGAGAATTAAATATTTTAATTGTCATGACAAAGAATAGCAGATTCAAGTTTGAACCATTAAACTTGCTTGAAAAACGACTCAAAAAACAATCAGTCATCAAAATTGTGGCTGATTGACTGCTGATTGACTTGATCAGTGGTCACCAACACAGGGGTCAACCTTGAGATTAGAGCACAAAAAACACATATTTGTCTTACGCAAATGAGGCTTATTTTCTTCAAAATTTTCTTTTGGGCCCCTAAAATAATGCGAATAAACCAATGTGAGAATCTCTTCGGCTGAACTTTCAACGAATAATATTCATAGAAAGGTCATAACCTGTTTTTTAGGCTTGAAAGTAGGCTTTGCTTCGTTTAGGTGTCAAAAGCCAAAACAGTTTGGAACCACTGAACTGATCATTTTGGCTGTGCAGACATTGTGGCATTTTCTTTGGGAGTCGTGTTTATTCGACAAAACCTCCGCCATGATTTTCATGACTCTTAGTCCTCTAAGCATCAGTTCATGTGATCTCCATTTCTAAAGTGTTGTGTTTAATCAGACTGAGGTTTTATGTGAGACAAACCTTTCTCGTGTGTTTATTTTAGCACTCTGGGAGAGCTGGCGAGTAATCTGGCAGAGCTTTAAATTAAACTCGAACTCCGGAGAGAGTTTTTATTTGTGCCTGCAGTCATAGTTCAGGTTGGCATTTCAAGACAAGCAGACAGTAATTGATTTGGGGCACACGGGGTGACATTTGAGGTCAGAATTGAAGGTTGAAAGGATGATTTGTGATACTGGAAAAAGCTTTTTTCATACAACCTTGTTGTGCGCTGGGTGTAACTGTGTAGCCAAAGATATAAAAAAAACACTGTGATACAGTAAAATCGAATGCCTGCAATCCTTCAGAGTTCTCCCACAATCCAAAGGGCTCTCCCTCTCTCCTCCCACTGTGGCGATGGCCATGTGGGAGTCAAGTCACCGCTTAGCTCGGGATTTTATTGATCGGTTATGGAGGAGTCCTCTCTGGCAGCTTCCCTCGTTGCCTATGAATCATCGGGGTAACTGCGTGGTGCAGCACCGTCCTGCCTGGCACTGTAATGCATCAAAAGCAACGTACAGGAAGGTGTGTTGATGGTACATGAAGCTTTTCTTCACATAACCTCCTGCCCTCTCTCCTTTTTTAAGCCATTACTGTAATGGTGAGCATGAGTAATCACTCCACTGGCTGGCAACTTAACGCTCTCATTCATTTCACTGACAAAGAATTGATTACAACTGTAATTTCAGCATTCACACCAGCAATATTTTACTTTGCGAATGACTTGAACAGGCAATCAGGCGCTGGAGATAAAACGAATAGCGCCTTGTATGAATTTGTATTTGACTAATTGCACAAAAGAACCATCTGCATGAAAGAGCAGCGACTGCGAGACAAAGAGAGATTTTTAAAAGGATACAAAAGTCAGGAAGGGAGGCAGTATTGTGACGGATTGTTTTTACACTGGTTATAATGGTGGAGGGAGCGCTTTGTTCTTTGTCGTTCTCCTCCTCTCTACTAGTTGTTGCTGTTAGCAGACATTCACTCCCAACATGAGATCATCTGCAGCAGTGCTCATCAAAGTCCAATTTTACGCTGCCAAGCAGAAAATGTGAACTGCTGGTATCATCTGGAAGCCAGCATGCAGCGGGGTGTGTTGCATGCTGTCTGCTAATGGAAAATAAAGTTGAATCAACATTTAGGACCAAGTATATATGTTGAAAAATACATAAATGCACATTTCTTTTAAAAAAAGATCCCACCAGTTTGGTCTGTAGAATGTGTCAAATATAAAGTATTTTAAGCCTAATTTATGCATGACATTAGATTCAGAGACAGACAGAGACTTCAGTCTGTTCTATGTGTTCATTTTGCCCGTGCATGTTTTCTGAAAGCTTACGAATGCAGACAAAACTGAGCAGCATCCAAAAAATGGTGAAACGAAACAAAACGTTAACGTAATGGAAAGAATTTGCCTAAAACGCTCTCTCCGTTTTATTGTTTTTTATTATGAACTCCCTCACTGTCGACACGTTTGTTGTATAAAACGTTTGACTCTGCGCTCTTTATTGGCTTTATCTGTGTTATCTTAAAGGATGCATGGAAGTATGAGGACAGCGTTGTTTACAGCATTTGAAATGGAAAATTAATTTTCTATGTAAAGGGAGTTTAAAGGAGCCCTTAGCCTTTAATACAGGATTACCCAACCTGAACCTGGTGGGAAGCGACAAAGATTCTGTTTTCATTCAATGTTTTTCTCCGATATGCAATGTACAGTATGTCCTTGAGATCTAACAGGTGCATTCCCTACTCATAACAAATGTTGTATGATTGCAAAGCAAATTAGTTAAGTATTTTAAATCCAGAATTGTTTACAACTTACATGTATACTCAATAGCAGTCTGAAATAAAACAGGACAACTCCACAGGGAACCTATAAGTTGCATAGAAGATAATTAGGATGTTGGTTGCATCAATGCAGCTCTATCATGTTTAAAATGAAGGCACTCTGAGCCGACCGCCTCATAAAGATCTGAAGGATTTGTTAGGTTTGGTAGTAACATCTCTGCACGTGTTTCTCTCCATCTCTCCTGCCTTCTCGTTCCCCGTCACTTTGTCATCCGTGGCCCTCACACATCTGCCTGGTTGTGATAAAAGCTATCCCTGTCAACAAGAAGCAAGGAAGGGCAGCAGAACGCCAAGGGGCCTCAGCAACACGCACACACACACACACACACACACACACACACACACACACACACACACACACACAAGCTGAATCGGCCACACAACCTCAATTAAATTACAAAACGTGTTCCCCGGCCTGATGATTGTAAGATCGGTAAATGTGTGCCCGCTCAATGAACGCTTGGTTGCTGCCCGGAGACGGCGAGTTAGTTAGCATGCAGGATGCTCATGGAAGGCTGAACAGACGAGTGGGGGAAAGAAAGAAAGGAGGACAAGAAGAGAAAAGACGGAAGAGAAAGAGAGAGAGAGAAAGCACGAATCACCAGTTCTGAAATTGTGGCATCACAGCCAAACACTTTCTCTTTCTCTCTTACTCTGCAACACATTTTGAGGGATTTTCTTGACAAAATACAGAAGTCTGTAATCAGAGATGACACTCAGTGAAGATCACTTAGGCTAAAATTAAAGTAATGCTGCAAAAAATGTCAGTTAACAAATTACTTATCTTATAATTCTGTTTTTAGTGATGCTAGCAGCAACTATTAGATGGATTGTCATTACATTTGGTACAGACATAAATGTTGCAGAATGAACTGTAACGGCTTTGCTGAGCCCATAATTTTCGAGGTAGGGCCATAATAAGTTTAGAATTAAAATTCATACAGTACCTTGGTTAGTTTATGACCATATAGTCGCAAAACTAATGACATTTCACACTAAACTGAAATGGAGAACATGAGAAACATGACCGGCATATTATTATTGTGAGCGTTTTTAATGTGAAACTACTTATTTGAGTTGATTGCCGATTTAAAGCACCTGGTTTGTTTGTTTAGAGAGTTTGTTTTGGACAGGAAGAGACCTCTGTGGATATTTCGGATTCTGGTAAAATCCTCCTGAACAATGAACACTGAAGGAATTGTAACCGAGAAAAGTTTCAGCTGATTGCAATCTGCAATCCTCACTGCTAGATGCCACTAAATCCCCCTAAATATTACACACTGTTCCTTTAAAACAAGACACATGCAATCATGTGTGTGTTGAAAGCAAGGAACCGCAATCTGGGGTAACACAAATATGAAGTGTGTACTAAGAAGACTGTTAAACCCTCCTTACCTTCATGTCAAATATATTAAAAATAATCAAAATCTATCCTTTAAGAAAAAGACTTTTTGTTGCATTGAACTTACTTAGGAGCGTCATTTTTTGCAGTGTGTAAAATTTGTAAGCGATACCATCCTTCTTCACTGCTTAGCGTCCCTGTGGGTCTTGCTGAGTCACATATTCCAGGTCATCTGAGTCTTCACAGGAGTCCTGAGAGAGGACGGCTGTGAATGAGCATGCATTCATACCTTTGTGATTGGTGTGTGTGTGTGTGTGTGCGTGTGTGTGTCTATCTGTGTGTGTGTCTTGTTCTGTGTGCTCTCTCTTTCTTTTTAATGGAAAGGTCTTTGGCGTCAGCTGCGATTTCCTGGCTCGATCTAAACCAGGCAAACTAGACAGGCTGCTCTGTCTGCTCTGTGTCTCCCAGACAACCGCTGGGGGTAAAACTGAGGGGTCAGAGGGATAGGGCGATGCAGGGAGAGGGGTGTGTGTGTGTGTGTATGTGTGTTGCTGTCCCGACTCCCGAGGATGTTTTGCTGCTGATTCAGAAGCCCAATATAGAACAGAACACCCGTGCTTTTTGCATTCGATGCTGCACGTGTGGCGTGTTTGTGCTCAGTTTTTAGGGGATGGTAGTGTCGGTCTGTTGGTGGAATACTTTGAATTCATTGTAAAATATCTCGAGAACTATCGGATGTGTTGCTGCAAAACTTGGCACAGATCTTCATGTTCCCAAGAGGATGAAACCTGATGACTTTTGTGATCCTGGGACTTTGTTAGTGCCGCCAAGGGGTCAAATGTTCAACAGTTAGCCTCAGATGAACTGTAAGATTAGAGGATAAAGCTTGTGATGATTTTTGATTTTATCAGTGTCAACAAATCCCTCGAAAAGACCAAAATCAACATGTTAGTCCGTCTTGCTACTTGCTGACTTCCCTACTTTGCCTGTGGTTCACAGCTCCAACCCTTTTGTTCCTACTGCAGAAAATGCTGTCAATGCTGTCATAAACATGTTGTTTCATGGTTTTAAAAGACTCAGTTATTTCCCAAAACAGCTGGGAACTGTAGTATTAAGCAAACATTATCTGACACTTTTAAACCTGGATCAACATCAGTTTTCTTGAACTGCGTTCAGGTGCCTTTCACAAGGTATTTAACCCTTGGAAATCTGATTCCTATCTAAATATCCTGCTAGTACTGGGATGTGGCTCATTCATGTTTGAAACAACAGTTGTTGCACAACAATGAAGCTGTAGGACACAGAAGAATCAGATAAATCAGGCTTTGGCTACACAGCCAACACTTGCTTGTGGGATCAATTCATTGTTGGTTTTTGGCTTTTCGTAGGATTTGCTCACTGAGTCAACGGAGCATCAGACTAAAAGGAAAGGCCTTTTGTATGTATTTCACGTCATTCTGCAGTTTTTGTCTTTAAAATGAACTGGTATTAACTGAAACTTACATCCCTATTTGACACCAGACTTAAGCCAATATATATTAATATGTTTTTTTTCATGTACTAAGGTTGTGACAACACTAATATGAAGTTTCATGCTTTGTTATGAACTTTCAAGCCTCACAGGTCTGCCAGCAGAGGAGATGACGTTGCAAGAACGAATACAAATCATTGAAAACTGTCTATAAAATGAGTGATCCAAAGGTCGACTTTTTGGCAGAAAACCATGAAAAACAAACTTCGTTCCACAGAATAATAGCAGAAAGTAGATCAAATGAGGCAAAATTAGATAACTGTTTTCTTTACTGCATCCAGGTGTTGAATTACATAAGCCTGCCTGCTTGGGATGGTGACACAGCAGTTTTCTGTATATGTGTGTGTGTGTCTTTGTATTGTGTGTCCATTGGTCACAGTCTATAGCCTGAAGCTGTAAAGCTGAGCCATGCAAACCCTTTCTCTTTCTCTAACGCACACAGACATTTCCTCAGACATCTCTGCACCCACTCACATTCTCCCAGTGCAGCACATTCTTTATTACTGTAAGTCAAGAGGAATCCAGCATGTGCTGCGGAGGTTTAGCCAGCGCAGCCGTGTGCAGCAGATGTAAACGTATCACATGATATCGAGAATGCTCTTAATACCGCTCGGACCTTCCTTCAACATGACACACTGATGTGCGTTTGTCTAGGTCAGGGCTAAATTATACTGAGCTGTTAATACACTCAGGTCAGAGATGTTTACACAGCGTCTACAAGTTTTGACTCAGCATGCGTCTCAAATCCCAGCACGCTCATGTTCGTGTCATCAAAACTGGAGAGCTGCTGTGCTGCAAAGTCTCGCCAGTTCTCAAAACAATTACACGCTGACTCATCGCTTGATCTAGTGGCCTGCCAGTGTAAATGCTTCAAAGTTTTTGGCTTACCGCCTGCGCTATTTACTGTAATTGAGATTTAAGATGCTGTTGAATTCGATTATTATGAGCTCATTTGCTGTCTCTCAAACACACACACACAGCCAGGCGGTAAACAATTGGAAAGTGGATTAAAAAAATCAATGATGCTAAAATTGAATTATAAAAATGCCATTTGCAGCACAAATATACTGTAGTTGCAGTGTCTATTTTTTTATGTTCTCTTAATAACTCACCCGGTAGGAAACAGCTTAGCATAAAGACTTGAAACAACTTGATCCATGGATCCGATAAACGTCCGGGCCTGAACACAGTAACATAAGAAGAAAATAAGAAAATATAGGCGGAGGGCAGAGTCTCTGCAGATGCCACAGTGGGTCATAAGGGACAATTTATAGTATAACTTCTCTGTATACATTTTTTTTAAAGGAAACTCCTCCATAGCATATCTTTAAACTTAAAGAGAGATTGTGGTTAGAATTAATAAATGACTCCATGAAAGTCTGGTACGCTCCACGCCCATCCACCACTTCACACCCTTACTTTCCACCCCTTCTACACAAAGGACACTTTTTGTCTGAATTTTTCCAATATGACCTTAATTCCTCAAATGCTGGGCTGGAAAATCTGTTAAAACTGTTCAAAAGTAAAGCAGCTTGTGACTGCAGCTGTTAACCTGAAAGTGACCCCAAGTTACTGAACCGAGACGGTAAACCCGCATCGGCCACTTTGCAGGCTCTGCGGACTTTAATATTAACTGTCACAGCGCTTGAGTGAGAAGGTGTGAGAGTGGACGAGACTGTGATTGATCATGTTTGTTGTTGAGGTGTATTTGGCTTAGCTGTCCCGCATCAATCACGATTATAGATCTGAGAACTTGAGCTATGCGAGGAGGGAAGTCACACATCTTCAAATGTTTCCCTTAAGAATAAACCTCAGTCCAGTGTTCAGATGAACCTGCTGTGCTGCATATGAAGTAGGTCGTACTGTATGTGCTCGGTAAGGTACAGTGCTATCCATGTGTGCATGCATTTTTCATGAGCCTTCACTGTGTGTGTGTGTGTGAGAGAGAGACGTTTATGTGTGTTTACGTGCTTCCTATGTTCGTGTGTGTGTGTGCATCTGTCTTTGAGCTAAGTGTCTCTGCTCCTCCATCGTTAATTAGGAAGAGCAGTGAAGAGGAGAGTGAATGGAGGAGCGTCTGACAGAGCCTACAGGGTGGTACAGTAAACCCAGAGAGAGGATGATGGTGGGAGTTAAATGAGAGGGGAAGTGATGAGCTGGAGGTTGAGAGAGAGGATGGATCAGAGAGAAAGATGGAGGGAAATCCCCATGCCAAGAGGATACACACAGACACACACGGCTGCAGTTACGCTGCTTGACGAGGAGAATCGCAATGACTCACCACAGACGACCTATGTGCTTTGGTTCTTTAATGTGCTGTTTGTGCGTTTTAATCTCCAGCTCAGCTCACACTGCTGCTGCTGTGGCACACCAGTTTATCTTTGTGGCAAGAATGCTGAAAAGAAATCTGAATTTTGAAAGATTAAGGACACAGATTTGTCATGTGAAAGCATTTTGACAAAGCTCAGTTTTATAAATTAGCAGATGAAATGCAACTTTAAAGTCCTCATTCACACAAAAATGTGTTTTTCCAGTGTATCCCATAAAATATTTGACCTTGACTAAAAAATTGAAAAAACTTTTTATCAGAAATGTCAGCGTTAACACGTTAATAGCAATAGAATTAAGTACCGTAATTAACAAGTTCATTTTTTTAATTGCGATAATCGCTGGCAAACTTTCCTGTCTTTAAGACAGGCTGAGTGCTGAAGTGAGAGTGATGATACTTGTATCATATAAAACTAGAAAATTTGACATGCTAGGAACCCTCCTGCTTCAGTTTTGGATGTTTTAGGGATGATTCATCCTTAACGCACGTTACATTTTACGACTCTTTTTGAAGCACACTTCAGTTTCACAGGAAATGTACAGTTCCTGCTTGTCAGATGCTTTTTCAAAATAAACGTAGAACGTAGGCAAAACAAAAGCAAAAGGTTATGTTTAAAACAAAACATTATGGTTGGCTTAAAATAAGTGTGGTTGTTGCTATTGTAATATAAAGTCACATGACATACATCATGTGACATACATCATTGGCTATATATGGAGCAGCGGCATTTTACGTGTTGGGAGTGAAATCAGGCCGGGGGAAACCATGTTAAACAAAAACTATTTACCACAGCTGAATATTTTTAAATACTTTTAAAAATGTCTGGAGGGAGATTGTATCGATCCCCGCGGGGAAATTACAGTATTTTAGCTGCAGAGAGTAAAGCAGAGACATGAGCAGAACCTACCTCATAGAATAAACAATTTTAAGATAAAGAATTTATCATTTTTATTGAAGATAATAAATATATTAAATTATAACAATGCCATATATTGAGAGTATTGCAACAGTAAACCAGTTAATGAACATGATGAAAACTGGAGCAATGCATCAACTACTGAATATCAACAGACACTGGCAAAACAATCTCACGTCTTTTAGTAGCTTTCGATCATTTTTATGCCCTCAGTATGCAGCGAGTAAAACACTGGTCCAAAGAGAGTGAAGCTGGCAGATGGCTGAACTTGTTTTATGATGCAGTGTTTTAATTTTGTGGTGCATATATCTCTACATAATGTCGTAAACAGATCAGTGAAGTCTTAAGTTAGTGGTTTTTGCATAGTTTGAAAGTAAACAGCGAGCAGCAAGTGTCTAAAATTGACGTTGTGGTATAAAGACTGTTTTCTCAACTGTTGCTTTTATGGTCGAGTATGAGCTTTGAACCTCAATTTTCATGCAAACTTAGATAAGAGGCCCTTAAAGAAATCCTTATCGTTAAAATTTTGAATGTTAACCTCAGAAATCCCGAGACAACTGCTGATGAAGACAACGTGATAAGATCGAAAGAGCAGCTACTAAATGGACCTTGTGGTGAGGATGTTTGAAACTGCCATTTCTGAGGTCAAGAATGAACTTCGAACCCAACTTTTTAGATGTGATTCAGAGCTAAATTGAAATACAGCCTGTTTGAAAAGTATTTGCTGCACTTTGGGGAGACTCACTGTGGATATCCATAAACTTTGGAGCGCTGGAGGAAAGCGTGTCGTAGCGCAGTGGGGGTTGGACGGAGGGGAGAGCGGGGTCAGAGGGAGGGAAAGGGGTGACTCAAATGGACCTTTTGTCTGTTGGCATATTCAGGCTAAAATTAGCCTGTTTATGTGATTTGCAGCATTCCTACAGGCATAAACACAACCACATGACAGGACGAAGGTCTCAGTGCTGCGCCGGGAGGCGAAACTAATCAGAGCCAAACAACTTTCTGCACACTGATGATTTATTGTGGATAAATCATTATCTAAAGATCTTTTCCTTCAAAAAGACTATAATGATCATATATTCCTTTATGATTCATAGCACGTCTACTGTTTAATAATTCATTTATATCAACCTTTTCAAACAATCTTTTTATTTTGATTGCCTTCTGCAGCCACGCTCTGATATTTGATTTAGATCTAGTAGTTTTATTTATTACAGATTTATAGATTTTATGTGATTGAGTCTACAGAGCATAGTTTATTTTATTTGTTTAATTTGGTTTAATTAATGAACATCAGTATAAAAAATACAAGATGTAAATATGTCCGAGTTAGTAGTAAGAATGCTAATTTACATTTGTAGTCCCTTAGTCTGACAGTAGCACTCATGCTTTAATAAATAAAAGTAAATATTAAATAAAAGAAATAAAACATTTAAGAATGATTGAATTTTTTGTCGACATTGCCTTCATCAGAGTGTTTGTTTCCAGTTTCCTTGATCTACAATCTATCGATCACTTGTGAGTTAAAGGTCACCATGGATACAAGATACACCAAACAACTCCATTGTCATTGTCTTTTTTAAAAAAAATACATACCGTTAGTGTTTTCAGACAAATAGAAATGACCATCAGTACAAAACAGACATTATTATAACCATCTCAAAGTGTCTGTCGCGCTGTAATCAATCACATCTTTGTGTCATTAGATTTGCAACATGTAAGCTGCAATTTGCAACAGGACATCATCACTTTTTGCCCCGTGTCACACTTAACGCATGTGCTTGTTATCCATGTAAGAGCCCGGCAGGATTCACAAATGTATTTATCTGCAACTTGCAAAAAACAATCTGCAAGTTAGGTGCAATAGACAGAAATGTTGGCAATGTACGTTTCTTCAAGCCCCCCGAATGCTTTAAATTTGAATATTTCATATGTATCATATCAGCATTACTAAACTGACTTGGTCTATGAGCTCACTTTGTCATTGGGAGGTGGAGGAGATGGTGAGTGGCGAGACACCTGCCAAGTTGCAGACCAATGTTTGCGACCAACGTACAGCAGAACCATTTGTGATTCAGCGAGTCACTGCTGTGTTAAGTCCCAAATAGGGGTATTTTTGTAGCAACCTGTTGCTGTTTATCCAGCAGTGATATTGAAAATGTAGTAGTGAAAAAGGTTGTATTTACTGAGACAATGCTGTCTTTTTCTGCTCTTGTAGTGCCACAAAAAGCTGTTGTTGTTTTACAGAGACATTGCTGTGTTTCCAGACGTGGGTGCCATCGAAAGTGTGTATTTTAAGCCAAAACATTATCTTTCCCTAACCAAATGATTTTTGCGACTTGATCTAACCACACCACCACAGCAATGTTGAAACATTAAGTTTCAGCATGTCCGCTGCATAATATCCTACAATGCCAACATTTATGATTCATAGGCGGTTGCAGGGGACAGTCATTTTGGATCATAGTGCTGACACTGCAATCTGCTAGCCTCCTTGCTAACATGCATCCTGCCAATTACTTTATATCCAGTCAAAAAAGCATCAGTTTAACATCATTTATATACAGTACTTATTTATGTATAAAGAGATACATTTAGCCATCTGAACACATTATGCACATTTAAAGCCACAAACAAAGTGCACTCAAAGGTGGCAGGCAGGTTTTATAGTGATAAACAAATGATTTTCAGGAAGGGAGCATGGGGGGGGGAGTCAGAGAGTTAATTTTAAAGAATGCAAATATCAGCGGAGGAAGTGGCATGCAGGCCGAAGCCATTCAGTTCCACTAAGCTGTGAATTATTCACTTGATTGCAGTGTCATACAGCTTGTTATTGAGCTTGTATCACTGCGTTTACTGAGAAAGCACATCATATCAGATCAGTGTGTGGAGTTTCCCACGCTGCCCCTCCATCTGTCTACTCTCCTCTCACCGAGGCCAAGTGGGCATTTCCCACGACGTCTGCGTGCGAGACAGAAAGAAATAGAGTGAGAGACTCATGCAAGCTGGCAAAAAATTTGCATTGGATTCCTGAAACTGAGTGAAAAGTTTCTTGGGGTTTTGTCCACACAGATGGTTAATTTTGCTGTTGGGACCCGTGTTTCTGGGCGCTCGGCAATCTCCTTGAGAGCGTTTAAAAGTCTCTTAACCACAAGCGCACATTAAACACAGCACCCAGCCATCTCTCTTTTGATTCAGAGTGCTTTATAAATACCTTTTAGGCCTCATACACCTCTCCTCTTACCGGGATTTACTGAAGCACGGGGACTGATAATGGTTTAATTCAGGGAGTAATATGACCCTCCTTGCTTTCTCTCTTTGTCTCCACTTCAGTCTTACATAACCGTCTGCTGCCTCTACACACACAGCCTCATAATGTGAGTTTGTGTGTGTTGTAAAGCATTTTAAGTCTGTTTTTTTACAGCTGCTGTAAGCACACAGTCTTGTTGTGTTCTTAATAACCGGTGAAATGACCCATTTAGACGGTCGAATCTGTTGTTTACGAGGTCTGGATGAGCGGGACACATTTCCCTGCATCCACAGTGGCCTTTATGGTCTTGCCTGGCCATGTATTTATAGTATGTGTAAAAACTGAATCGCTGTTTGCATATATAATAACACAGCATGCTCTGTGTGTGTGTGTGTGCTCTGCATGACTGCCTCGATGTGGCTGGCCGTAGATTTATATGTTGGTCTGTAATTGGCTGTTGTTTTCCTGCACCTTTTTTCCAAGGCGTCTTCTTCGCTGTTACTGAAGGGATTTGTAATGACGGAGCAGGCTGTGTGTTTATGCTTGCGCTCATAGCCGCGTGCATGTTAGCGCGAGACTGAGAAGTGATCATTATGACTGGGCTGTGTCCTTGTTTTTCACTTTAAACGACCCGGCACAGTCTAAATTACACCACGCTCTGGTCCACCATTGTGCCTCACAGAGCGACTGAGGGATTACAAGTAGCTCTGTGTGAATCAGAGCAGAGCCGTTTGTTTCCTCTTTCCTCGCCATGTCAGTCTCGTGCATCTGCAGGTGTGTAACAAAGTACAACTCTATGAAATAAGAGTGCAGAAAACTGCATATTGGAGTTATTCAGTCTCACGGCGCACCTGTGGCTCCTGATCAGTGATGAAAAGCCTCTAATCCTTTTGTCACCCAGCACCGCTCACGTGATTTCTCATTTCAAGGTGGAAAACAGCTTTTCAAAGCAGTGTTAGGGTAATATACTGTAACCACATGCACAGCAGTATCAGTAACAGTGTTACTGATGTTTGCATCATTACCACAATGTCACAGAAAGGGCTGCAGCTATAGATTACTTATATAATCAAGTATTATACCAATTTATTACTCCAGTAATCGGATAAGAAATGCTTTTTCTTTATTAATCAAGGAGGAAAAAGGACAGGTTTCCTGTGTGTGTGTCTGTGTGTGTGTGTGTGGGTGTGTGAGACTTTCATAATAACGGCATGCCACCTCACTCCCCGCCATTTGGAGACTACTTTGCTGGGAGGAGAGCGGCCACAAGCTCCGGAGGTGGACCTTCAGTTAGAAGCTGTTTTAACTTCAATTTTGGTTTTACAACAGATACAGGACACTGTACAGTTTTTGTTTTGTTGCAGTTTGAAATGCTAACAAACTTTGGAAACTTTCTGTCATTTTTTCTGGCCCGTCGCTTCTCTTTACGTCTCGCTATTTTCTTTTTTTCCCCATTTTGCAATTCTGCGCCATCAAATCACACCCCTTGTCCACACCCCAAGTGCGCGCTCTGAAAGTAATAAGCAACCATGCAAAACACAGTGCACTGTATATAGTTATTTAGCTTTTTAAGCTTTAATTCGAAGAATTTTAATTTTAGAAATAGAGTTATGTAAGTTTCTCAAAGAATCATTTCTTGCCCTATATAGTCGGTAGTTTGAATCCAGTTTGGGGCCTTGTTACATGTTGGCCCCATACCTGTGTTTCTCTTTTCATGTTTTTTGTATTTCTTCATTTTATAATATCTGATAAAGACTGGCTCCGTTTGTATTTGTAGTGTGAATGCAAAGCAGAATAAAAGCTGGATTTTGTGGTGGCAGATATGTGATTTCAACATGAATTGAAACGCTAAATAACTGTGAAATCCATCGACTTATTATGGAAATTGTTAAGCAATCTGTGCTGGAGGACATCAGTGATCTATATACAGCAGTTATGCAAGTTATTTAGCAGTTTCTCATTAAAAAGTGAAAGGAACGTCGCCTTAATTGTCTCAAATTTGATTTAGCACTTTAGCACTTTAGTTCACCTCTCAGTGCATATAACTTAATGTTCTCTAGGTTTGCTTGTAATTAGTAAGAGTCAGAAATGTAAACACTGAGATGAACTAGTGATGTGAAGAGGCACAAAAGTCACGATAAAGTCAGTCTTCAGGCGTGTTTTTCTGAAATGATTTAAAACAGGACATTTTTTTTTTTACCCACCTGATCTCTTCAGGTAGGTTTTTCTGAAATATATCGACCCATTAGGTAAAGGAAAGATTTCCTATAGGTTTAGCAGTAGTTTCAAGGGTGTCATGTAAGGGTCTGTGGTGGTGAGCTGGTTTGTGCAGCAGCAGTTAAAAATGCTGAAGTGGAGATTCATAGATGTGTCTCGTTTTATATGCGTGTGTATGTGCGACTGTGTTTTCAAGGACAAAGTGGAGAGCTTTTTTTCTTTTAGACTTTTAGATTTCTATTTTTTTCAGTTTGCACTCTTCTCACTTTGTATTTCAACTGCTGCTCAGCAGTTTTCTTCAGAATTTAGTTTTATCTTATCTTACACCTCCATCCTGTACGTCATCATGTATGTCAAGTGATGCAGCAGTGACGACCTGCTTTTCAGATGATTTGTTTGGATAACGCACTACAAACAGCCTCTGAGCTACAGAGGATAAAAGCTTCAGTCCTGAAAAGCCCTGGATGTTTACTCACTGTAGGTGTAATTGGAGCAAATTAATTGCCTCTCATGTAATAACCTTCTAGAGCCTCTCTCTTTCCAACTCTGTGTTCTGATTTGGAAGCAATTTAACTCAACATGTGTGACTGAATCCTTTTTACTCTGATATGAGATTTTTTTTGTATGTTTTGTTTTGTTTTTAATTTCTTCTCATGTTAAAGAATTGTAATAAAAGCAGCCTAATTGCCAGAATAGATGTTGGCATTGTATGTTTCTGCAAAGCACGGATATGTAACATTTGTATGTTTTTATGTTGCGCATATGTTGAAAATTTACATTTTAACAACCTTTTTGTTAACATTTGGTTATGTTAAAGCACAAAAATCACTTGGCTATGATTGAGAAAACATCATGTTTTGACTTAAAATACCCGCACAATAGCCGCTGGAAATACGCAGGTTTCATGGTACAATTGCTGCTGGAAACGCAGTGATGTATCACCAAAAAACACCCACGTTTGGTAGCTCAAGCGTCACTAAAAAATGCCCAGGTTTGGGGGCACAATCCCCGCTGGAAATGCTGCAATATGTCAAAAAAATTCCAGAGTTAGGTGGCATGACCGCTGCTGGAAATGCTGAAGTCACAAAAAAATTGCCAGGTGTGTTTGGTGGCACAATTGCCGCCGAAAGCGCGCAAATGATCACTAATACACAACCAGTTTTGTTGTTTGTTGGTCTTGAATAGTGGTCTGCAGCTTAGCAACTGTCTTGTCTAGGTTTCTCAGCATATATAAATGTAAACAATAGTGATATGATAAGTATAAAGTATACAAATTTAGTGTATCCATAGTTTGCCGAAATGTACAATGCAGATGTTTTCCTCTGGTGACTAAACTCATAAAAGAGCTGGCTTACCTGAGCACCTGGAAAAACTAGTCATTATGTCTGATTCAGCTTCTTGTTGGCTAATGATAATTCAAGTGCATCTACTTTACAGTTATAGTTTGTTATACTTAGAGATATAGTGGAAAAAGTACATGTTTTTGCCTTCGTGTTTTTGTATTCATCTGAATAATATGAAACAAGTGCTTCCTACACATTTGCAGTTGTTGATATGACAAGATGCCAAAATCCTAGAAAAATCCAGGACAGACAGACGAGTAGAGGAGTGAGATTGATGTAGACGAGAGGAGAAGCATGTCTTTTTTTCTCCGCTAAACTGAGACAGCTTTCAACCCTCTGGTGCATCGTAAGCAGGATGCCACTTGCTGTATACACTCATACACACACACACACACACACACACACACACACACACACTTGGCAGGTTTATAGACATTCATGGAAGAGCTATTTTGATAGATCTGATAAATGGCACAGACCAGAGAGGCTCATGTTTTAAATACCTTCTTGTGGCGGGTAATTGCATGCAGCTGTGTGTGAACATAAGTTGGCAGTGCACATGTCTGCATGTGTGCGTGAAGAATAGCAACTAAGATGGAAAAAAACGTGTGAAAGAGAATGTATAATTTTGTTTAAAGTTAGAGAGCAACAGATGGAGAGGGCAGGAAAGTCAGACAGATAGTGAGGAGATGCATTCAGTATCCGCAGGACACAAAGGTATTTACATGGAAATAAGGTTCAAGTAATGAGCTGTCGCAATCAGTGAAGTCGCCAGAGACAGAAAATGTGTTGGCGGTGGCCTCGGGGGAGCCTTCGTTTCAACTAAAACCAGAATACGTGCCTCCTCTGTGGGATTTCACTTCTTAAAAACATCATGAACTGAAACAAATGATTCATCATATCTGCAGAATATAAATCTCTCTTTTGTGTCTGAAGACTAAAAACATGTGTTGCTAGTTTGTCTTTCTCCGGTTTGAGGGATTGCTGCGGCCTGTCAAAGCGTAGCTTGATTGTTAGCATCTTCTTCACAGTTCCAGGGCTTTACAGTATGAGTATTTCAGTCACAGTTGCCCCTAAAACTAGAGTGTGAACCAAAATATAATTTAGAATAATAGTGTGTGCGCAAAGATTGCAACCTACAGTGATCCTTTATGCCCCCTGCTGCTAATTGTACAACTACAAGTCCCATGATTCCACAGGCCACAATGTGCCAATCACAGTTGAGGTCTCTGATGATCCAGCCAGCGTCAAGTGAGAGGAAGATGAACAACAATGGCTCCGTACCATCAATACACCGGCGTACGCTTGTGGTGCTCAGAGTAGGCGGAGTCTGCATCTCAGCTGGAACATACAGCGGATGCCCCGCTCAATTCATGCGCCAAAAAACAGCATCTACGCCTACGTTAAGCACATTGTTAATGCGAAAACAGCAATAGTTCAATACTGTGATTACAGTTTTAGCCCCTAATAGGGGAGAACAACAGATTATGCTATTACAGCTTCATGAAGGCAGTCAGCAGTTGATTTCTGGTATCATTTTTTCCTAGTGGCATCTTCATTTTGTCAACAATTATTAAGACAATGAACCTTTATTGCTCCAACTGATCCATGCTTTGACTAACAGTGATGCCTTCTCCAGCCGTAAAATGTTTTCATCTCTGTTTAAGAAATATGCTCCTTGCTTGGTGCTCGTCATCACTTCTTGCCTGATTGTGTCCCGGCTGTTAGAAAAGGTTCATAATAGGCACATTTACAGATACTCTCACATCTGTCAGTTCAATATGAAGCTTCAGCAAGGAGATTGTTTGCTTAGCTTTGCATGAAACCTGGAAACTTGGGGAAACAGTTTGTCCAGTCTTCATGATGAGCTAAACTAACCATCTCCCTGCTCCAGCTTTATACAATTACAGATATGACCTCGGTATCAACTCTGTTGAAAGCAAATTTCGTCAACTATTCCTATTAAGAAAACACTCTCTGCTACTAAACTAATATTTAACCCTGATTTCACACTGAGGCCTGGTATATTATGTCGATACAGACAACATGTCAGTGACACACTGACCCATAGATGTAGTTTTGCATTGACTCTTGTATCTGTTATTGATCCACCACTTTCCCCTCGGGGATCATCCAAGTTACATTTCACCTCATTATTGGGCATCAGCTGCAGAGAATGGCTCAGAGAAAGGCTGGTTTTGTGCTCTGAGAGAAAACAGTTTTTTCTGATGTTGCATTGTAAAATCTCAAAATAATTGGTGATCTTTTTTTTTTTCTTTTTAAATAATTTAATAAATTACTTTTCTTAAACTCGTCATGATGGGAATCTCACATACAGATTGAGAAACACAAAAATCGTCCAGAAAACAGGCCAGAAATCCCAGATATTTCCCACTTCTGTAGGCAAAATAAGTACGATTATAATCCTAAAAAGAGTTATTTTCCCAACATTTGATGCAGGTAACTTTTTCAGTTGACAAAAAAGGCATGCTTTTGTTACAGGAAACATTTGGGCAAAATAAAATTGTCCAAAAATTGGTCCTAAACTTAATTCTGAGTGGCATAAAAAAAACCCACACACACACATTATATTTTTTTCATACCTGTTGCATGGAAAAAAAACCTTAGGTTACTGCCCCAACTATTTAAATGAATAGTTAAAATAGCAATAAAACAACATTTTAGATAATTTATTTGCTCACTTGCCAAGAACTGGATGAGAAGATTGACACGTATTTCAGATACAAAAGAAACGTTTAAGTGACTAAAAGTGTAACACATTTAGACTGTTTCCCAAGCTAACAGCGAGTATTTTGTTTTGTGTCAACACATCGTCTTTTCATTTGACATTGTTGCTAGATGTCCTCTCATATTTACTCACTTTCTCTTCTGTAAAAAATGACATTTTGGTCCGTTAAAGCACTTTTTTGTTGTTGCAGTGTCTGAACTGCTGATAGAGGTTAATAAAACGCCACCGTTTGTTTGCCGGTGTATTGCCCCTTCAAAGCTCTTTGGTCTTGACCATTTTCCAGCAGAACAGGGATTATTTTTCCATGTTTCTTGGGGGAATGTCACAAAATATCCATCTTGGCAAATGGGTCCAACACTTGGTTGGTTTACTTCAAACTCACATCACAACAGTGGGATCAGTGCCCAGTGATATCTGAGCAGCTGCCCAGTACTTTACCAGAGACTTGCACTGTCAGGCCTACTATATTAAGCAGCGATGCTTGCTTTCATGCGTTTGCATGTTTTCACCACCACCACAGCAACAACATGAACGCCTTTTAAGAATTTAACAATAATTTCTCATTTGGGTTATAACCTGTTTAGATGTCAAAGTAGCCTAGCAGTTTACCTATAAGTTGACAAAATAGCCCCCCAAATCTGTTTTTCATTGAAGAAAAAAAGTGATTCATAACTGCACTACAGTTTTACAGTATATTTTGTATTTAATTTGCACTATGTGTACCACATGTGTATGCAGTATTTAGTCGAGTATACATTTCTCCCATTTTTTATTTCAGTTATATTACTGGTATTTAAGTACTGCATATTTCTTTGCTATTATCTGAATTACTCTTAGTTGCTGTGACAGAATAATATCCCACTGAGATTAGCTCTAGGCTATCTCTAATAGGGCTGCAGTGGTATAAAGGTTTCAAGGTAACATGGTATTTGCTTATCTACGATATTAAAAATAAAATGCGACTGGAGAATCTCACCTTTATTTTTGTTATTTTCAAGAGGGAGAATTTTTACCCATACTGTTTATTTTTAATTGTTTTCAAACAACATTTAAACATTTGTTTAACTAAAAAAACCCTCCTGTTCTTCTTCCGTTATTATCATTGATCAGAACGACTGATAATGATAATAATTCTGTAAATCCATGATACTGTGAAAGTCTCATACTGTTGCAATGCTAATTTCTACTGACTCTATCAATGCAAAAACTGAAAAAACACATATTAGTTTATGTCTATAATATTCACTGAGTGCATTTATTTGGAATCTTTGTCCTCTGATGATGCATTTTTGCAGACAGTCCAATAGGTTTTTAATGGTAAATTAACATGTACAAGGATTTTGTCAGCCTCTATTTGCAAAGCAAATTTAATCCTGCACTTTATCTGAATATTCAGGATCACCAATTTTGGAGCATGCTTTTCACAAGAACAATAAACAGACATCGGTATGCAATTATATCAATTTTCCTGGAATGATTATCCCCTCACCCCCTGATGCTGTGTGTGTGTGTGTGAGAAACAAATGCCCAAAATATCCAGACAAACCTGCTCTGACCTCGGCCCGGCTGGTGTGTGTTTCAGTATCTGTTTGAGGCGTGTTTACCTGCGAGTTCCTGCAGCAGCAGATGTGTGATCCTGCGGCCTGAGCAGTGTAAATGGGATGCGGCAGTCCTGCTGACAGGCCTAATACACTCTCAGAGGGGGAAAAAGGGGGAAGACTAGCCTGCCGTGAGGAGACACAGCTGTTCAGTACACGAGCACACTGCGTTCCTCCTTTCCTTATCGTAAAAATGCTAAAAATATGTTGAAAACCTAAACAGGTTAAGTATCAAACACGGTTGGCTCACAGTAGCAGTAGCAGTTAATTGATCCCAGGACAGTTGCATGGCAGGTTGGTTGCCATGGTGAAGCGCTCTGTAGACAGATGTGGTCGTTTCCTCGCCTGTTTCTTTACAGGCTCTTTGCAGGTGTGAAGCTATGCAGGTGTCCAGAAATATCTTTGAATTATAGATGAGTTTTGTCTCTAGATTATATCTTTTCTAAATTATTCTTAAAAAATATATTTTTGTTTAAACATCACAATACTATATGGATGAGGTTAATCATTTTTATTGTTTTACTTGAATCTTTCATAATTTATAAAGGCAACACAATAATTAACTCAGAGTTTAGAGAGTTCACAGTCGAAACAGAATAAGAATAAGAAGCTATATACTAAAAATATAGGCACATTTCAGAAAATTTTCCATTTTTCCGAAAATTTAATGAGATGGGAAGAGCTTTTGTGGTCTTTTTTTTAAATAGATTTATAACCCAATCACTGGCATTGTACTTCTCTGCAAACCACAGATTTGTTACATTTGCTCATTATTCTGCAGCGGATATGATGAAACTTTATATTTCAACAACGTGTGTGATTAGATTTAGGCGCAAAAACCACTTGATTATGGTTAGGAAAAGTTCATGTTTTGTCTTAAGAAACAGGGTATGGGGAGCACAACCCAGCCAAAAGCAGTGATGTCTCTGCAAAAAACAAACACTTTCTGTCCTGGAATATTCATATGCAGCTTGGCAGGCATCCTGCCTAGGTAACAAACCATCCACCCCCCCCCCAAATGTTTTGTATTTTATGACTCAATTTCTCCATAAATTGTACTGAATTGTACTTTTCCATCTAATTAAATCTAGGGGTGTAGGGTTTTTCCATCTTTTTGTTATTTGCGTCAGCGCTGTGATTCTAGAGATTCTAAATAAACATTCCTCACTGGCATTACTGATTTTCAGGTCTCGTGTGAGCTCGGTGAAGGCGGTCGTCTGTTGTTTAGAAATTTGTACAACTGAGCGAGAGAGATGAAAACGTGGAGAGGTCTCTGGGTAAACCAAAACTTTCTGTCAGACCATATATAGCCATGGATCTATGCTACTGCTCTGATACTGTACACACACACTCATACACACGCAAACACACCACAGCCAGCGGACAGATGCTTTGTCACACAACAGAGTTTTAATCATCACAGACACGGTTTGAAAATGTTTGTAAGTTTAACACGGACACTGAGCAGCCACGTAAATGTTTAGTTTGCAGCTGAGCTGAGCTGTTTCTTTGTTTCGTCATTGCACCTCTGAGAGCCGTGCTGAATTAAACACTTTACTTTCACCGCCTTCCCTGCTTGTCATCATAATGACTCTCCCACTGATAGCGTTTTATCATGATTTCCATTGCGGCTGCATGGCTAATTTCCTCGTGGCAGAGTGGATAATGAAGATAGACTTGGCGTGGCTGTAACTAACCTGATGAGTTGCCAGATGATATTTAGCCTGAATTGACTTGCAGAATCACTGCACTCCCTGTTCTGTATTTTGAAGAAAATAAGCTCGGCGTAAAATGCATTCGCCAAGTTGAATTGACCTCAGACCTAGAACTGAATTATTACGAGTGGAGCATTTGATAAAGTGGAGGCGTCTGGCTTCACACACTTCACAGTTGTTTCTGTAGTTTGTGTATTCAAAGTGAGCTTTTGGCGGGGGAAGTGAATATGAAACAGCAGGCTCGTTCTGAGGGACGCTGGTTCAAATCCTCAGACAACCCAGGGAAATCTAAGAAAAGCAAAGGACAAGAAGTGCATTTGTTGCTCCCATGATGGTGGTCAGTGCTCTTTGAAGCTCCCTGCTGTATGTGAGGAAATTGTATTTTTTCACTCTTGATTAAGTGGTCATTAAGAACTAGATTTTCTATATTTAAAAACCGGTTCTGGTGAGACAATGAAACAAGGTCAAGTAAGTCCAGCTGAGTAGTGGATGCATTTATTTTGAGTGTGTTTGCATGCATTTATTGCCTTGATTGATGACTTTAAAGCACAGTAGGTCGGTCTGCCAGAGGTTTTCAACAAGGGGATCCCCCCAAAATGGGGAATAGTTATATATTTACTATTTAATCAGGGTCCAAAAGTTCAAAGCTGCTTAGATCGAACATACGATTAAGAATGTTAAAAATGGTAAAATGTTGTCAATATGTACATACACACGTGGTTATATTGGTTAGATTCATCATGATACAAGCATTCAGTTCATTTTATGGAAACCATGAGCTCCAAAGTATTCTTACTTTGAAAGCATAAAGTTTGACTATGTGTCCGTTCCTCATTTATTTGTGTCCCTTTAGTCCATGAGGGTCTACCAATCAAAGCATCAAAGGGGACTTTTATAAAAATTGATCTAAGTTGTGAATATTTTTAGGTTTACTATCCATGTTTCCTCCACTTTTTCTCCAAATCGCTACCACTGCTGCTCAGCGTTTTTTTCACTTTCACCAGAGTCAGCCCAATTATCAATGCTCGTGTCTGTCTTGTGATCATGCTGATCATGGGTCTTCTTTGAATCATTTAGGTATTCTACTTAATGATAGAGGTGTGGACTCGGGTCACATGACTTGGACTGGAGTCAGACTAAATGACTTTAGAGTCGACAAAATTAAAAAAGACTTGCAACTCGACTTTAACACAAAATACTTGTGACTTCGCTCGGACTTTAGCCTTCTGACTTGTGTAGGATTTGAAACTCAAAGTTTAGTGCTTGGGACTTGACTCATGACTTTTTGGTCTTGACTTGGGCTTTGATTTAAGACTTGCTGTTTTGACTTTGGACTTGCAAAACAATGACCTGGCCCCACCTCTGCTTAATGATTAACAGCTGGGGACCCACAATAATAGAATGGACCCCGACCTGGACCCAGTTGACCATCAAAAAATATGGACCCTAAGCTGTACGATCAAGTCTTGAGTCGAGATTCAGGTCCTATGGGTCACAAGTAGGCCTGGAAAGACATCTACTGTCCATCACTTTGTTTCTGATTGAAATATTTCAATGAATATTGGATTAATTGAAAAGAATGTTACACAGACTCTAATGATGCCCAAATATTGAATCCTACTGACTTTGGTGATTCTCTGTGTTTGTATCAGATTGATTTTTTGTTGACTGGCTCATCTGTTTATTGGCTACAGATCTACAGTATAAATGCATCGATTGTTTCCGTCCACTTTATAGATTGGTTATCCCATTTAGATAGAGATCCAGAGCTGATGTTTCCCACCTCTAATGCTTCAGATCTGGGCTAAATCGATGCTCAGACAGATGGATTTGTGGCCGACTGTTGTAAAGTGGAGATCTAAGGCTTTCTGTCACTTACTTACTGTGGGGAGAATTGCCTTAGGAAGACACGCATAGAGTTCATACACGCACTTACAGATTGTTTGTAGCTCTCCAGATTGTGACTGATGGGAGAGGCTGCAGTGAAAATCAATAGCGGCAGCTTTGGAGCAGGTGGCGGCCATTTCTTCACCTTCGCTTCTTTCAGTTTGATTAAAGAGAGCCGAGGAGATGCTGTCTGCCTCCATTGCTGTCGCTCTGTCTTTCTGTCTCTCTTGTTATTTCCACCAGCTTGCATTGCTTTGTCTTATAGAAAGCCATGTTCTGTTTTTAACCTTCATGCTTCTTCCTCCTTCTGTCTTTATCTCATCTCATAATGTGTTTTAGTTACTCCTGAGCTGGTGCTCTTCATGGAAAAAAGATTGTACTCTCTTGTGGTTTTGCTCTTCGAAGGTTTTAGTTCTAAAAAAGTCAACATCTAATTTACCTTAAATAAACACATCAATACGCCATTGTGCAATAAATGCAATGGTGTTGCTGTTTTTAAACCACCTTAAAGTTGACCTATTAGGCTCATTTTCAGGTTCATAGTTGTATTATTATTCAAAATCAGGGAGGAATTAGCAACATTGGCAACCAAGATCACAGTTTTCCCTGATTTTTGCATGACACTACATGTAGCTGTGCACTTGCAGCAAGGGAATGACTATTACCTTGTAATTCTGACACTGAATCCTTTAAATATGCACTTCTGTGATGTCATGTCATGTATTATGATATTTATTGGAAGTTGCATACAATATAGCCAACAGCAAGTAGCCTAGCTTGTTGTGATTTACCAGAAACGTTCAGCTCCTTGGTGATCTCCCTTCAACTAGATGCCACCTTATGTTGGTTTTACAGTGAAATCAGGAGGTATCATGCAGATTATTCCTCATTTCAACATCATGAATCAACTGTTGGTTGTCCACAGTGCTTTCAAAGCGAGCACGAGGAATAAATAGAAACGAGACCTCCGACAAAACGTCTGCTCTAAACAGCTAGTTAGGACACCTCTTTTTTCAGCTTCAAATCCAAAATGTTGTCATATTGATCCAATTTTAGTTTTCCTGAGAGACTCACTACCATGAATTGTCTCGTCACCCCAAAAAGCACATGGACCTTTGGGTAAATAAACACAGCCTGTGACACTTGTCCTAAAATTTGATCTCCTTCATGTTGCCAATGCTCGTCTTGCAGCCTGGCAGATACTAGTGGCTCCATTTTTCTGTTTATCAACAGTCATAATATTGTGGTAATAAAGTTTTCATGTTGTTTATTACAAATGCAATACAAGTTGGATTTAGTGCTGTGACGCAAAGGTTGCTAATGTAAGCTACATTTTAATTTGCCAGAACGTGTCATAATGACAAATGTTGATTCAGCCAGGATCGGAAAAGATATACAGACACAGTATATGTGCAATAAGATAATACTGAACATTTTTTTGGGTTGGGTTAATAGTCCGTATTGACGAGAATGTTTTTCAGTGTGAACATGTGTTCTGCTTCTGTTGTGGGAAATGCAATAATAATTTAATACAGTGATAAGTAGACATTAAGCAAAAGTAACTAAGTTTAAAAGAAAGAAAGCAGTTCCCAAGAAAGTATTTAAATAAGAAATAAGAATTTCAGCTTTTATTCACATGAGGGTGCTTAAATCAGGGCTCCTTATATATTGTTTAATCAAAAGTCAACTTTGGTAAAAAGTTTGAAATTATGCCTGGGGGACTTTTGGGTTTAAGAACGTTTATAGTGGTCCAGCCAAACTCCTGTTAAAAAAACTAATTCTAGAGAGGTCACAGGGGTGTTTTTTTGTATAAAATCACTGCAAACGTTTGTGGTGCTTGAGAGAGGAAGCTGCCAGCTTGATGTGGATTCTGTAATCAGATGTGGAGAGGATGAAGAGTCAGCTCAGGACACAGGAGAGATGTTTCCATCTCTATTTAAGGAGGTGGGCTGAGAGACAAACTGCCAGATTGTTTAAGACTTGGAAATAGACGGACCGCTCTGATGAAGCTGTATCTGCTTAAGTCAAAAGTGTATTCAGATGTCTTCAGTTGGTGGTTGCTGAATGCTCTCGCTGTTTCCTATTTAAAAAAAACAAATTCTGCTGTTTTTTGATGTGCTGCATGATAAGAATTTTGTCGATTGTTAGATACATTTCTCTCCCCCTCCTTCCTGTGCCGCCTCGCATCTCGCTTCCTTCCTCTGACCCAGCCCACCCTTTCATCCTGATCAAGTGACTTGTCATAATACGACAAAAGCCAAAGGTCAGGGACATTTGGATCTAAATGTGAAGTGTTTCTCACAATGCTAGTGAACTTTGTAGCTCTGACTGTTAGTTGTATTGTTATGCTTCTGTACTCTCGAGTGTTTTTAACTGAATCATTGTATTATTGTCTAACCATGTCTGTTTTGTATTTAACCTCAGAGCGTGCAGTGAGCCAGTAAATGCCACAGTGAAGTGTGTGTATGAGTGTGTTCACTGTTCCCCAGCGTGAGGCTGTTCAGTAATAAATGAGTCCAAGACGAATGCAGGCATAAGTCTTCTTCTCTGCAGAGTGTGGAGGGATAACCAGCCTACTTGTCACTGCAGAGGCTCCAAACCAGTTTTCCTCTACCAGAGGTTGAAGGACCCCCTAGGGATCCCTGAGGGAGTTCCAGGGGTCCCCGAAAAAATGGGGAATATCTTATTTCTTTCACTGTTTAATTCACTATCGAAGTTAGTTGAGGAGGGACTATATGGTCATAAGTTGCAACTTCTCCACTGTAATAGCAACACATTCTTGCATTAATGCAAACAGTATCCCTCCACACTAATGTGGGTAAAAATGTTATTATTAGGTGTATTTCCTTTAGTTTAGGAAACAAATGTCAGTGGTTAGGTTCAGAAAAAAAAACATTGTGCCTTGGCTTATAATAAGTATGGTTCTTACTCATGTAATATTTACTTACTCAGGTGAGGTACATCACTTGCATAATATGCTTCACATATAAGCACACACAGAGCAAACAATCAGCAGGCTCCCAGGTGAAGGTTTATTTGACCCAACCACTACTCTTCCTGCCTACCCTATATGGACATTTCTGGTCTTTACACTATGGTTTATTCCACCACAAAGCCTGCCTCTGTGCACCGCTGTCTGACACGTGTCCATTGACAAAGCGTCGATATTTGATGAGTTGGCTTATGGCCTGCCACTGCTTGTTGCATATCACACCACCGTGATAGATACCTCTGTGCGTTACTGTCAGGCACAGAGAACACTGGCAAAAGCGGCTGCAATTTTTAAAAAATGTTATGCTCTTAATGTCAATTTTTCACCATGGTATGCAATATTGGTATTTTTCAAGATATTGTATCGAAGTTAGAAATTCCAGTATCGTGACAACTTGAATTTACACCAAAATACATGATCTAATTTTAACTCCATATGTATTTCACAAGGCTCCCTCTCTCCAGCCAAATAACAAACCCTGCGGATAACCAAATGATCAATGTTCAAACTTCATCAATAGACTCACTGGAATCTCAGCGGTGAGCAGTGCAGCTATTGATTTTTTTGGTCTTGTTTTAATTATCGGTGAATGCGAGTAAAAGAGTGGGGTCAGCTACTACGTTTGTGTGTGTGTGTGTTTGACCCACTGCCCTCGACAACAACCCTCCATGTTCAGTTGTGCGCCGGAGGTCAGTTTGGCCTGAAGATAAATGACTTCCTGTGATGGGAGTGGCGGCCTCTTGACCCGCTGAACGTGTCAGTTGATGTTTGTTCCCTTGCAGGCATTTGTCACCGACTGACCGGCCTCGCTGCATATTCATCCACGTACAATCTGCATATTATCGCTATGCATTTATGCAGCAAGTGGACGCTCTGCATATTTAAGTATTCTATGCTATGTTTTCGCCACTGGTCCACTAACAATGCAGGTTTTTACTGAGAATCGCAATTGTGAGGTTTTAAACTAGAATGAATGTCCACTTAAGGGAGACATTTAAAAAAAAAAAAGAGTAAGCTTTGTTTATTTATTTTTTTTGCTGTTTATGTTTTTCTGGCAGCAGTAGGCCTGATTTGCAAGTTGGATGGAGTCCCATGCTGGTGGGATACCACTGCGTATTCAAATGAACAAAATTGCTAACGAGGAGGTTTGTAGAGGAGAGCTGTTATTTTGCTAAATATGCAAAAACATATGAGCCAATTTTACGAGAATCAGTTCAGCAAATTAGGGATTTGCGAGAAGCTGATGAGGAGGGCGAGATCACAGACAGAATAGCTGTGCACTTCATTCTGCAGATTTGAAGCTCATATTCTAATTTATCATATTAAAATTGAAAATTAAGTTTTGAAATTGATATATTCAAATGTCTTCTGTAAATACTTAAATGTAGTGCTCATAGCTCAGCGAGAGACTTTTTGAGATAAAGAAATTTGGTTTGATATTTTCACCTCTTCCCCTTGCATCAGTCGTACTGCACTGGATTTACTCGTCACTGTAATTGGCGTAGAATCGAGCAGTGGAGACTGACACATCTGTGAGGAGAGTAAGATGGAGAGAAAGAGGGAAACACCTGCCTGTTGATTGCCTGTTGAGTTGTGTATGTGTGAATGGGATTTTTCTCCATGACGTTGTGGGAATATAAAGTGAAAATGAGATTGCTGACGTGTTCAACCATAACCTGTGGAAATCCTCAGTCTGTGTGATGTGTTTTTCACAGGGTGTCTGTTCATAATAGAGCATGAAACATGTATTGACAGGCTCGATATTATAAGCCAATATTGTTTTATCACAAATATACTATTGATGGAAGGTACTATATGTCAAATCCTCTACAGACTGCCTTAAAAGGAGGACTTTAATGCATTTCCTTACTTTCTGTAATTATATATATAATCTTGGATGTTCATATTAAATATTCAAATAATTAGGTAAATATATGAAAAAGTATTGTATGTGAGCAAAAAACTCAGACTGTTCTAAATATTCTAAATGTTCTAAATATTGTGTTTCCGACTGTTTTTTCTGCGTTGGCTTAAAGACAACATCAGATTGTGACAGATATCTGGATACGTACATCTGCTCAAGGCAAGCTACCACAAGTGGTTAAATTACATACACTGCTACATGTAGCCACATGTTGCGAAAAGGAATTATGTAGGCTAATCTTGATTGCTGATAATTTAATTTTTCCCCATTTGTGTATGATGTTCCTGTTGGAACATGTCCAAAATGTTTAGAAACTTTTATTGGGGATTTTAAATGTGAGAAAGTGCAGCTATTCTCTGTAACAGTCAGTCCCAGGCTGCAAGTACACTGCTACATGTAGCGTCATGCTAACACCAGGGAAACATGTAACCCTGGTTTCCGATGTTTTTAATTTCTCCAAGATTTTGGGTCATATTCCGACTGGAACATTGTGTTTGAAGCTTTTATTGGTGATTTTTTCACCTTAGAAAGTGCTGTTATATTCCATTAAAGTCATTGCCCCGACTGCTACATAGATATATTAAGGAGCCCCATTCATTCCTATGAAAGTCGCTCAGTGCAGAATAAAAAGCTCAATTTCTGCCGTATGAAATAACCCAGATTTTCCGCATTGTGGAGTCTAAAGAGCATGAGCAATCTGCACCTCCAGTTTAGCGCTCAGGAAACCTAAATGTGGAAAAAATTATTTAATCATACAACTCCTCTAAACTTTTGAAATGTTATTAGACTGAATAAATCGGATCCCGGGTGAAAAACAACAACAAATAAACACACAGTTGTGATGCTAAAAAACATCTCACTTTCACAATGTAAGTCTATGGGAAAAAATTTTTTGGGCAGAATGGCATCATGTGACAGACTGGGATGGTGTAATTCCACATTTGGGTACTAAAAATTGGCTTCAAAGCCTGGCACTGTTCCTGGGGAGATGCAGTGGACCCAAAAACACAGACCAATCAGAGCAGACTGTGCTTTTTCAGGAGGATTTTGTGTGAATACAGGTGATCCAGCACAGACAGTATGTGAAAATTAATTTTTTTTTTGATTAAAGGGTGTAAACATGTTTTAGTACAAACCAAAAATAAAAGTATGAACCCCAAAATGGCCATAATAGGTCCCATTTCACAAAAAAAACAATACCAGTCAGACTCCAGCTCAGACCATGTCACTGTGTGCATATAGGGAGAAGTTTGTGTGTGTGCCTCAGGCATATTTATAGCACGAGCATCCTTTTAAGTGGTTGGTTTGTCATACAGTACATACAGTACAGTACATATGCATGCAGACTCTCCTCTGCAGTCTTTTTGAAGTAGTTGACTTTCTCAGTTCTCTTTCTCTCTGTATGTGCAGGGCGTTCATGTGCACTTAACTGTTAATGTGCAAATATACGCACATTTATTTGCAGATTCTATAGAAAAAAAGCAAAACAGAAGCTGAGAGGAAAAAAAAGGCGAAAAGAGAGTTAAAAAAGAGATGTTGGTTCTCACTTCTCTCTGCAGATATGTAATTGGTCTTGTGAGAGTTTAGACACACTTTAGACTATAATTCACTCTGGTTGAGCTCATCTCACCTGTGAGACACATACACACAGTCATGCACACACACAATTATATAAACCATACCTACACACCTGCTCAAGACGTTATTAGACTATGCCACAGAATATTCATGCCCTAAGGCATAAAAGGATGGAGTGTCTTTGTGAGAGTCACGGTTTATTAAACATCAAAGGGCTGGCTCTAAAGAAAAATGTATGTGTGTGTTTTCATCATCCCACAGGTCGTATCGGTTGATGTGCTCTAGCAACTGCTCTTAATCAGCAGGTATCTCTTTCTTGCTCAAAACAGGATATGAAGCAAGTCCACTTCCTGTCTGGCGTTATCTGCTTTGATAGGGAACACACCTCACCTCATATTGGTTCCTTTTTCTGATTTCCCGTGAACTCATTGCTGTTGTTGAGCTGTCCGTTTCTGTGGAACAGCCTCTCATTTCCATTTCATTATAGGCAGTGTGAGTATGAACAGGCTGTTGGATTCAACCTAACTTTCCTCACTACAGAAAAAGAAAGTTTCCCCTCTTAAAAGAATCCAGGACTACAAAGGTTTCCCCCGTTTCCTACGTTCGTTTTCCTTTGAAGACAATGCTACGCTTTGATGTGGCTTGAACTTTGCTGCAACGTGATGCCAGCTTTAATATCCATGGTGAGAACCAGCAAATTAAGGCTTTCATTCGAAACGCAGAATAAGAAGTTTGCATCCAAAATGAGATTTTTTTTTCTACTACTTGAAAGACATTACAGGTCCTCTTTCAAATCCGCTGATAATAAATAGCTTTTCTAAAGAGTTGGGGAGTAATTTTAGCTCTTGTTTGATGAGTGACACCACTTTTAATTTGCTTGGGATAATTTTTTTGCAAATGGGGTACAATGGGAACTTAGGTTTTAATCTCCCCTCCTCTTTTTGTTAAGCATGAATCTTCAAGTTAGCGTCACCCTGGTTCCCTCATCAAAAGCCTTTGGGATTCTTCCATTGGGTTTTGGATCATTGCAGAGAATAAGCTCTGTGGTAAACAAACGGTTATGATGCTTACACATTTTGTTTAGCAAGAAAATATTCGCATATAAACCACTTTTAGGATTTTTGAAGCCGAAAGGTAAGCGCTAAAGGTAAAAAGCTAATTTTAGTTTACTAGGAACTATAATACCATCGCATCGCCACCACAACAAGGCTGTAAAGCTGTTTGGTTCGGCGTGATGATGTTCTGGAGTCCCGCTTGTTAGCACCTGTCATTTTTAAGAAACACAGAAGCTTCAAAGTTTGTGAGTGGAGTATTTACGGACGTATTTTATGTCAGAACAAAATGTGAAAGTCTCTTAAGGTTGTGTTAACCACAGACCTTATTTCAGACATCTGACCAAAAACCTATTTTTAAAAAACCCATTGTGTTTGAAGGGAACTGGAGGTGCTGAAATGCTAACAGATTTCTGGGTTTTAGGACTCATTACTGGAGTTCTCCATGTATAATAGGATAAAATGAGAAATTGATGACATTTTTTATCCAAAAGGTCAAAGGTTAATGTCAGTGTGATATCATAATGTTCTGCAAAAACACTTTTTGGCCATCATTCAACACCATAACTCAAGAACAGAAGGGGAGTCATTTGGCCAGATACTGAATTACTGACACTAATTTTGGTTGTCCACCATGAAAATGTGCTGATTGTAGAGATCTTCTGTGCTGCCAGGTTGAAGATGTGTGTGTGAAGCATCCACATATTTTATGATATGTAGCTTACTTGCAGCAACATCCATATTTGAAGCATTGTCAACTGTCATGGCTTCATATGAGTCTGGACAGTCATAAATGATAAAACTGCAATTTGACTGATTTGCAGAGGTGTACAACCACGAGGTTGCAATTCAGATTATTGTATAATTTTAAAACTGATGCTGTTTACTCCGATGTTGAGTTTAACTGTTAAAGGCACATGCTGTTAGATACAATCAAACAGATTTTTCTTTTTTTCTTTTCCTGATATCATATCATGTCAGTGCAGTCCTCAGTGTGCAGTTAAAGTGATGTTAAGGAGAAGAGAAGCTGCCATGCTGTAACTGAAGAAGGGTTCAAACAGAGGGCAGCATCGCTCTGCCTGCTGGGAGGCCTTTCATGATGTTTGACCCCTTTACCTTTTAGTGCTTTACCAATAACAGAAAATCCAGAGCAATGGCTGTCAGAGAAAGGAGAGGAGAGAAACAAGTTGTTAAACATTGAGTCTCTGATGCAAAATAACACTTGCTTATTGTTACATGATGCTGACAAAGAGACAAAAAACCCAACACAAAAACAGGGCATTAAACTTTAATGTATATGTGAGGTACAGTGGCAGTAGTTGTGCACACATACACAAAGACAGCTTTTGTAAGCAGAGCTTTTCTTAGCTGCAGCTCCCGAGGTTAATTAGGTAGGACGTCGTCTGCATATTTGACTAATCCACCAAGAGTCTGCATTCCTGCAGCAGCACCTCTCTGCTCCATTATCTAATCTCAAGTTGCCCACTAATTCTATTTAAACTCTGCTGGCTGGCTCCACGCTGTCACTGAAAGCACAGAAAACAATGGAGGAGCGATATGGCACCAAACCGTGTTTGGGAATTTAGAGGTGGAACATGGCAGAGCAGAAATGAACAACTGTGATAAGAAAACAGGTCTTGTTAGGAAGTGATTCACCAAGATCAAGCTGGTTGTTATCCAACATGTGGTATTTATTTTTTTAAAAGGCGCGGTCACTGGGGTTTTGTTTCTTTTGGCAGTTTAAAGCTGCACTGGACTCCATAAATGTACTAGTCATAGGCAGTTTAACTGGGCAGCAGTGAATAGCCTATAGATATAATATAAAGCACACCAAAGAAGTGTACGCCTCCGCAGTAAAATAACGCTTTGTGAGGACTATAGTGGGAATATCAACAGTAGTAGAAAATAATGCCTAGCACGATAAACAGCATTGTAATTTCATTAAATTGTAACAATTAAAGCATAATTAGGAGTTGATAATTTAATTATTTGGGTACAAAAGAATCCCAAAAATAAGTTAACAGAATGGAGCAACATCAGCGTAGTTTGGATACTTTTATGTCTTCCAGATAAATAGTCCAGTATTTTTATTTTTCTCACCTTTTGTTCTTCACCAGCTCCTCTGATAATCATTGTGTCTTTAGCATCTAGCTAAATGCTTTTTCCATATAATTGCTAACTTTGTTTGTCCACAATTTGGTGTTTAGGTGGCATATGGTGGGCATGTTAAGACTTTTTTTTGGTAAATATTGTCTCCTGTTCTTCCTCTGCATCACAATTTATTGGTTATACTAATTTGACTAACAGGATCCCTTTTCTCAAGACTCAAGTAATACTTTTCACTGTGTCTGAGATAGCTGGATGTGTGACTATCCCTTGAAAAAAAATGCCAAATCTGTTGTTAAAATCGTGCTAAATCTTGCTTGTGCTGTTATATGATTCCTACTCCTGAAAGAAAACACCCACAAAATGCTTGCTAAGTGTTAAAGCACCCACTAGTAGTGACACCCACTGCTGATGTCACTCTAAACGCATATGTAACGGTGAAAGAAAAACACAACACCTTGCTCACTCACAGCGAGGCTCACGCACACTGTGAACAAGGTTTACACATGCCCCTCACAAAGTGGCCACATATATTTGTTTGTGCAGGTTTTTTATGAAGGTTACGGGGCTGGAGTTATGACTGCTGTGCTTGTGCATTAATACGATGCATTTGTGGGTGTGTGGGAGAGGTGGATTGTGTTAGGGGCCGTGCAGAGCGCTGCTCACATGAAAGAGTCTTTGTAAAGCAGGTTTTTAATGAATTGCTGTACAGATTGGTTGTTTGAAGGTAACAACAGCAGCACATTTGTGTGTGGGTATGTGTGTGAGTGTGCGCTCAAGGTCGGGTTTGTTCGGTGAATAGCTATCAGATATAG